>NC_090183.1:9972789-10303071 GCF_024679245.1 Pseudorasbora parva | reverse complement strand
CCTGCATGCCTGTGACATGGGTGAATAGAGGCTTCAAGAGTCCCAAGATTTAGATCTCAGATGCAGTTTATGCAAAACAAATTCCGACAGTAAATTACACTATAGTGCTAAATATATTGAGGACTTTTTGTAAAATGTATTTTGTTCCCAACTGCTCCGAAACTGAAAAAGAAGGCAATATATGTATTCTCAATTGTCTGCAACAGAAAACAAATACATAAACACTAAAGAATCTATTAAAATAAATATTAGCAGTAACTCCTCAACGCTAGATCGAAACAAATCGCTCGTCGTATGTCCAATAATTCGTTTTTAATAATTTGGAGCTTTTTTCCCTTTTCTCTAGGAACCCAGTCAGTCAAAGACAACATGAGCAACTCAACAGTATGTGTTATGTGAATAAATTGTTTCAATAATGTCCATGTTTCAAGCGTCTTTTTTAATTCATATATACTTAAAGGTACACTGAAACTTTAGAGCTTTCTTTGACATGACCGAAATACACAATGGCGAATGAAGGAAGCATGAGATTTCCTCCCAAACTCGACAGCTGTTTATAAATCACTTATTACAGTGACTGAATAATGCAAGAACACTGCTTCCCATTTTTATTCACCCTATGAAGCTGGAGATGCGCCATAAGTGATTATGAGGCATGTCATATATTTCTTGGTATGCCATCACTTAAATTGAAAATAATTTTATAAAATATTATACTTAGTTTGCATTCACTTATAGAAAAAAATGTGCTCTGCAGCTACATCTATATCTTTATATTCCTATCATTCAACCTCCAGTAAGCAACTTCTACACGTATATATTCTTAAAAGAAAAAGATCCTTCTGTTGCCTGTTTCTCATGACCTCCTTGAATAAGCATGAGGACAGCACTGCTGCTTAAATCTACTCCGTTGACACGGTTTCCAGCTGTTCACGCTTTAAACATAAGTTGCAGCTCAGATTATATCTTATGTGCATGTGTTTTTCCCTCTTACAGGTGGAGGTCGATGGGCAGAAATTCCAGGGTTCTGGATCAAATAAGAAATTGGCCAAAGCCAATGCAGCACTTGCGGCTTTAGAAAAGCTCTTTCCAGAAGGTTCTCCTGCAGACCCACTCAAGAAAAAGAGATTCCCTCCTATGGTAAAGGCAATGTTTTTATGAAGTTTTGTTTAGCCTCTTTCTTCACTGAAATGGTTTTGTCATTTGGTCTACAGTCTTTTGTAAAAAACAAACCCCAAAAAAAACACTTCTTCTTCTTTAAGGGCTATGGTATGCCTGGAATGCCTTTTGCAGGTAATCGAGGTAGAGGAAGAGGCAGAGGTAGAGGCAGGGGATTCAACACTGGCAATTTTGCAGGTACACTCAAATTATTAAAGGCTTCAGTCTCCTTTTACTTGTTAGTTTCAACAACAAAAAAAGGGAAAAAAGTGTCTCCCTTTCGAGGCATGGTCTCTACAAGCTCCCTGAAGGTGTCCTGTTGTATCTGGCACTGAGATGCTCTGACCTAGGTGACTTGCGATAACAATTTAACCCTTTTCAAAGTCACTCAGATCTTTGTCTGCCCATTTCTCCTGCATCCACCACATTGATTTCCACAAACTTGTTTACTCACTATGTAATCCAGTGTGATCCAGTGTCAACCAGTGGGTCGTGGATCATTCTATAGCGGGTCGCAAGACTTTCTGTGCATTCTCCTATTTTCGAATTTCGAATGTTGAATCATTATTGCCATAACTTTCTAACGCTAATTCTAAACTGTCCTATAACAATACTGTATCACTGCTGCAAACGGCTCTTATTAATCAAGGTCCTACTCTCTTTACGCAAGCGTTTTACCCCGTTGCTTGGTAACAACAGCGTGCTCGAGATGCCAGAATTCCTTCTGGATTCAAACCAGACACGAATATCCAGAACTAAGTTTCAGCCCCACCTATTTTGTGAGTCGGGATTTTCAACAGTGACTGCAGTAAAAACAAAGAACAGGAATAGACTGACAACAGATAGTTTGAGTGCAATAGTACGAGTGGCCCTTTCCCCAATTCCACTGCGTCTGGATATCATCGTTTCAGAGCGGCAGTCTCAAATGTCACATTAATGATAAAAATAAAAATAAATAAATCAGTTTGCCTCATAGTCTGCCTAATCATTGAAAAAAATGTGTTTTCGTGAAGTTAATGGTAAAACTTTACAATATGGTTCATAACATGAACTAATAATGAACTGCACTTTAAATATTTACTAATGCATTATTCAAATCTTGTTAACATTAGTTAATGCACTGTGAACTAACATGAACAAACCATGAACAGCTGAATTTTTATAAACTAGCCTAGGTCTAAAATGTATGTTATTTATTTCCAGCCTAAGTGGGTCGTATGACTGGCATACAAAAAAAAGTGGGTCGCAGTAGGCAAAAGGTTGAGAAACCCTGATCTAATCTACACAGACCTTAATATGTGGCCTTGTTTAGGAGATGATCAGTAAAATTCACTTTTCTTGTGGCTCATTATAATGTTTTGGCTCATCAGTGATTTATAGGCATATTACATACTGCTTTTTCCTCTGTGGATGTGTACTTAAAGAAAGAGTTCACCAAAAAATGAAAAAAATACCATGATTTACTCAACCCTTAAGCTATCCTAGAGGTGTATGACATTCTTCTTTCCGATGAACAGAATCAGAAGCCCTGTTTCCACTGAAATTACCTGGAACCATTTGTACCAGGAACTTTTTTTTACAGGAATGTTTACATGCTTTTAATTGCAAACATTTTATGACATGCAGTTTGTCTGCCGCATCAATAATGTCGACGCTGTCCTCTCCAGCATTTGGAATGTGTTAACTGTAGCCATAGCAACACTTAACGGCCACCAGGACTAATACGGTTTTATATAAGCTATTTATTTGTTGTAAAGTGTAATCATCAACTCAGAAAAATATGAATTCTTCTGTCAGGTACAGTTGAAGTAAAAACTGCCTGGGACATACGCTGTCAAGATGAGATGGTGTAGCCAGACTATGTCTGTGTCATTATTCCAACATTACCTTCATAACTTCTTACGAAATAAAAAGTTTACCCCTCAGAAAAATGTACTTTTACTCTCTTGTCATAGTTATAGCCTGGTATGAGCGTGATGCGCGCTCTTCAGTGTTAAAAGCGTGCGCTGTCACAAAATATAAAACGCACACTCAAAAGTAATCGGGTCAGGTCATTTACATGGTGAAATTAATAACGAGTATGGAAGAGATCCAAGCTGTGCAGCTTTTGCTGGTTATGTATTAGTTTACCAGAACGAACCTCGCTAAAGACTTTTAAAAATGCAGGTTGAAATAAAATGCTGCGTGAGCTAAACTAATCAGCAGGTTCAGCACCCAAATCCCGTCCTCAAAAGTTTCCGAACTTTGAAAAAGTACTACCTCGCGAGCAGGGCCGTTTGAAGGTGTAAATATTTACCCGGAACTTCATTTAGACCCTAGTTCCTGTGGTCGAAACACACAGAGTACCACCCCAAAGTCCCTAGTTCCTGGGCAAAGTTCCTGTGGTGGAAACCTGGCAGAGTTGTATAAAAAAAATGTCCTGGCTAATCCAAACTTTATAATGGCAGCCCAAAATTTTTAGATCAAAAAAGTGCATCCATCCATTATAGGAATAATCCACACGGCTATAGTGGGCTGCCATTACAATGAAGGACATTTTTTTATTTATTTAACTGATCGTATTGATCTGAAAGAGGACTGTTATATACACAGGATGGCTTGAGGGTAAGTAAATCATGGGGTAATTTAAATGTTTGGGTGAACTATCCCTTTAACTTGGTCTCTATCCATTTATCTCCAGCCCCCACCACTACTCCTGGACTGACCCCAGCCATGTCTGTTACCAACTCCAGCACACCTATGACTCCCCAGGAGGACCCATCTGCAGCTGCTAACATCAGCGCCTCCACCTACCAGGCTGTCCCTCCACCTGTGACTGGGTATTATAATCAGTACTCTCAGTCCTATTCACAATTCAAAAAACCCCTCAATCAGGGCCAAGGTCCGGTCCAGAATCAAAACCAGAGCAAAACAACAAATCAACAAGCTCCTCTTGTTGGACCAGATTACGGCTATGGATATCAAGGGACTGGCATGGGTATGGCAGGACCACCTGATTTCAATTATGCAGGTGAGTTTCAGTGCTGACATGCTGTGTAATAATTTGCGTTTAAGCCAGAACTATCTGAAACTCTGTTTTCTTAATAGCATACAGTGGACCACCTGGTACAGCTTCATTCGGGCCACCTGGAACAACAAATCAGAGCTATAGCTTCACCCAGAGCGCCTACCCCAACCTGGGTGGCTACAGTAGCGGAGCCAGCACCACAGACTACACATACAGATAAATGTACCATTGGTCTCCCAGCTCGAGGTTGTACAGATGCTTATTTAAGCAACTGAAAAGTCATTTCTGTAATTCTAAAGCCTACGGTGTCCTCCTGAGTTAACCTTAACTCTCTAAACCTTTTGAGATTTTATACAGTTTGTTAATTTTGCCATTTGAACTGCACCTCGGTATCAGAATTAGCATGGTTTTGATTCACCACTAGTTTCAGGAAAAAATACATGAGGATTGTGGAAGTTCTGTCTGTGCCTGAATGGTTGGTGTGACTCGAATGGGAATGATGTGTCACATTATTCTGTTTTTCCCCAAAGGTATATTTATAGTCATCCTCTTATTTTGCTTCTAAAATTTTAGCCGTTTTTTTATTTTTTTTGGACTGAGTGTGGACAATAGAGTGAACATACTTTATTTACTTCCTTGAAGCCACTTGAGCTGTTCCTTGTTTGGAGTTTTAAGAGGTTTGCTTTACTCGGTTTAATCTTGGTATTGTCTTTTTATGTAGAACGTAGCTATTCACTGTTAAATAGGCAAGTGCAGGAAGTTTGTGTTCTGAGGTGGCTGTTGAATGTCATGTTTGACCTGTGCAGAAATAAACTTTTTTTTTTTTCTATTTTTAAATGCCTTTTTGGTTAATTTAGTTTTTGAAACAAGTTCATAATGGCTACTTGTTCTTATATAATTTATAAGTCTTATATACTTAAAATGATTATGAGTATAAACCCCCATCAGGTCATACATGTCTGCTGGGAAATCTTTAGTCATTAAGTAGGCGTAAGAATAACTTTTATATTGTAATATTTCAAGATGAGCATGTACTAGTCTAAAGCAAATTGGGTTTACTTGATTCAAAAAAATGGTTAATGTATCAAATTGCACCCAAATTTTATAATTTTGCTCCGTTTGGGCCTCATGCTCCATATTTTCTTATCATACTATAGCAACCTTAAAAGCCTGGGCCAGTATGAAAAATCTTAATGCTAAGAGTAGCTCCTAGTGAGACAATTTTAAGAATTTTTAGAAAGGTGGGCATTTCCTCTTAAAAGTTAAAGAAAAGTCCTAGTACAGAAGGAGGTAATTCAGAAAGCATCTTAACCCTTAAAAGAGGTCTTAAGGTACAAAATTGTTAGGAGTATTGACTAGGACTTTTATAAGGGGCTTAAGAGTTTCTTCAGCAGCGGAGAAAACTGTGAAACTCAAAGAGGGTGAAGAAATGTTGCACACAATACACAAGTTAGTTAAGACACCACATTAAATCGTGCAGGGATCATGTGTGTGACCGATCTTTATATATAAAATGAGAGAGAGAGTACAGTAAAACAGGAACATTTCAAAATGATGGTTTGTATAGGCTCTATACTTAAAAGCTCTTTTTTTTCCTCCTTGGACAACCAACCTATCAGTCTTCAAGACTACGCAACAACGGGATCAGGACAGCAGCCTCCCTACAATAAAAGCGTTTGTATTTTCCTCGGCCAGAGTTGTTCTCAGATCCGTCCTGAATCACTCTTAAGCTAAGACTCCTACGTGAGAGGATTCTAAGAAGCTTTAAGAATACGGACCCTGGTGTATCAAATTATACTCAACAACATCAACTTTTTTTGGTATAAAAGTTCAATGAACTGTTCCATTTTTTTTTTAAACATATGCCTTGCTTTACAAGTTTCCTTATTGAAGCGTGACGGATGAATATATAAATTTATAAGTAAAGTTTTAAATAAAGTTGTTGTTTTTTTTACTGTACTAACCAAAAATTATGTGGTCTTACCCCCCTAGTCAATAAAGTATTCCTAGTCAGTAGATATTAGAAATTAACAGATATGCTATTCCAGTAAGTTCTATAAGGACAGATATTAATACTATGGCGTACAACAGCATTCTAGAGGATTGTCCTTTCAACTTTGTGGCAACACTTTGGGGAGGGCCCTTTTCTATTCCAGAATAACAATGATCCTGTGCACAAAACAAAATCCATATGACTGGTGTGAAGTGACGACTGGCCTGAACACCTCTGGGATGAACTGGAACACTGACTGCGTCAAAGCTGATGGGAACTAAAAGTCACAAAACTGATTTCATGGGTTCTATTATATAAATGATGATATGTGATTTAAACAGTATTTAGGGTCTATAGTTTTTTCAGACATCTGAATGGGGACGAGACAATAAAAGCAGAACAGAGAGCCAAGATGGAAATCTCGCTTGTCACATGCTGTGGTCATTGAATCAGTAGGAACATGCTTTTCATGGTTAAGTCACATGCATACACACACCCATCACTATATGGGAGCTGATATATAGTGGATGAGAGGATAAAGAGCATCCAGTGGAGGGATCACTCACACAAGGATACTTCAAGGACTAAGCCACACATTGTGAGTCTATTTGCCTATTCTGGATAATCATAATGTCACAGTTATAGCCACAGGATTTTAATAACCACAATTATACTTTAGTCGGTTATACTTTAGTCAGATGACTTAGGATATGGTTCCCCGTTTTCTGTTTGAATTATATAACTGAAATGATACTTAAACTAAAACAGTGTTTCCTATTTCACATCATTGGGAATTTGTTTATATGTACGTGTATGCATGTCTGCTTATACTAGCATAATACATAGATGGTCAAAAATAATTAGAATAGTGCTGCACTCTTAAAAATGAAATTATTTTATTGCCTCCTGTACTTTCATTTAGAACTTTTAACAACCATTGGACCTTTCCATTGCAAAAGGTTCTTATTGGAAAAAGAGTTGCTTAAGATTATATTTTATATGCTCTTCTGTTGTCTACTGAAAGGTTCTTTGTGGACCTCAAGATGGTTCTTCCATGGCATTGCTGTGAAAAGCCCAAGTGTTGTATTCTATTTAAAGTTCAGCTTCAGGGCCCCTTCTACAATCCCATTGGTCAAGTTGATCAAAGGGTAAAAGAAAACAGCTGAAATTAAAATCAGGGTGTGGCTTATTGATTATCAGAATTATATAAATGTAGAGGTAATGCTGGAAAATGGTGATGAGGTGAAGAGAGAGAATTCTCAAAGAGCAAAAGCTGCTGGTGTAGGTGGTTTCTTTCAACATGGGATTGCTTGAGTCCTGTGCTTCAATGATGTTTTTAGTTCATGTGTGTGTGAGAATTGGATAGTTATCTGTTTACGTGCAGTTGCTTTTGTCTTCCTGTACAGATGGCATCACCACTAATGCTGGTGTTTTTAACTGCTCTCCCTGGGGTCCTCTGCTACCACTCCTCATTCATTGACCTGGAAGCTAAAGGAAGTGAGTTGGTGTTTATGTAGCCTATGTTAAATGCTGGAAAAAGTATTTTTGTCTTGAACCTTAAAGGAGTAGTTCACCCAAAAATAAGTGTCATTTACTCGCCTTTATGTTGTTGAACATGAGATTTTGAAGACTTTTTGATAACCAGACAATTGACGGTAGTCAATGGGCTTCCATTGCAATTTCTTTATTTTTTTTTTTGTCTTGCTATGGAAGTCAATGGCAACCATCAGCTGTTTGATTACCAACATTCTTCAAAATATCATTGTTTGTTCAACTCCTACAGGTTTGGAAAGACCTAATGGTGTGTAAATGACAACTCTAACTTTGGGGTGAACAATCTCTTTAAGGCTTATGGACACTTGTACCCTTGAGTGTTTACACTCCTTCCCTTTTATTGCAGGTAACAAGTCATCCATCAGATTCCTGGTTTTGGGGGACTGGGGTGGACTGCCATATCCTCCCTATGTTACCCCTATAGAGAAGGCCACTGCCCGCATGATGGCTAAAACTGCTTCCCAGATGGGTGCAGACTTCATTTTAGCGCTTGGAGACAACTTCTACTATAAGGGTGTCAGTGATGTCAATGACCCTAGATTCCAGGTTTGGCTGCAGGAGTTTAGAGCTCATTTAGTTTTTGTTTAAATTTGAGATTGAAGCTTCTCAAGGACCATATCTACTGTTTACTTATGCCAATTTCTCACATTTATAGTTGTGCTGAGGTTATAGTAAAAAATCAGTGTAGTTCTTTCCAACTTCTGTAGGCCAATGGTCCCATTATGCTCTTTGTAGGTCACGTTTGAAGACGTCTACACACAGGATTCTCTTAATATCCCATGGTACGTCATTGCTGGCAATCACGACCATGCAGGAAACGTCCTTGCTCAAATTGAGTACAGCCAAAAGTCAAAGAGATGGTACGTGAGCCAAAGTAACTAGGCCTTCATGTCTAAGGTTTCCTGGCTCCTAAGCCAACTTGCAACTCGTTTTATTTCTTATTTCTACTGTTAATGCAGCTGTCCCTAGTGTTGACTTGCCAGACACCATCTTCCAATTCAAATAGACTATTTTAACATTAATTCTGTCTCACAGGAACTTCCCATATTACTATTATGAGATGAACTTCCGCATTCCTCGAACGGACAGCACTCTGACCATCATCATGTTAGACACAGTGTTGCTGTGTGGCAACTCTGACGACTTCCTTGACCAGCAACCCCGAGCTCCCCGAAGTGGTGTTCAGGCAAATCGACAACTGATGTGGCTTCAGGAACGCCTGGCAAAGTCGAAGGCTGACTATCTCCTGGTGGCTGGCCATTATCCGGTGTGGTCCATATCGGAGCATGGTCCAACCGACTGTCTGCTGAAGAGTGTGAGACCACTCCTTAAGAAGTACAGGGCCACTGCTTACCTGTGTGGCCACGATCACAATCTACAAGTAGGTACTTGAAGCCTTTTGAGTTTAGTTGGGTACAAATGTCTTTGACCGTTTGCCTCCGCTTTGCTCTTCCAGTACATCAAGGAGTCCGGTATTGGTTATGTGGTTAGTGGAGCTGGTAACTTCATGGATCCGGATGTGCGGCACCGCAATGATGTTCCTCGAGGCTACCTCAAGTTCTTCAACGGGGATGCTGGCACCTTGGGTGGCTTTGCCCACGTGGAGGTCAACAAGAAACAGTTGACTGTTACTTTTATCCAGGCTAGAGGAACCTCTCTTTACAGGGCTGTTCTTAAAAAGCGCAGTGATATCTCCAGTGAGGATGACTAAGTTTGAAATGTGTCATAGTTTTAATGTGACTTTGGGATATTGAACCAGGTCTTTTAGCATTGCTATAAATTAGAAAAGTACATTAGTGAATCTTTAAGTATTTATAGATTAGTTTTAAATGGTTGCATGTTTGTTTTGAGAACCTGTAAGTGATTTATTAAATGACTCCTTTTAACCTTCTGTCAAGTTTGCGTCTCAGCTTAATTTGAAGTTTTCACAAATGACTGCCATGGATCATCTCAACATTAATCCTTGTTCATGCCACTTTACTCTGGCTTTTGAAAATGGTGTTTTGTTAAATGTTTAACTTTCTGATATTAGAAATTCCTAAAAGGATAAGTTCTCCCAAAAATGAAACTTAACCCCCAAATTAAGGGCTTTTGTAAGAACTCCTTATAGCCTAAAATAACTCCTTTTCTATCAGATGACTGCACAGGTTGTTACCTCTAACCTGACACATGACTATTGTCAAGACCACTTAATCCAAGCTGAGACCAAGTCAAGACCAGACCAGCACTCCTTGATTATTGGTTATTTATATCACCTTTATAAATCCAACAATATCTTGACTTTTCACTGCCATTATAAAATTTGGAAAAGGACATTTATTTAATCTCTGTCTTGATCTGACAGAAGTCATCTAGGCCTACAACTAGGATGGCTGGGTGAGTAGTTCTTTGAATATTCCTATTCAATAATTGTTTTCTCAACACATCATAAACCTGTCTCTGGCAGGATGACTCCGACGCTTCAAATATTCATATTTTTGTGTAATTGACGCATCCTCAATAAACCTGTCTCTTGCATGATACCTTGAACTTTCAAATATTCCGATCTAGTAAGATTTCTGACCTGTTGAATAATCATACACTGTGTTAAACTTTAACTGTCACCGTCCCGTATACGGGACGCCTACGTTTACTTATATTTCACTTAAATCCTAATGTAATCATGACAAACTATATATTGTTGGAAAGGTCTAACACTCCTGAAGAGATGTGTCCATTGTTTTATGATAAATATTACATGATAACAGTAAAATAGTCATTTATGACGAGAGTGCCCCTCAAAAAAAAAATCTACATCATAACAGCAGTTGTAACCTTTAACTACTTTGTAATGAAAAGTAATGACAAAACGCGCATCATTTGAAAGATCTGAGTCTCACTCTTCCATATTTGGTGACTGTTTTATGATGGAAGTGATATTTGGACAGAAATTTACAGGACAATACATCAAATAAACAATCAATGGAAATTGAATGACACCCGGTGGCTATTTTTGGTATAGCGCCTAAACAAAATTTCATGGGGACTTCAATTTTTGTGATATGAACTTCAAATTTGGGACACAATTTGGTTAGACATATGGCTTTGATTTTATAGTAAATTTTAGATTAAAACATTTTTTGTAAAATATTTATTTTATATAAAATAAATAATATTTAGTACTGTATTTTTCATTTTCAATAAATTTAAACTTCCATAACTTTTCTATAATTTAATATTTTGAAATGCTTTCACTTCAGCAATAATCTGCTGATTGTCATCTTTAAATCAAGACCAAACTTAAGTCTATATTCCAAAGCATTCATGAATTACAGCCCTTTACGTTTGGATAGTGCATTTTCATGACTATTCTCAAAACGGGGGGGGGGGGGGGGGGTGACAGTTAAGGGGTAGGCCAGAGGAGAACTTTGGTTCCTTGCCACTGTCGCCTTTGGCTTGGCTTGCTCAGTTGGGAACACTAAAATTCTGATCTAATTCTTCAACTAAATAGCCAAATAAAATGAGCTGATAACATCAGTTTTTTCCAGAACGACTGTCCAGCCAAATCAAAACTGGTTGCAATATTTTCCAGTTAAACAATCGTCATTGTAAAAGTGCCATATAAATAGAGTTGACTGGACTTGAACTATCTGTTTAACATGGTGTTAGTAAAACATGATTATGACATTTCTAAATTGGCCAGCTGTCATGGGGCTTGAGCTGCAGTTGTTCAAGCCACCCCATCTTTTTATAGGCCATTTAATGCACAATCGAATAGCTCGGCATAAAACCTGATCCTGTTTCTCCCACAAAGTTAGGTATCTGCTAGCCTTAAGTCTATTTGTAAGGGATCAGAACCCAGAGCTTGCTGCAGCGTGAACCTGACATAATCAGAGCTGAGCGGAAGTTGACTACTGCAATGGTCTGGAGAAAATGCCTTTTTCTTTATGTAAATACTAACACATGCTTCACTTTCAACTTCAAGCCTTCACTTTTTTTTCTTTTTTTTTGTTGTTGTTGTTGTCAATACCTCAATGGGAAGTTTGTTTTGATCAATGAAGGGTGCTGATCACAGTGGGGTTTTTTCTTCTTCTGATTAGAAATGATGTGCATAGATATATATGCCCTGGCCTTACTTTCTGGTTTTACGGCTTTTTGAAATGTGTGACTATTTGCAAAGAAAGCTCCAACAGATGTTGTATTATATGCATCTACATATTGGTTTTTTACAGGATAATGATGCTTTAAAAAAAGAATGGTTTGAATGTAAGCTTCATGACTAAATCCGATGAATCCCAGGCATCACGTAATATCCTTGGCAGTCAGGATGCAGGCCCTAATCCTTTCTGAACATGCTGTGCCTCTGTCCTCAATTCAATCTGGTCAAATCTAACACTTAGTCCCTTACAATGCACATGATACACTGTTTTTCGCGTGCATATGATACGCACTTTATGGCGTATTATACATACGAATCCCCCACCCCACTACCCTAAACCTACCCAAGAGAGCGTGTCATATATACGCCATAAAGTGCGTATCATATGCACGCCAAAATGAGTTTTGGCGTATACATACATTCCACAACATTGCACACTCGTACTATTTATACGCATTTATGTGTGATCGGGTTGGTTAACATTATGTAAAGGTTAAAAAGAAGACATTTTGTATGTGTAAGATGTGTTTTCACCCCTACAATCTATATCAAGGCCAAAAAAAGACGTTTATACAAAATGTGGTGAAACTAAACATTCATGATGCTTTAATTGGCCTACTTTCCATAATGAATTAGGCCTACTTTTTGTTCTTCGTTGCACTAAACCGCCATTAATAACTTCTAGAAGGATCTGAATTCTTTCTGTGGAGGGTGAGCAGGTCAGTTTGCAGTTATGTTGCTCTTTAGTAGCCTATTAGTGTAATGCTAAGCCTTCTCTGCCCACCTGCAGGGCGATTTCCTGCCTGTGACATTAAAGCGTGAACTGCTACCGGTATCTAATAGGTTTAATTGTCCTATTTCCAATGCCTAAACCATCATAGCGCTTGATAATTATTCCCAACCCCCACTTATGTTACATTTTCTTACATATTCTTACACTACAAAGAAAAGATTTTGCAGAGATTGTTTGTTTCAGTCCTTGATAAGCTTTAAGACTCATTAACAACAGGAAAATAAAATCGAATTATATTTTGGATTAGGATCAATATATGATCATATTCAACATCACTGTACGTTTGATAAATGTGGTTTGATAATAACACTCAGGGGAACAGGTGGTCACCAGCACTCAAATGTCATTTAAGTCCAAAGATTAACAAGTACAGCGTGTTTATACAGAAAACATTTGTAAATGCGTATAAAATAACTTGAATGCTACAAAAGAGGAAACTATGTCATAGACAACATTTTCAAAAATCCAACACTATAATATGAGCGGGTGTGATTTGATAACTCTCAGCGTTTCTCACTCAGGTTTAACTCACAGGGCAGAAAGGGGAGTGTAATCTGACAACATCCTTACTAAACACTTTAACTCTTGCTCTTAACTAGCTAGTCAAGTTAAGCTGATCCTCTAATGGTGCAACGCTTAGCATTACATTCAGAACATTCAACATGACTGGAATAGGAGTGACACACATGAAGAAGAGCATGTTAAACACACTCCCAGGGTTAATTTTTTTACATCTGTCATTGGCCAGTGGGAGAGAAAAAAATATACATATACATATACATATACATATACATATACATATACATATACATATACATATACATATACATATACATATACATATACATATACATATACATATACATATCAAGGCCAGGGTCTGGATTGCGGTTTTGAGTAATGAACCAGGCTGGGAGTTTTTAAAAGCCTCAGGAATCTTTTGCAGGTGTTTAGAGTTGATTCAGTTGATTAGGTTAATAGCTCGTTTAGAGAACCTTTTCATGATATGCTAATTTTTTGAGACCTGAAATATTTTAGTTGGTGTGCAATGAATCTAAAATATATGAAAGTTTAATTTTTATCATTACATATATATATATATACATACATACATACATTCTGTACATACATACAACGTCTTTATATGAATATAAATATAATACATATTATTAAAAGTCTTTGATGTCTCACCACTCTAGTGCTGAAGACTTAAGTGCTTAACTATACTGCCAAAAATGTATGCCCCTCTTGATGGCATTAAACATCACAACATTCATTTCCATCAAGAGGTGCATCAGTTTTTGACAAATGACAAT
Organism: Pseudorasbora parva; assembly: GCF_024679245.1. Taxonomy (NCBI): domain Eukaryota; kingdom Metazoa; phylum Chordata; class Actinopteri; order Cypriniformes; family Gobionidae; genus Pseudorasbora; species Pseudorasbora parva. The sequence continues at coordinate 10,289,112 of NC_090183.1, read as the reverse complement.
GCAAGAGTCCAGCACTCTGTAAAGTCTTCTCCAGCACATCCCAAAGACTTTCAATGAATTAAAGGTCTGGATTCCGAGGTGCCAATTTGGCGTATTATACGTACGAACCCCCCACCCCACCAGCCTAATCCTACCCAAGAGCGTGTCATATACACGCCATAAAGTGCGTATCATATGCACACGAAAAACTGCGTAGCATTTGCATTTCCAAAACTCATTTTGGCGTATCCATTCCACGAGATTTCACACTCTATTATTACGCATAACCATGAGATCGTGTTGGCCAATTCATGTGTTATTAGTTAAATATGTCATAATGTATTAATCCCTTAATAACATATTTTATTAATTGATAGTTTAAATGAACATGTTAATTATCACAACGGGTTAAAGCCATGCATTTCAACTTCCAGTTGTCTGCTAATCATTAGCTAATGATTTCTTAATGTGTCATTATTAGGGCCGGGACTTTAACGCGTTAATTAAGATTAATTAATTACGTGACTTTAACGCGTTAATTAATTACGCAAAAAAAAAAAAAAAAATTTAACCGCATTTATTTTTGCACCGCGGAACGTTTTTCAATGAATCAGTTTCGACGGACCGATTATACTGGAACACCAACTAGCGCGACAACTACAACAACAAACCATGGGTGCGTCTCAATCCGCTCCCTAGTTCAGTAGTCAGGGCACTGATCAGGGAGTCAGCCCATTGACTTATGTCTTGATCAGTGCCCTGACTAGGGAACTAGGGAGCTGATTGAGACGCAGGGCATGAGTGAACATGAGCGGAGAAGCTGATGAGACTGCTTTGCTCGGCCCCGTGGATGGGAAATTTTGTTTTAAAAAACGAAAGAATGGAAGCGTCGTCAAGAGCATGGTTGTGTGCAAGCTATACAACAAGGAATTTGCGTATCACCGCAGCACAACGAGCCTCAAATATCACAAATATGCTTTTGCTACACTTAATGGCAAACATTGCACTGGTCTGCTGGACTGAAATAAATAAACTATATTTTGTTGATTAAGCTTATGTTTTCAGTCATTATTCAATGGTATACTAAAAATACATGTGAAAAATTACTTCTCATTGTTCTCAGGTCAAATATTTATATGCGATTAAAATGCGATTAATTTCGATTAATTAATTACAAAGCCTCTAATTAATTAGATTAATTTTTTTAATCGAGTCCCGGCCCTAGTCATTATGTTATGACTACTTGTTGGGGCACAAGACTATTAACTAATTCAAAATTAATTCAAAACCCATAACCACAATTACATATTACTTAATCAATAGTTAATAGTCATGTGCCCCAACAAGTAAAGTCATATCATAATGATACCTTTATAACTCATTAGCTAATGATTAATTAAAGCAGACAACTGGTCAAGTTGAAATGCATGGCTTTGAGCCGTTGTGGTAATTAACACATTAATTTACATTGTTAGTTAATAAAATATGTTATTAACAAATTAATACATTATGACAGATTTAACTAATAACAATTTAATGATTACTTAATCTATTAATCATGTAGAATCTTCATTATTGCTGATGCAGTAATCATTAATAAATGGGTTAGTTCACTATTAGTAATATATTAACTCTTATGATTATCGGTACTTTAGTTAAGCATGAATGAATGCATATTAGTGCACCCGTATTGTAAAGTGTCATCAAAAGGATTCTTCATGCTCCCTCCCAACCTTTCTTTCACAATCTGAGCCTGATGAATGACATTGTCATCCTGGAATGGAATATGGCTGTGATGTGTCTTCAATCATGAAAAGCCAAACACTCCATCACTTAGAGTTAGAAGAACTGTTGTCAATCATATAAGATGCTAGAAACACAAGCAGCAGTATATTTACTGCACTTTACAAGTTTTATTATTTTAGTTAAAATCATAATTATACTTGCATTGATACCTTGCAAGTGTTAACTTTGGAGCCTGAACACACTCTTACAATATATAGGCTAAACTGGAGAGAGAGAAGAAAAAAAAAAAAAAATGGGGGGGGGGGGGTTTGGTTAATACACCTTGAAAACAACACGTTGGATTCCGAACACAATTCAGTTTCACTGGCCTCAGTTTTAGTATTACTTATATCCAAATACTTCTGTGCAAATCCATAAACTGTAGAATGCTGGTTGTCCTGCGTCGAACTGAATGCTTCAACAGTTCAAACATGTTCTGAGGATGTATTTTGGCTTCAGGGTGAAGGCTGCTCCTGAATTGGCACAATCCTACAGACGTGATCGTGCAGACTCTCGCCCTGTCCTTTTATCACTGGGTATACACGTCCAGGTAATGCGGCTTGGACTGACATGGCTCTCCGCTTAATGAGGTCGTTTAGGGTCAACAGCACTTATTTTAAGGACAGGCCACCATCCTCACATGCTCCACACGGCGAGGCGCAGCTTTTGCAGTCAAAGTGAAAAGCATAGCGTACTGTGGTAAATACCATCAACTCCCAGCAAACATTAGGACGTTTATTGACCGCTGAAAAGACGTCCCTCCGACACATCCCGTCATGGTTGAAAAATAGTTCCAAAATGAAAGTCTTGTTACACACCTTTACCGATTTATGCCGTCCTACCATGACTATTTTGGCCAGGTGCACCACATTGTAATGGGACCAATGTTTGCTGGGCGTTGAACAAAAAACAAACAAAAATAAACGCTTTTCCGTTGATTTTATCTGTTGAAAGATAGGGATTTAAGCTTATTTCGATACTCCACATACTACTATAAGTAACTTTGCAACTACATGCCAATGAACACTCATTAAAATGTAACTACATGCCAACCAACTTTTAGGGTTGGGTTAGAATAAGTTGATATGTACTTGTGTACAGATGTACAGCAGACAGTCTGCTAATACTCTAATGACTTGTAGTTGACATGTAGTTGCAAAGTTACTTATAGTTTGTAGAAGTACACTATCGAAAAAAAAGTGTTACCTTCATCAAAAAATGAAAATCTTCTGTTTTATGGAAAAGTGTTGTTCTAATATTCTTCTATTATTTAATACTGAAACAGTCTTGGACTACAGTCTAGAGTGAGCCATTGTTCTGTAGTTCAAACTTTATCAGTCCCGTCTCTCCTCTCATGGAATGAGACATGTGAGAAAGTGGAGCTATGTCCTGTAGTTTTGTGTGCAGGAAAGAAGTAGGTCTCTTGCGGGGTCTTGGTTGGGCTTTTGTTTTCCCCGTGGTAAATTTGGGGAAGTGCAGGACTGTTGAGCACACTGTGAGAGGCAGGAGAGGGGAAGAAGTGAGGAATAAATGGAATGGAAGCCAGAAGAGGGCTGGCCTGGGGGCTGTGCTGCGGAGAGAGGGGGATGACCACATCGTCCTGATCCCAAACGTGGAAGGCGTTGGGGTGGGAGTGTGTGAGGCCTGCTGGCATGTGCGTCGCACCCTCATCACCTGCCTCACTGCTGGCCTTCAAGATCTCCTCGTCTGGACCTAAAGCCCAATCTAAAAAACACAGAAAACACACACACAACTATATATGCGTGGAACTCAAGAAAAAATGTCATAAGAATGTGAAGCCTATATATTAGAATAAATTACTGTAATACAGATTATTTTAATTATAGTGATAAAATATGCATAAATGTTATACATATAACATATATTACTTATTTTTCAATTATTTATTTTTGCACATGTTGACAATGAGAAAATAGGGAAGGTGCCCAAGTATCATGGAAATAAAATCACAATGCAAAGATTTGAATGGCCCTAAATTATGCTTACATTTATTTTAGCAATTTACAATTTATTAGCAATATTAAGTATTATCTATCTAGCTATCTAAACAAAAAAACTGACAATATTCTAATTAAAGACGTTATTTAATACTGATCTGAAGTCTGTATTTCTCTTATTCTTGCCAGATAAACAGTATAGCCTACATGAACGCCAAACAGTCATTTTAGACAGTATATGCTTAAATGGAAGTAGAAATAACATAAATCCCATAAATATCCTCTTTTCAGACGAGATTAAGATTATATAAATATAAATATTCATGTTAGGCCTATATTACACTGTTCAAAGCCTTTTCTAAGAACTACTTCGATCGTTTGCCATAAAGGTGGTCTAAATAAAATGTACAAAAAAAAATAATAATAATATCATTTGCGTTTTTTTTAAATCTTTTGAAATAAAACAATGAATTATACTAATTTAAAAAACCATTTAATAATACTGTATCACCATCACTAGGTACTGGACAACCACATGACTTGACCAGCACAATCTGCTTACTTAATCGTTAAACAGCAAGGTAAATAATGCAAGATTTACCTAAGATATCATAAGCGAGGTCTTTAATTAAATGCCCCACAATGGCATAAGCGACAGCGACCACCACCACCGCGGCCATCATCAGGTAGAGCAAGGCTTTGGGAAACTGGATGAGATCTCTGGCTGGAGGCTTGTAGTCCTTATACAGCGGAGACTCGTAGACCGCGTACTGCGACGCGTGATTCCCAGAGATGGAGGCGTTCAATCTGTTCATATTCACAGAGTTCATTATCGAACACGATAAAAAAAAAATTAAAATAAAAAAAACTATCCCACTTCCAAAATGTGTCTTGCTTGTCCTCCAGGCAGTTTATTCCAAGTTACCGGCGCATAATGTAATTTGAAAATATTCAGTAAGCTTGTACTTCCAAGGTTTTATGCCGTCAAACAAAGTGGTGCATATATTCAAGGACGCGATTTTAAAAGCAGCTACCTAAGCATTTTTTTCCTCTCTCGGATGATATGGGCAGATGGACTATGATGTAAGTGTTGATTTGAAGATCTCACACCATCGACTGGTCATGATCTTTTCTCGGACAGCGAGACGATTGGTGGATTTCACGCGTCATCACTTAAATGCTTAAATCTCATCAAGGCGCGCGCACGGGTCAATCAAGGTAAAGCGGGAATCGTGCACATCATCTGCTGCTCTAGATAGATTTTAGACACAGATACATAGAAGAATAGAAACATTCTAACGCATTTCTTTTCTAATTATTAACACATTTTTACTTTTCTAATAAAATATTTTTTTAGCATTACATAAAAGAGTACTGGGCAGTACATAAAAGTTAATATGTTTTCTAATGAGCCTGATTTAGAATTATTAGTAAATAATGTTATTGAGTAATCTATTATTTTTTTTTTTTGGCTGAGACTGGGTAATAAAGATTTTCCTAATATTTTTTCCCAATGATGTAATAAATAATATACAACAGTAAATATAACCTAATGTAGAATTATTAGTTATTAAAGTAAAGTGTTATTGAGGAAATCTAGCTTTTTTTGGCTGATACTCTGGGTTGGTCTGTAAAGGGTGGAAAACTTTGATGTAGAGCATAATTTTATAACCTATTATTAAAATGGACAAAAAATATGATGTTTAAATTAACATATTACATACTCATAGATGCATACAAAACACTCATAAAACAAATGAGATTTTATTCGAATTAATGCACAGAATCACTGTTTCTTCAATAAATACAACAAAATGAACAAGAGTCATTGAAAATGAGCAGTGGGTCACACTGGATCACTAAAGTGCAAATGGACATCTGGCATCTTTGACTTAAACTAGTATTTTTAAACTGCTACGAATGAGCTCATTCCTTTAGTTTTCATGATTATTATTGTTGTCCACCTTTCGTTGAATAATGTGGGAAAATGACTATTATGACAAGATTATGAACCGTTTTATAACGGTTTTAACGTTTTTTAATATGATCCAGTTATATCTTTGTAACATGACATTTCATGTCAAACCAGTACCGTGCAGAAGATACATTTCCTCTTTGTAGACATGCATGTGACCAAAGAAAGAGCAGATGTAAGTTTGGACCATTTACTAATCAAAAGATCTGAGCGCATATAGAAGCACTTGTGGATGAATGTTGATAAAGAGTTTCCCTTATTCCAGAGACAAATGCAAAAGTCTATTATCGCCATGTTAAGAGAGAAATATGGGTTTATTTTCCAACAGTAAAAGACTGAAGTCCAGTGATGGCTCTGCCCAAGATCAAAGCATGGATGTCATGAGTGCCTGTGGAAAGGACAATATTGTGTTATTAATACAGTTGTTTATCATCTTTGCATTAAGCCTGTTCTGACCTCTGCTGGTCAAATGTATAGCTTTCATTTAGAGTGCTCCATTATGCTCTTTCAGATACCGTACTTCCTGCAGTGTGCACTATGGCTGTTTGTGAATGTAAAAGATCTGCAAAGTTTCAAAGATCAAAATGCACAATAACTGGCTATTGTCTCCCAAAAGAAAGGACAGATTCTGAACTGCCTGAAATGATTTGTCACTAATTCCAGCTTTATTTCCTGCTAGTACCTACGTAGGTGTGTAATAAATTTGCAAAATGCCAACATATGGGGCACTAATTTAACAAACTAAAAGCATGGTCTAAAGTGCACGGCACAAGTGTCTGAATCCACTTTTACTAGATTAATGATGATAAAAACGGTTGGCACGCTCAGCGCAATGGTCTAAAAGCGTTGTGCGGTATAATAGGTGTAAAACACACCTATTACATCCGGGCATAACGTGCAATAACCCAATCAAAGTGCTGAGGAAGCCTCTGGAGCTAAAATTCAGATAGTAATGGGTGTTTCTTTTCCTTAAAGGGATCCCATGGTGTTGAGACTTGTATGGCTTAATATAACATAAATGATGTCTCTTACTGAATTATGTGGTAGAAAACCCATGAAAGATCTACGTTATTTAAAAAATCGATTTTATATTTGGACCATGGGCGGCGCCATTTTGTTTGCGTTCTAGGTTGATGACGTAGAGTGGTTGAACTCCTCAATCAGCTGGCGTTACCCGTTGCTATTTTTACCACAACGCAACTCGAAAATTGTTTCAGAGTTAAACAAAACAAATGAATTGCTTTGTAATTGTACTTAAAACACACTCAAACATATGTGCACACAAACTCACCTACACAAGTCACAAACAGATCGGCGGGCGCGCACACACACACCTGACTGCTCTGTCTCAATCGCATGCATCATCACCAAAACATCCTGCCTCTCTTCCTCACGTTACTTTATCCCATCGTCCTACCTAGATTTCCCTCTGCTGGTCACATTAGGCATTATAGTTAATCTACTATCAACAGTCTATCTAGGGAACAGGATGTGTTGAACAGGATATCAACACAGATTGAGGGTTATGTATGCGCGCGCAGTGCGTGCGTGTGTGTGTGTGTTCGCGCCGATCTGTTGGGGTGTGTGTGTGTTCGCGCTGATCTGTTGGGGTGTGTGTGAGTCTGTGTGAGAGAGAGAGTTTGTGTGCACATGTATGTTTGAGTGTGTGAAGTCGGACAGCTGTTTGTAAATCGGCTTTACTCGGTGGAACGTGAGACTGAATGACTGCACTCGAACATGTCCACTATGGTGTCGGACAACACTACAAATGTCCGTCCCTTCAAATAATGCCCTATTTAAGGGTATAGGGTCGATTTCAGATTCAGCCCCTGTCGTGGAGACTGAGCAGCCCAACATCTCGATTGAGACAGAGCAGCCTGTCGTGTGCGCGCCCGCCGATCTGTTTGTGACTTGTGTAGGTGAGTTTGTGTGCACATGTATGTTTGAGTGTGTTTTAAGTATAATTACAAAGGAATTCATTGGTTTTGTTTAACTCTGAAACAATTGTCGAGTTGCGTTGTGGTAAAAATAGCTACGGGTAACGCCAGCTGATTGAGGAGTTCAACCCAAGCCTGCAGTCTCCCTCTCATTTACTGAAGCTTTCGCGCCTCGATCGCCCCCCGGTGACCGGTCCCAGTATAGCCGCTCCTCTGTGTTTTCTAATGGACGCGAGGCAAACTAAATAATAAAATTACACTTTAAAAATGTTTCCCCAAAGTTAGTTTATGTCACTGAAGGCAGTTATCATCACGATGATTTCATTTCAGGTGTTCGTTTTAAAAATAAGTTTACTTTGAGTTAGTTATTTGATGCTATAAAAACGGGGGGTGTGACGTCATGATTGACAGCTGAGACTGACGGCTTCTCTGAGTGAAGTTGTCACTGAGGCACTAACGGACTTTTTTCGAAATTTTTGGGAGCAGATTAGAGCTTTAGCTTTAATTTCTACATTTCCATAACTGTTTATTTCACACCAACATAATTAATTGTTCTGCATCTGCGAGAGTGTGGGCGGGCTTTCGATATCGTGACTGTACTTCCTGCTCTACTTCCTGCGCTCTACTGCGCAACTCCGGTCCCGAAATCGCTACTGCGCAGACTCGGTCCCAAGATGTCAGCGCCGTGCACCCCTGCCTGAAAGCTTCAAATATGGCAAGCGGAAACGGATGATGTCGAGTCGTCCATATTTTTTTACGGTCTATGGTTCAACCACTCTACGTCATCAACCTAGAACGCAAACAAAATGGCGCCGCCCATGGTCCAAATATAAAATCGATTTTTAAAATAACGTAGATCTTTCATGGGTTTTCTACTACATAATTCAGTAAGAGACATCATTTATGTTATATTAAGCCATACAAGTCTCAACACCAGGGGATCCCTTTAACACACCAAGTAGTCACATCTAAGTAGTAGACCAATCACAACAGACTGAGCAGAGTGGGCTCTCGGGATAAAGGGGTTTAGAGAGAATGGATCCTCGATCAAACTGTGAGAAAATGGGTGATGCTGTAATGTATATTATGAGAAAATAAGGAACCTTTAAAATAGCATAATTGGGGCACTTTAAAATGAAACGGAAACATTTTTTCTTCTCCTTGCACCTTCGTATGTGTTGACGGCCTCTAGGTTCATGACGTGGCGTATGATATGGTATTCGTCTGCGATGCCGTTTCCTCCCAGCATGTCTCTGGCCTGCCTGGCGATGTCCAGGGCCTTACCGCATGAGTTCCGCTTCAGCATGGAGATCATCTCTGCCGAGTACCTTTTGGAGAAATGTGTGAGAAAATTCAGTGAGCAACAGGATTGTTTTGGAATGTGTATTCTGACAAGGCTTTGAGCTCTGCACTGCTTGAAATGTTTTATATAACCTGTTAAAGATTACACCATCTATCAAGACTGAGTTTGAAGACTCACTTCTTTTGGTCAATGAGTCTACCCAGCTGTAAACAGGACTGCAGCCCGAGTGTAATCTCTGTCAGCATGTCTGCCATCTTCTTCTGTATGAGTTGGTTTCTGGCTAGTGGGACTCCGAACTGGATTCTACATGGTAAAATCATTCAAATATACTTCTGTTTCAAATGTTTTGTTGTTGTTTTTTAAGAAATTAATGCTTCTATTCAGCAAGGATTCATTAAATTGATCAAAAGTGTCAGTAAAGATATTTATAATATTACAATATTTCAATACAATACAATACAATACAATATAGTTATATTTCAAATTAATGCTGTTTCAAATTTCTATATTCATCAAAGAATCCTGATTTTACAAAAAGCATTAAGCAGCACAACAGTTTTTAACATTGATAATAATAAGAAATGTTTCTTGTGCACCAAATCAGCATTTTAGAATGATTTCTGAAGGATCATGTGACACTGAAGACTGAGTAATGATTCTAAAAAAAAAAAAATCAGCTTTGCGTCACAGGAATAAATTACATTTTAAATTATATTAAAATAGAAAACAGTTATTTTAAATGTTAGCAATATATCAAAATGACAGTTTTTCTGTATTTTTGAACAAATAAATGCTGACACTGGCCCTCATTTATCAATCTTGTGTAGAAACGGGCGTATATGTTGGCGTAAGATTATGCTTACACTCCTCTCATCGCCTGATTTATGAAACTGTGCACACCTCTGCAATTCAGGTGTACGCAATACTTGCCCTTGATAAATCCCGCGGCTGAAAACGATCGTCATTAGAATAACACGGCCCTATATATTCAAGTCTCTGCCTCCCGCACGCACTCATTTTACGCCATGGACACACGGAAGACGGCAAAGAAGCGAAACTTCTCCGACGTGGAGATCGGGCGCGCTCAATCATCTCACTAGTCCACTAGTCAGGGCACGGATTAGGACATAAGTCAATGGGCTGACTCCCTGATCAGTGCCCTGACTACTGGACTAGTGAGATGATCGAGATGCGCGCCATCGAGACCATCACCAGGGAAGTTGAAAAAAAACGAAATTGTTTTATTTAAGAGTATAAAGAGTGGAATTAAAGGCACCCACAAAAACAAAATATGGATCCAAATTACGAGTACTGTTAATAGTGTGGGCGTTGAGAAGCGCACTCCAGCAGTTTAATAGCTGTTTGGATGATAAATTACCACCACAATGCATTATTTTACAGCACGTTTTGAAAAAATTAGCATTTAATTTCGTATCACGGCATGTATTGGGGTGTACGACAGTGATGATGATGTGATGTGGAGTACCATTCATTCACATTTATAATTACATGACAATTAGTATGATTCTTCTTATTATTATTATTCTTATTATTAATGACGCTTGTTATTTAGAAGAAGAATGTCGTTTTTATTGATTTTATTATTATTTAAAAGAAGAAGGTCATTTTTATTATTTTGTCAGTCTGAATTATTTTAGTCCCAGTCCGTGCGCAGCTGCCGGGCCAGGCGGGCTGGTAAAGTGCACAGGCTCGCGACTGTAGGAATACATATGCCTACGAATCAAACGCTTTGGTAAAGTCACACAAATTAAACATTGATGTTCATGTTGCACAAAAATAAACACTGAATGTAGTCGTTGTGGTTTTTAACAGTGGGTCATTTAGCATATCTTGTCAGTGCGTTTTGTGGTGTTAGGAATTGTTTTTCTGCGCATTTTCCCACTAACTCAAACGTGCGTACACCACCTCCTGAGCTGGCGTAGGATTTGAGCGTGCCGTACGCCAACGTCCATATTGATAAATCTTAAAGTCACCGTGGGTTTGGGTGTATGCAAGGTGTATGCTGGAAATTTGGTGTACGCACTTTTGATAAATGAGCGCCATTGGGAGTATAAGATATAAGAGTACAATTGTCTTAAAAATCATTAATGCATCTTACTTACCCCAAACTTGTAAATTAAAATAAATATTACAGCAGAGACTGCATTGTCCTACTGTAGGATATGCCACTATATGGGTGATTCTATAATTGCAGGTACATTTGGTGTCCAGTCTTTTTTTCCCTGCTTGTGGCAAATGGTTATATTTTTAATTTAAATAATTTGCTACTCATTGTCATGGATCACAAGATGTTACAGGCCATAACAATATAACATTTTCTTTAAAAATATACAGCTAAAAGAAGCACTGAAGGGTGTGTGTGCTCTCTCTTACACAATTTTTATATAAACTAGTTATTTTGTAAAACATCAGTTATATCCACCATATCAAAAGGAAAGAAGAAATGATCACTAATCACTGATCACAGTGGGTTGTTTAAAAGTCTTTTTATTTATGGAATCATTAGCGTAATGGGCTGTTAGCATTTATGCTAGCAAGTGGAGTTTTTGGCTAAAAAGTTTAAAATTGTCAATCCTGTTACTGTCAAACTCTATTATTAATGTTGTTTCTACACATTTCTGCCTAATTTGTCATTAAAAGAGTTAAAAAACAATATATATGGAATTTTTGTATCAATTTGTCACACTATAGAACTATTAAAATGAAGCGCAAAACAAAGTAAATGCTAAAAGTTAATCAAAAATGTTTTATTACTCCTCATTTATGCACAAATCATTTTGAATTTAGCACAACACATTTGTAAAGTTCTAAAAATACTTAATATGCAACTTTAAGGCATTTCCTCAATTACACTACAAATATTTTGAATGGCTCACCTGTCCAAGGTGTACTGGCGGGCAGCATGGAAACAAAATTCCGCAGCACCCAAAGCGCCCCATGCAATGCCATAGCGGGCATTATTCAAGCAGCCAAAGGGACCCTACAGTAAAATCAACATACAACCACAAGCAGTGTATCAGTTGATTAAAATATGTAAAAAGTGTACAAAACAAAACAAAAAAACACTTCAGTGGTCATGTATGTGTGATTACCAGGGAATATGCTGTCTTAATTCAGTACTTAGGTTTGGGGGTTTGTTCAGAAGTACGATCAGGACTACTAATGATGCTTAGTATGCACTATTAATAATAGTAAAAAACATACTCACAGCGAGGCCAGACACATGGGGCAACAGGTTTTCCTCTGGAAGTTCAACCTCGTCCATTAGGATCATCCCAGTTGCTGACGCCCTGAGAGAGAACTTGCCCTCTATCTTAGGGGTGCTCAATCCCTTCATTCCTCTCTCCAGGATAAACCCTCTCACTCGGCCATCCTCACATTTTGCCCAGACCACACAGATATCAGCGTACGGGGAGTTAGTGATCCTGCTCAGAGAAAAAAAAAGTGTTGGTGTGAAGGGCTTATTATCATTCACCTGTGTTGTGTGTTTAAGATAAGTGGTGCAATGTGGAGTTATTATAGTTTTGAATCTAGAGGATGGACAAGCTCAACACATGCGCAGTACAAGGTGAAAAATAGCATGTGACAAAATAAGTATGTCTAGTATAAAAAATAGGCACAAGGAACCCAGATGACCTACTACTTCCGGCAAGATTCTGAAGTGTGTATAGGACAGACACTTTACCATCCCATGAGGCCACAGGAGAGGATTTGTGAATTGCAGTGAAGCAGCTTAAAGTTTCAGCTTTTTTGTAGCTTTTTATTCTTTAACTCTTCTGGGAAGGCTTTCCACAAGGTTTAGGAGTGTGTTTATAGGAATTTTTGACCATTCTTCTAGAAGCGCATTTGTGAGGTCAGGCACTGATGTTGGACGAGAAGTCCTGGCTCGCAGTCTCCGCTCTAATTCATCCCAAAGGTGATCTATCGGGTTGAGGTCAGGATTCTGTGCAGGCCAGTCAAGTTCCTCCACACCAAAATCACTCCATCCATGTCTTTATGGATTTTGCTTTGTGCACTGGTGTGCAGTCATGTTGAAACAGGAAGGGACCATCCCTAAACTGTTCCCACAAAGTTGCCACAAAGTTGAGCAAAATGTCTTGGTATGCAGAAGCAAGTGTTCCTTTAACTGAAATTAAAGGGGCCGAGCCCAACTTTTGAAAAACAGCCCCACACCATAACCCCCCTTTCACCAAACTTTACACTTGGCACAAGCAAATAACACGGTGTTATTTGCTTAAACCAGAAATCATGATTTTCTATTAGGATTGCACTGTAAATAAATAGATGACCCATTCGTTTCACTTTTTTCAGTGTAGTTTGCGTTATCATTTCAGGTTATTTCAATTTGAGTATTTTGTGCTGCCATTTGTGTTAAATTATATAATTTCTCAGAGAAGTTTAACAAAGATGGCTTCTCAAATTTGAAATCTTTACAATATACTCTGTATTAAAAACTAAAACAAATAAAAATTGTGGTCATTTTTATTTTATTTTGGTTAGTTTTGGTGTCCAAAAATATATTTTAGTTAATGTCTATTTTTTAATGATTATTTTACTTAACAATTTTTTTTAATAATTTATAAATTTATAATTAATATCATTTTCATATTAGTCTTTGATAATGACACATTCAATAATAGCTCATCAGACTAAATTGCTAAATGAAGGCATTCAGAGCTCTAGTTTATACATGAAACTCTCACATTGCGGTACTACTGTGGCTTTAGACAAAAGCATCTGCTAAATGATTAAATGTAACTGCAAGTTTAATATCTGCTCAGACTGAAACATCTTTGACTTCAAGCCAGATTCATACCATATACAGACTTATTAAGTAAACAGATGGTCAGGAGGTTTGAGTGTCCTCCTAAACCAGCAAGGGACAAACACCCTGTAGAGGGTGAAGTTACAAAATCTAAATCTGTACGTAGGTACACAGCCCTCAGATGAGATCTCTTACATAAGAAACCGTCCAATGAACTGACCTTCACATTAAATGGTGACATGTTGTGCAACTCCACAGTGTTGACGACTCCATCAATCACTTTTATTAAATGAATGTTGTATTATAGCCTGGTGTATTATAGCCTAGTATCATTCGAAAGCATACAACTCAAAACTCATCCTGCGAAATGGATGAAATTGGACATTGTGGCACTTTAAAACATTTTAGCAAGCTCAATTTTTGTGATATTAACTCCAGTCCAAATGTCCAAGGCAAAGCTTCTGACTAAACTGAACTATGCAAACTGTCATTTACCATGTTTTTGCCCCGCTGATGGTATAGGTCCTGCTGGAGGGGTTGTATCTGGCTTTGGTCTCCATGCCACTAGGGTCACTCCCATGGTTTGGTTCTGTAAGTCCAAAACAGCCCAGAATCTCTCCACGAGCTGGGAGGAATGAGGGGAACAAAACAATATTGCATTAAATACATTTTAATAAAACTGTAATAGACACTATTACATGGGGCAACTAATAAATGTGGGGATATTTTGAAGGATCATTTGTGCACTCACTGTTAACCACTGAATAATTGGGATGTAAAAAAATGGTTTACAATATTTTACAAGTCCACTAGTCCATGAGATGTAATATGTATATTTCAAAATGACAGATATTACCGGTCTTCCATGACCCTGGGACCTTAAGGGATAGTTCACCCAAAAACAAAAATTCTGTCATCATTTACTCACTATCAAGTTGTTCCAAACCTGCATGAATTTATTTCTTCTGCTGAACACAAAAGAAGATATTTGCAGAATATGTGTAATCAAACAGTCTATGGGGCCCATTGACTTCAATAATATGGGGGAAAATACAATGGAAGTCAATGGGGTCCATTACTGACATACTTTAAAATATCTTCTTTTGTGTTCAACAGAGGACAGACATTCATACAGGTTTGGAACAGCTGAAGGGTGAGTGAATGATGACAGAATTTTTGGGTGAACTATCCCTTTAGAACGATGCAGATAATTGTATAGCAGATCAATGCCTTGACATGCAGCTTAAGCAGTTGACTAACCTAGTTTGGGCAGGTATTTCTGCTTCTGTTCTTCTGTTCCATATGCATTGATAGGGTGCATGACCAGTGAAGACTGGACACTCATAACTGAACGATACCCACTGTCCACTCTCTCCACCTCCCTGGCGATCAGACCGTATGCCACGTAACTAGTGCCCGCACAGCCATATCCTTCAACACAAAAACATCAGACAATAAACATTATACAGGCATTTTTGATTTTTCATGGACAACAAAATCAGGTTCACATGTAAGCTGTACACGCAAGCTCTAAAGTTAATAAAGTCTGTGGTTTGTATTTATGTAGATGATCCTTTGAAAGCCATTTCAACACATGATTTTACCTTGAATCGTAGGCCCAAGGACACCAAGTTCTCCCATCTCGTTTACAATCTCCCGATGGAAATCTGAAGAATATCAGCCACAAATTTGAATTTCAGGCATTATTTTTTTTTTTTTTATTAAATTAAATAAAGTTCCTTTGGTAAGAATTACAGGGATAAAATGTTGGGTAAAGAAATCATAATTCATTCACTCTCATGCTTTTCCAAACTTTTCTTCATCTTCAAAACACAAATGAAGAGTTTTTTAATAATACGAGTGATTTCTGTCCCTCCATTGAAAGTCTGTTCACTCAAAACTCTGACGGTTTGAAATGTTCATAAAGAGCTCATAAAAGAAATCCATATGGAATCAAGAACCAAGTCTTCTGAATAGACACAATCACTTTATATGATAAACGGTCTTAATTTTATTAGAAAAAAATAATCCGGGCACATTTTACCAATTCCAAAGCACATTCATCTTAATAACTACTATTCATTTTGTATTTAATCATTTGATATATAATTTTTGTCTTCATGTCTATACATGAGTCTTTCTTCTTTTTATATCACTTATAAATGATTAAATACAAGATGAATAGTAGTAATTAATATTAATGTGATTTGGAATTGGTTAAATGTGCCTGGAAAAAAATATGATCAGAAAATCAACATGCTTAATAATGCATGCAGTGTACACATTGATCAGCGAGCACATGTAGAGCACTCAAATATGGTAAATGAAAGCTGAAATTAACTAGCTTGACACGTGGGAACAATCCTCATGGGTATTCCGAAAGTTCAAACATAATGCGTGACACACGAGAATGAAGCATGTTTTTAACCAACTTTGAGTGCTTTAATGTATGTTTATGAATGTTTACGAATAATAGCCTAAATGAAATGTGTTCATCATATAAAGTGATCGTGTTTCTTGACTTGGATTAAACCGTTCGATTCATATAGATTTATATTATGTTCTCTTCATGACATTTTTTGAGGCTTCAGAGTTATTTTGGTGTAAACTTTTGAAGGAGGGACAGACATCTTTCAGATTTCATTGAAAACTTCTTGATTTGTGTTTCAAAGATGAAGTCACTGATGACAGAATTGTAGTTTTTGGGTGAACCATTCCTTTAATTATGGATGAAGGTTGTTGACCCCTGATCTGATACAGCAGAGGTGACTAGCTCTTCCACTTACGCTCATTCCTGTTGGCCATGAGGATGCGGGGCATGAGCTTCTCCTGGCAATATGTGCGGAAACTGTCTCGGATCATGATCTCCTCCTCTGTGAGTTGCCCTTCCAGATCCAAAGCATCTCGCCAGTTAAAATCCAATTTAGCTATAAATCGAAAATATTTTTTTTAGCTCAAATACAGAACATGATGTCAAATTCAAGCACAAGTTAGAAAATATGAAAACAATATATTTACGTCTTTTTGATGGTTTTTTCACTTGCTCCTCTGTCTCTGAAAATTAAGATAATTAAAAATATGGGTATTAGCACAATCAAGCAGTTTAACATGAGGACATGTCAATTCTCCAACTAGATGTCATTTGATCAATGTGTAAGCCAATGGAATGTAAAATAATAATAATAATAAAAGTGTTGATGAATGTACACATATTCTATATGATGGCTATTTAATGGCATATGGCTATATAATGCCACTGGTAGTAGTTTGAAAACCAAAATAATTTGCTATTTGCCTCTATTGTCTACTTTCCTTGTCCTCACAAATGATATGATCATTCCAGGTTATGGGTGATTTCTGATTGAGTTATGTTGAATTAGTGATCTAACCGTATGTAGCAGGTGCTGAAGTGCCCTGGGCCCTTGACACCGAGATCAGAGAGCATCTCTGTGAGTTCAACAGCAGACGTGACAAAGCTGTTCTTAATGCCATGGTGTATATTCAGACCTGAAAATGTAACCATAATTGTTACTAACAGCGTTACAGCAACATCATAGCAGTGTTTACACACATGTTCCTTTGTAATATTTCCTTTGGTAATTAATTAACTTTGGTTTTGCAAATATTAAAAATCGTGTGGTGTTACTGTATCAGTTTATTTTCTGTTTACTATTTACTGTATCATTATTTTCCCAATAGAAAGTTGTATTGCATAAGTGTCTTCGCATGGTTACACAACGCCAAATCATGTACAGATTTCAAAATCTTTTATAGCCTATAGCTTATATTTCAGATTTACAACATTTATTCGTAAACAGTTAGTTGTTGGTTCCATTCGTCATGCAGCTAGCTAACTGAAAAAAATATTTAAAAAATCCTACCTTCACTTCGCTGCCTTCTATCAGATGATTTCCCTGTCTACTACTGTACACTATTTATATTCAACTATTGGAGGAACGTGTCACATGCACAAAGTGGAAGAACTCACCCTCCATCTTTAGTGTGTGTGGTATGTTTCATAATGCCTTTGACTCTACGAGCTGTTTCATAATGCCTTTGATTCACTTTGACCCACAGTAACGTCAATAATCATTTTACACTACACAGTTACATTCAGCACTGATTATATATGACCAAAATATGCAAAAAAACGAATAATGACATTTTAAATGTAAATTTTAAAGTAAATTAGTTTGATAAGGCCACACTCAAAATGGCTGATGACAACGTCTGAAATCCTGTGGCATGTCGAAGGCGTTTTCGGGCAGCTCGCGCTTTGATTGGATGATTAGAAGAGGCGTGTGCGCTGAGAGGAATTTTTAAAGTGCATTTCTCTGCCTCTGTTACAACACCAAATGTTTGCACGGCCGGGGTCGTCGGAAATATTCTCTTTATGAAATATTTCATAATTACAGATAGATAGCCGTAGCTATATACGTTCTGTTTTTAGAATATATGGTAGCATATATTCTAAAAACAGAACGTATATGAGTGTGATGCGTAATAGGCCTACTAAGAAGAAGTTAATATTTGCATGGCTACATTGGAAATACCCTTTTTGTTTTAGTTTAATTAACAGAATGAAACATCGACATAGGTTTTTGTAACAAAAAGGAAGATAAAAGCCAGTGTTGGTTCTGGCAGAAATTGTATAAAATAGGCTTCAGATTGCATTTTACCTATTTGTGTTAGACTATTCGGGGTAATTGTAAAATTTAATAATGGATACATTAGAAAAGTAAAGTGCAGTGTCATAGTAAGAAAAATAATTAGACACTTTTTACTGTTCTAGCTCTTTTTGCTTTCTTTTTTTATCCTCCTAGGGGCAAGGTTTTTGTTTTTATCAGTTTAATAATACAAAGTCAGGGTTGTAGAACTGTAAACCCCTAGTAACTATTTAATATTTTTGGTTGATAAAATTATCATGAATGACATTCTGTTAAAGGTCCATTGAAGTGCCTTGAAACATGAGACATTAGGCGAAGTGTTGAGGTAATATCCACTAAAACAGGAAGACAGGGTGGGGCGTGTTGTACAGCTAGACGAAAATAGCCAATAGTGTTTAGTTTAGGCTATATCCCAGCTTGGCCAGAGACGTTGAAGCTGCAAATTCCTCCTAATCTCCTTCATAGCGCTTTATAATAGCATTTGATTGGACAGAAAATCTGATGAGAACCTGAAGTGCAGAGTGATGTCATCAAAATTATTTATGCATATTTGCAGAAGTGAGTGACTGTAAGTTTTGAATGCTTATGCTAATGCTAGTAAATACATTAAGACTAACATATTCATACAAAAAAAAAACCCTTCAATTTTGATTTCATGGGGACTTTGGACTATATGTGAAATGTACTCAAAATCACCACAAAGTGCCACAAAGGGATGGTAAGCACGATTGCTCTGGCTGGAATTGACGTTTCACTTGTAACTGAAGATAAAAAAAATAATGAAATAAATTAAACAGGTCATTTAAGGTCCTTTGGAAGTTAATGACTGCTCCTTTATCACTGCTTTCTAAGGGCATAACATAATCTGCTGAATCTGACAGTGAGACCTTCCAGTGAGTTTGGAAGCCATCTAATTATACATATTTCTAGTCATATAGGCCTATAGTCGTCACTTTTATTTTTATAGCACTTTATACAATATAGGCTGCAGATTGTGTAAAAGCCGCTTTACAAGGATAAACAGGAAAATAGTAGAATCGATAATAGAAACTCAACTATGGAGATTCTGCTGTAAAGCAGCTCTATAAGACAACAGAGTAATTATTTATCTAAAATTTAGTTTATGTAGACGCCTGCTTCTTTTGCCATGGCCCTTTTGGCTCTGCTGCTTTGTTACCCTTTAAATTGTGTAAGCCATTTAAAAGTAGAATAGTTTTAGAACACCCCCAGAAGATTTGATTTACTTTGAGCACTGGTTAAATATTTTTTTGAACTCTCAATTACAAGGTTAAATTCGCTGATTGTTTGTATAGTCTAATCTTTATATTTGTAGCTGGTCTATATAAGTTTAACCCGTTTTTAAAACAATTTAAGTAAAGGGTGTGGGTGGCTTGTTTACACAGATTACTTGTCACTTTGTGTGAAACATGATTCTGTTTATTACATTATTTATGACAATCAGAGAGTATCAAATTTGGTAAGTATTGTTAAAACTTTAATTGGATCAGTATTTCTAGGAACCGTCCTTGTTTTCTGTCGAACTGCATGCATTTGCAGTTTTCTCGCCCCAAGGGCTTTGTTAAAATGTAGAAACAATGTTGCATTATTTAGGCCCAGAACTCGAAGTCAATTAAGAAATTAGGAGTACATTAATGTTTTTAAAAAGCTGTCAATGGTGGGACTACTGGGTTTTAAGTGATCAATGAAACTATTTATTTGTTATATTTTACAATTAAAGGTAAGGTAGGCTAACTAAAAGTGTGATTTCTTGACGCGTCGGCGATTTTTGAGCGTTTATGTTTCATTGGCTGACACGACTGTCTGTCATTTTTTCCTCTCCTCTCATTGGTGG
Source organism: Pseudorasbora parva (assembly GCF_024679245.1). Classification (NCBI taxonomy): domain Eukaryota; kingdom Metazoa; phylum Chordata; class Actinopteri; order Cypriniformes; family Gobionidae; genus Pseudorasbora; species Pseudorasbora parva. The sequence goes on along the minus strand of NC_090183.1, from coordinate 10,268,870 downwards.
ATTCAGCCCTCACACACTCTCCTCGGGAAAAAACGAAACCCATCGTCATGCGTGTACTGTTAGAATGTAGTTTTCTCGCCCCAAGGGCTTTGTTAAAATGTAGAAACAATGTTGCATTATTTAGGCCCAGAACTCGAAGTCAATTAAGAAATTAGGAGTACATTAATGTTTTTAAAAAGCTGTCAATGGTGGGACTACTGGGTTTTAAGTGATCAATGAAACTATTTATTTGTTATATTTTACAATTAAAGGTAAGGTAGGCTAACTAAAAGTGTGATTTCTTGACGCGTCGGCGATTTTTGAGCGTTTATGTTTCATTGGCTGACACGACTGTCTGTCATTTTTTCCTCTCCTCTCATTGGTGGATTCAGCCCTCACACACTCTCCTCGGGAAAAAACGAAACCCATCGTCATGCGTGTACTGTTAGAATGTGCTTCTGTCTGCCATACACCTCTACTGTAGAGAAGCGGAATTACCGATGGCCAGTTTCTCACAAGACTATTAGGCAACGGCGATACAATTAATTTTAAGATTTAAGTGACTGCTACAAGTGCGCACCATTGATTTGCAATGGAGCCGGAGGAGAAAAATCCAGAGTCGAAATATGGTAAGATGTTTTCATCTTTTAGGGTTCCTCCTTCAGAAAGTGGTAGGGATGGTCCTCTGATGGAAACAATGACTAATACGTGGGGCGTGGGTCTCAGGCATTTTGATGAAGAATACTAGTAATGCAGATCTGCAAACTGGTGGTCGACTTAAATCACGAAGCACTGCATTAAACCAGTGTGAGAGAGGATACAATTTTACGGATGTAAGCAAAAAAACAATAGGCGTGTGTTTAAACACATGGCGTAATTACTCTCAGTTCAGTAATTTCTGTCTGCATCATATGGTTGGTTTATGCGCCCTAATAAGTAGGCTAAATGTAAATATAATTTCTCCTTGCATTGCCTTACCACCAACACACACCCATTTTAAATATTAATTTCATGAATGCTGCCTATTAATATTTTTTAAGAAACCTGAAGTATGTTTTAAATATCTGTTGGATCATTCCCATTCTCAGTTATCATAAACCATAATGAAAATATACCAATTTGTAAAAACGTGTGTGTGTGTGTGTGTGTGTGTGTCAACTAAATGCAAAATTTGAAAGGAAAGGCAATATTTTTTACCACATTCTTTAATAAGTGTTCTAGTTGTAGTAAAACCATATTAACCATGTAAAAAACCAAACGGGGTTGTCTTTGCATTACCATGGTAACTAAATTACTTTTTTTTATATAAACAACAGGTAGTTTTCACTATAAAAAGGTATGAGGCTAACCTAATTCCAGATATTATTATAGCCTAGCTTTTACTGATATTTTTAATTAGTTTAAATGTATATTTTTGCTGTGTTTTTGTCATTTTCCTTTTTAATTTAAATGTCTATACAGTTTTATATATTTGTTTAGCTTTAGTACATTGATCGATCTAAATGAAAATGAGAAATCTAGCTTATTTTAATATTTAATTTTATTTCAGTTTATGTTTTTTTTTCAAGTAAAACTTTTTTAATGGTTTTAGTTAATTATAATAACTAGAGATGCACCAATACTAAATTTCTCTGCCGATACCGATTATTCAGAATAACTGTTGATACCGATACATATAAAATCTCTCCCAAGTAATGCTGGAAGCTCTAGAACGGACCCTCTCATATGGTGTATTATTATAATATTAGAGATATTATATTCAGAAATATAATTACACTCAAATAAAAACTATTACCTCTCTAGTGTTTTTTATAGCTAACTAAGAAATTGTGAAATTGCGTAATGTTTCTGAGGTAAATGCAGCATTTAAGTTCCCCTTATCCACTTTAAAGGGTTACTTCAGCGATTAGCATATGGCTTTGTATCAGTAGAAACCCTGGAGAATATTCAAATTATTGTGCTTTCCCCCCTCATATCTCCCTGAGACGAGAGATTTATGCATTTTATTTCTGGAAAAATTCCTCCTATGATGCAAAATGACGATTTTTGCATCATAGGAGGAATGTTTGCCCAGAGGCTAAAGACTACAGCCAGCAGAGGGAGCCATTTCCGCATGTTTTGAATCCGGCATTGGGGGATGGGAGATTACACTCAGCTTGCAGGGAGAGCTCAGCTTGCAGACAGGATCATTTAAACGGAGCTATGGTGAGCAATGTAAGTCTTTTAACTTTAACATTTCTATGAAAGTTAAGCTTGCAAAGGCATGAACTGAAACGCGCCAGACTGAACTCGCGTTGTGAATGTATGCCGCGAATGTAGTTGCGATTACCTCAGCTCTCATCATGAGAGCTAATTTCTCTCACTCCTGCAGTTAGTGCTCAGTGCTGTGATACTCGCGGTGACTCACTCATTATATTGAACAGACACGTTCAGGTTTTAATTGTAGTGTCTTCTCTAACTCAGTCACAGAAGTTGGTAGCGTTGGGAATGGCCTCACGGGGCAGCGAAGCATTCTGGGAATTGTAGTCTTTCATCCCCATGGGACAAAAATACATTTTCTGTCTTTTCTCAGTCTAGAAGACACCAAATTCAAAAATAATTTCACATTTCTACTGCATTGATGACCCAGTTCAAATACAGATTCATCTTCCCAGCGCTGAAGTACCCCTTTAAGTGACACATTGTTCACAAGCTGTTTTATTGACATCTTCCCGCGGTTGAAGCACTCATTTAGAGATTACAAGATACTAGGCCTGTCGCGATAATCAATGAATCGCAGCATAACAAAAAAAGATGAGCTGGATCATTTTTCAACCTTCTATAATTCCCATTTGCATGTTTGTTTTCCTCGTCTCTCTCGCTGACTGAGCGCGCCTCGTCCGTTTGGGGAGGTGTTTATACTCGACGCATAGACTGGGTGATGAGACGCCAAGATCGGCCAAATTTGCCTGGAACTTGTGCTTCTTCAGTTGTGGAGCCGAACGCAAAGTTACAAAAGTTACAAAACGCAAAGTGTCCCCCCTAATATTCACCTATTATTGAAGTGCATTTTTTGTTTACAGACTGATAGTCCATGGCTTTTATTGTTTTTGGTTGTTGATTTAATGTGGATATTTAAAACGTTTTTCATTTTCAGTGTTAAATAGTCTTTAGAAATAAAAGTTTATTGATCTTTGAAAAGGTGTACCTGCATTATTATGCCATTATCATTATTTTAGATGAAAATGGTCTCAGAACTACAAAATTATCGTTTATCACAATAATTGATTGGCCAATTTATCGTCCAGCAAAATTTGTTCTCGTGGCAGACCTACATGATACATGATTAATTTCGGTAAGTTGCTCTGTATCTTCATAACATACCCTCTGATGTTCATGCATGTTTTTTAGTGCTATAACTTGTACAGTGGAAGAGATGAATCTGTACCACTACATTTCTACCAAAATAGTTACTGTAGTTTGTTTTTTTGTGAACCATTTTAGGATTTCCCCCCAATTTACTGGTAGAAATAGTAGTAGAGGGAAATGAATTCAAGTGAAAGAAAGACATCGTGATCAAGGCCAGACTTTAACCCAGGTCTCCCATAAGCACCATAGTTCAGGATATCAAAACGCTCACACTAAGAAAAATAGACTAGTGACTCCTAGTGAGGAATATAACACATTTCTGAAGCACTTCCACCAACCGATATAATGTGTAATATCTGGCAATTCGTAGCTCCAGTGTGCTGTTCAACCCAATATGATTCTTGCTTAATGACACTGAAGGACTGAATTTTATTATCATGGGTCAAAAAATGAGCTGGGCCTTGTTCTGTGGGTTTTTATATTCTGCTACTACTTTGGTCTGCTTCTCAACTTTTTGCTTGAGTAAATGTTTCATAATAATACTCCTTGATTACTACATCTTCTAAAATAGTTATTCAAAATTAAGAAAGCATGATGAAACAGTACAACATGCCTAAACTAGATTCAGCTGAAGATTCAGACTTCCTAATATGATGGTTCTTTATTGGCATCAGTGGTTCCACAAAGAACCTTTAAAATCCATGGAACCTTTCCATTGTCAAAAAGGTTCTTTATAGTGGAATAGGTTCTTTGGATTATTAAACTGTTCTTTACACTAAGAAAAAAGTGGTTCTTATAAGAACTGTTCACTGAAAAGCTGCAAAACCCCTTTATATAACCTTGATTTTTAATAGTGTAACGCCTCTTATCCGGTTCCTGAGACTTTCTTGAACTGCGTCTCATTCCCGAACTTTATTTGAAGAGTTTTTAAAGTTCTTCTTTTGAGAACAAGTTGAAACGTGCTTAGGAGTCTGGGCAGGAGTGAAGTATACTCTCATGCTCAAATGACTTGTTGTCATCTTCTTGCGTTACAGTATGTTAACCACATCAACACCAGAGGTCTTTATAGTAACCCTCTGACTAAGACTGCGGGAAGTGCCTACTTATGATGCCTTGTCTGTAACTTTTATAAGGCTTGTTCCAGAATGACAATGATGCATTTCTCTCCAGTTGCCTAGCAATCTTACAAGACTGTAGCAATGTCCTTATAACTACAAAGGCATCTCAAATATCCGTACCCCTTATTGTGTTTGGAGATCACGTGACTTTGCGGGTGGAAAAGGTCAGTTTGAAACAGGGGCCAAAGTGTGTGATTAGAATCAAGCTGTAGGTTGCCTTCTGGCCATATGTCTGATCAGATCAAGCTTGAAAAGAATCCACAATCTGTGGAAGAGACAGACCAAATTGATAACGCAGAAACAAGCTTTCCCACATAAACAACAGCTGTGCACTACAGATTGCCTTTATGAAAATAGCTCCCTCTTTTTGGAACGGTTAAAATGTCAATCTGATCGTTTGGATAGTAATTTCCCCCCAGGTACCCTGAGGCTGTTGATCACTGCTTTTAACTACACAGCTTTCACTGATCTAACTTGCATTGAAATAAATAAATGGAAAAGTATTGTGCCTGACATCTGGTGTTTCAGTATTGATCAGCCACTTGGTAACCTACATTTTCTAGTACTGAACTGTCGAGATGACACTGAAATAAACAAACAATTGACCATTAGTGTCACCATAAATCTTCTGTACGTCACAGTTGCCCAGAAATAACCTTGATTTGCAGAACTTGGATTCAGTTTGACTTTATTGAAGGAAATGCATTCATATTTAAGAACAATAAAAACAACACATTCTACTAAAAAAGCTCCACAATTTTCTCTCTAACGGAAGTATGATATGTAAATGCCCTTACAAAAATTAACCATGGTTTTATTACAGTAAAAGTGTAGTAACCATGTTTTTGTGGCTAATTGATTACTATTTATATAACAACAGTTTTATCACAAATACACTATTAAACTATCGTTAAAGTAGCAAAGCAATGGTTATTTTGTGGTTACCATGGTTTAACTATAATAACCATAGTTTTTTTGTGTGGTAAAAGCATGGTTATTTTCGTAAGGGTGTGCTACACATTTAAAGTCAAGGAAGTGCATTTTGTGAGTAGAAGTGTCAAGTCGTTTTACTGCCAATGCAAAACATCACAGTTTCCTGTTTCAAGAAGTCGGACGTGGTGTACAGACGATAACAAACATTAAGACTAAAAAAAGGACTAAAAAGACATTCGAATGGGAAAGGGTGCACATTATGGAAAACAAGGTTTGGTGTTTACATTTTTCTTCTTAATGGATTTTCAGACCATTGAGAAAATGTGCTTAATATGCTTACACTTTTTGACTTTCTCAGTTTGTGTAAATCCACTTGGGGTTCAGAATATTTATTTTTCCCAGTTTAATTTCACACGTCCAGTAAATGTATGTGGTTTTGTTTCATTAATACAGTGTATACCTTTTACTTGATTAACCCCGAAAGAATGGAAGTGAAATGTGACAAAATGCCCCATTGTAACATGACCAAATGACAGCTTAAAATGTTACCTGATATAATCAAAAGATCCAAGACAAACTAAATATTTTGTCTATAAAATACAATTATTAACTTTTTAAAATAAAATAATGACAATTTTTTAATCATTATAAATATAAATAATATAATATACGAATTACAGCATCCTGTTCCAAACATAATAATACTTATTAACTTCTGAACATTGACTCTTTATTCATCTTTTTCTCTTCTCAATAGAATATAAGTATCGGATTTAATGTCATATTTCTAAAAGAGGGTCATTGTAACGCAGTTACAACACACCTCACCTGCACAACTGGGAATTAATTGCGGCTCATGTCTTCTGCTGGTTAGATCAGCTTTAAAGAACGATCTCAACTCTTAAAAGAGATATAAGATTCCAATATCAGCTTTGTCTTATTTTAAATAAGCACAAAAATGATGAAAAACAAACTTAAGTGAGAAATACTTTGGCTATGGTTAAATGAATGTTCAGTAATATCTTCCAAAGATCTTTTAGTTTTGGTGCAACTTTTAACCCGTGTTAGGTTGTGCCCCTTCATGTAGCGCTGCTGTGAATTTAGGATGTCACTAAATCACCGAACAGACTATAATGGAGTTAGCAACAGATCACTCTCTATATTCCACATACTAGTGATTCATTTAGTTTAAAGAGAACTCCTTCAAAGTGCTGTGTGTTTGTTGACCGTACACTGTAAAATCCAACGCTGTTCTTACTAAGACTTTTAGTGAATTTTACTTAATGTCCAATAATTTTTTGACCTTACTTAAAATAATTTAGTAATCTGAACTATTTGCATGATATGCCTTTGTTACTTAGAAACACAAATAAATATTACTTGACTGGTTTGAATACGATTTTGCCATACAAAAAAAACAACAGAAAAACACTGGATGGCCAGCAAAGTGATTTTGAGGCAGGGCGGTCTTTAATAGACTTTTGACTCATTTCCTCCACTTCCTCTCACCATAATTGTGATCAGTGTTCCCTTTGGTTGGCCTTTTGGAACTTCATCCATTTTATTGAAATATTTTTCCCTTTTGATGCAGTGGCGCAATAGGATATCACAGTTCAGTTATCTGATTTCAAAGGAAGGGAAGATATATATATATATATATATATATATATATATATATATATATATATATATATATATATATATATATATATATATATATATATATATATATATTTCATGTTACATAATGATATTCTAAAAATTGTTTTGCTAATATTTATGGAATAAACTTTTATTTGGGTTGATATAGTCCCCCTATATATGTTACAATAGCAGTTAACCATCCGTGAGTCACACACAGACGTCAACATTCAGCATGCAAAACACAACAATGGTAACAAGGATTTATTTTTATTTTTTAATTTATTTTTTATTATTAATAAGACCTTTACAATTTTATTTGTTGTTGTTATTGGGGTTATACGGACAAAGACAAATGGTAAAATGAAGCCAAACATGGTAAAATGAAGCAATTAATTTATTCATGCCGCTATGCACTCTGGGAGTACGCTTCCTCAGATCACAAATAGAATTAAGTTGACAAAACGGTTTTAGTCAGATAAACTTAATAGAATTAAGTAATGCTTACTTAATTAAATTAAGGCAACAAGTTTGCATAATTTAATGAATTAAACTGAACAAATTAGTTTTTACGGTGTACTCTATAGCATAAAAAAAATAATATGTTTGCAGAGATTTCATATAATTATTTCTCTGAAAAGCAATGCTACAGCCAGTTCTACTTTGAAACGTGCGATTAGATTGTCTGTTTTTGTTTTGGTCTGTGTGATCCCGCCCACTGCCATTTTACCCTGTTTTATTCTGACAACTCGAGTTGCCAGTTGATGGAAAACACAGCGAATTGGAAGCCATGTAAGCCAGAAAATGAACTGGGTCAGATATCCCTGATTCTACTGGGACTGTCCTCGCTTGCAGCTGCCTGTAGCGCGATGACGTACTGGATTAAATCCAATGCGTGGTGGACGTCTGAATTTTCCCCTCAAAGCAGTTCAGCGCGTAACCCGCCCACAGCCGATTCAAACCATTTCAGTACTGATATCAGAGTGCTGATATCTTATATAACGCTAAAACAAATAATAATCCCTAAAACTACCCTACACCCAAACTGTAACTTGATATGGTGGAAAAAATATGCAACCACTGTGTAGGGCTATTGGATTTAATTCAGTATGTCATTGTGATACAGGCTGCATTGAGGACATCTTGATTCTACCCGAACTAAAAAGCCTCACCGTCTATCTAAAAAGGTCTATGACCAGAGCAAACACATACATTATTGGATTACGCTTGTCGCAATTCATTGACAATTGTGCTTGTTCCTTTTGTGTGTCCTAAATCTGGCAACCCGTGTGAACGTCAAGTCTGAGGAGGAGGAGGTGGCAGGGAAAGCGCCTTGATCTACAATATTTTGTTACATGCTACTTTAATAGCATGTAATAATACAAATACAATAAAGCAGTATGTGGCAGATTAGTAGCATGTGAAGAGATTCATCGAGAGATGTGGTGTGACAGTGTGATTGTAGCTGTTTGGAAAGCACAGGTCATTAGGGAGCTGTTTGTGGATAGCTAAGTGCGTCTGGTTCACTGATGATTGCTCTAAATGGATGGCATCTCAATGAAATAAACTGTCAATAGTGTACACATACACACACACATTGGCCTACACACATAAAATAAACGCTTATTATGAGCCAAGGCCTGCATTGGTTACTAGTGTAGACTCAAGAGACTTATGATAACAATAACATAAAATCATCAACAAATAAGAGTTAATACTAAGAAAATCTCTTAAAACTTATAAAACTCAAACATATACAAAAATGTACAGTGTTGCCACAAAAAAATACTGTTTAAACGTAATATGTTATTGCTGTTGAAAGAAATTAATATTTAATTTTATTTAGCAAGGACTCTCAAGGTCTCTCTTCAAAAGTGTCAGTGAAGACTTTATAATGTTACGAACGATTCTGTTTGAAATAAATATTGTTTTATAGCAAAGAATTCTGAAAAAGTCACGGTTTTTACAAAAATATAAACAGCACATCTGTTTTCATCTATTGTAACAAAATACAAAAACAAAGTAGAAATGATTGTAGATAAAAATAAAATGCATTTCAAGCTTTATTTTTCACACAAAAAAATATTTTAGGTTTAAAATGATGAAAAAAGTAGATATACTGTTTAAAAGACAAAAAAAAAGTGTTTGGGCATTTCTACAATCATTTAAAAAGCACCAGCCTTATTTTTTGTGCTATTTTTGTTTGTCCCTTGTTGATACATGTTCAATACATTAACTTTAAAGATTGCCCTTTTTTATAAGATGTAAAATAAGTCTCTGATGTCCCCAGGCAAAGCAACAGTGTGTGTGCGTGTGCGTGCGTGCGTGCGTAAGTTTTAGCTCAAAATTCACCACAGATAATTTTTTAAAGCATGTTAAGACTGTCACTTTATGAGGGTGAGCAAAAACGTGCCCTTTAAATGCAATGTTAAAACTGAAGTTGGACTAGTGTTGCACAATATACCGGTACTAGAAAAGTATTGCGATACCCTGCTATTACAAACGGTACGATATGGACTTTTATTAGTACCGGTACTTTAAGCAAACAATGAAGCAAAAAATTCGAAAACCACCACATGTTTGGCTAAATAACTAAAATATATTTATTTAGAATCAGATTATTGTTAAATTATAGAATGTAGACTAAGTAAGCATTTTTCTATTCGATTATTTAATTTCTTTCTTGACTTGCTACTGTTAAATAGACCTAATGTAGCTGAAAAATAAAGAACTGTTTTTTTCATATTATTTATAATTTGCATTTTGCTTATTTTTAAAAACAAGATACAATTAAAAATCTCTATTATAATTGTAAGATTACATTTAAAAAAAATATTAAATTACTCGAATCATAAAATAAGATTGTGGTCATCCCAACCTGTTCAGAAGTGAAAGGTTAGTGAATGATAACATGATTGATAATGTGATCTCTGTAAGGATGTTCACACTGGCATGCAGTTATTATAGCAATAAGAGGAGGGAATGGTCAAAAACCAGGGCAGGAACATGCTGGCCAAGTGAATTTTTAGTTAAAAAAAAAACAAACAATGAATAATAAGTTCTGTTGTCATATTATTCATATAATCTGTTTTTTTTTTTTTTTTTTTTTTACTGTGGTATCAATTTAGTATCGGTATCGAGGTATTTTAGTCTGGTATCATATCGAAGTCATAATTTTGGTATCGTGACAACACTAAGTTGGACAATGATGAAGAGACTCAAGAAGAATTGACAACATGTAGAATGCAACATGACGTTCCTGAAGGGTTCGTTGATGAATTTATGAAGCTGAGTATCTCTTAAGTCATTAAGTTATCTTTAAGTCATTGATTAGCATATTCTGTCATGATAAGCTTACCCTCTATGTTGCGTGTTCCCAGGGGCGGGGTTTATGTACATTTCAGGGTTAGTGATGTCACTAACCCAGGAGGAAGCTTGTGTAGTCCCGACTCCCTACTAGCTGTTTGTTGTAGTCCTTAGAACGCCATTTCTTTAAAAGAAAATATCCCCCTTTGCTTTGAATTTTGAGCTTTATAACTTTGCAGACATTGTTTATGCTAAAAACATCAACATTATACACTAACTAAAGTGTAAACAGTGAAACCATAATCAAGAACCCCTTTAATAGATGTTATAAGCCCTATTCGGACGGGATTAGTTTAACATGGGGACATGGGGGTAAAGTCATTTTACCTCAGGACGTCTGTAATATTAATGGCCAATTCGCACGGGATAAGACATCTCAGTAAAACTAGCAGAAGTGGGAGGAGTAACTCGCTTTACGCACCTCCTTGACGTCATGTGCGTATGACGTTACCGTTATAACGTGAGCAAACACACAACCTGAGCGCCAGTCTCAACTCCGTCTCCAATATATATGTGTGTTTTAATAAACAGTTAGGTCCAGTCTAGCGATTCTGATTGGATTATGTTGGTAATAGACACTTTCCTAGAGCTAAAATTTGTTATGCCTCTAATAAGTGCTTTTGATCTTCTTTTTGCTTTAAATGATATGTGGAAAATACTGGATATTTTCCACAGATTTGTCCCACCACCTACAACGCAACCGAATGCTTCAAGCGCCACCAAGGTCGCAAAATGCGCTTTTTTTTTACTTTTAAACAGGAAATGACAGAATTTTACCATACATTTTTACAGCAGGTCTATTCGAACGGGATTAGTTTTACCCGAGGTCATTTTTCCAGACCTTTTTACAGAAGGTAAAAGTCTCGGTAATCTTTACTGACATTGTCCGTAATGATTACCGAGATGGCACATTCGGACAGGACTAAAATCACCGAGAACCTCTGGTAATAATTACTTTACCCCCACGTCCCCATGTTAAACTAATCCAGTCCGAATAGGGCTTAAGTATTCTAACACTTTATGCACATTTAAATAAAATACATGTGGGACTGCATAAACAGATAAGAACTCCTTAAAGCAATCCAAAAAAAAAAAAAGGAAAGGAAAAGAAAATATAAATAAATAAATAAGTAAATTGAATTGAATTGAATTGTTTGGAGTAGCATGCTGTGAGCTGTGTGGATAACATATACTTTAGCCACTACAAGATGCACTTCCCAACTTGCTTCCCTAAATAGACTGTAGCTTTGCCAAATTTACACTTGGCTGAGTTTGGTAAAAGTGAGACATTATGCACACATGACTGAAGATATCACAAACAAATGCCAAATAACCAGACCAGTTAAACAAATACTCCACAGCATTATCTAAATATGCCTGATAATTCAGCTTCCTTGCTAATGCTTGTCTCGTTTAGGATGAATGGCTCGTTCTGGTTGATCAGATCACAAGTGGACAACGCTAAAACAAGGTGCAAATGGTCTGAAACGCTTGTGCACTTTTGTAGCCTGACGTGGTCATACTCCATTGTAGTCAGAGAGTCTGAAACTGCTCCATTGGGCTGTGATTATGGGGCGTTTCAACCGAACCAGGAAAGACCTCAATTGGATAGACCTACAACCAATCAGAGCAACGAAACGACATTACGCAGAGCTTAACTGCACTATGTTGCCAAGTCCGCGTTTTTTTCCGCGGGTTGTTTTCTATGTCCGCGGGTTGAAGCGACTATTATGTGATATATAGACCCATGAGTGTGAATTTTAGCAGCAACCTTGCCAAAATAACACATTTTACCCCCCAAACACCATTTTTTCCCCGGAGAACCCCTCCAAGAAGTTTTGTTGTAAATACTTGGCAACCCTGTCTGCACGTGCGCAGGAATAAACAATCTTTGCCGGTGTTGTAAAAAAAATAAAAGAATTTAAGGATATACAGAGTACTTACCCAACATGATCATAATTTTTGAGAGAAATAGTGAAGGTGAATGCATATACAAACAAGTTCTCCATTTAGGATTCAAACAAATATAATCCAAGCGCCTTTGATGACATGCAAGATTAAGTTACTGTTTATCATTGTCCATCATCGTCTAAAGCCCGCCCTGATGATTTCATTGGTCCAAACAGTTTCTGTTCCGGGATAATCACTCCTCTATGGATCGAGGTCAGACCGAACCGCCCAACCTAAAAATGTTGTTGTCAAGGTTTGTAGAGGGGAAAAGGAGCGAGGACTCAATTGCAGGAAGAATGGGCTTTATTTTATAAAAAATAAATAAAGACAAACAAAAACTACCCCAAGGGGGAAAAACAAGACTTGATTTCTCTTGGCTTGGCTTGGATTGACTTCACTTCACTTCACTTCACTTCACTTCACTTCACTTCACTTCACTTCACTTCACTTCACTTCACTTCACTTCACTTCACTTCACTTCACTTCACTTCACTTCACTTCACTTCACGAGCAGGGAAACATGAGGCAAGTTTGACAAGGAAGGTTTGACGACGAGCCAGCACAGGACTGCAAACACAAGGAGATTAAATGGGGAGCAAACAAACGAGGGTAATGGGAGAAGACAGGTGGGGCAAATGAACCAATAGTCAGGAAACAAGGTGGGTGGGGTTAGACAATTGACATGAGAGCACATGGGACAAAGAAACACATGAACATGTGCTCACCCCAAACGTGACATGAACATGCAGTTAATGAAAACTCATAAACTGCATGTTCACACGAAACATGACAACAAGAAAGCATGCAGCAAGTAAAACACCAGCTGCATGCTACACAACACAAAACACACAGACAGGACAGCGCACACACACACAACACAGTGCACAAGAATGAGCGAATGCTCATTCTGTGCACTCACAACAGAAGACAAAACACAAGGAGCATGAATGTCCGAATCCCAACACAAAACCGAAACCCAACTAGACAGAAGTGCTGGGACCCGAACACCACGCCCCACACAGAAAATGACAGGGACAGAAGAGCACGCAGCTCGAGCATGCTCAAAGCTGCGTGCTCACACAAGACAGGACAAAATACAGGAGTGTCAGGACTCTGTCACCAAACCAAGAGAAAGCTAGACCGAAGTGACAGAACCCTGACAGTTGTGGGCAGGGCTAAGTTCGGCTGGCATCCAGGCTAGCACTTTTGACTAGCCTGAGAAGCCAGACCCACATCAAGATGTTTGGTCTGGAAACTCACCTTAGACAGGGCTCAATCTGAGGGACAGGATAAACGGTTGTCTTTCAAACTCCCTCTGCACGCGATAGGATAGCGCTACACCAACCAGAGCAACGAAGGTGAAACAGAGCTTGTTGATAGATTAAACATTCGCCGTATCCGGTCAGCAAAACTCCGAACACATCTTCTCTTTTTAAGAATGACTTCAGTGCTTTGTTCTTTTCTCAGAGAAAAGCTTTCTAGAAGAAAAGTCTTCTAGAGTCGCGGTCAAAGCTGATTCGAAAGACCGCCGTTCGCCAGTTTCTGTGTTTACTAGAAGCACGCAAACGCAACTCGGCCGTCGTCATTATGGCCCTGCCCACCGACTCTATACACGACGTGATTGGCCCGGCAAGAGTTAGGCGAATACAGCTCAGAAGGGAATTGAGTTGCTAGACGACACTCGCTGGCAGATTAAATTTGCTGCCGCTAGGTTGCGTCTAGATTTCTGGGCTAACTTTTGACCACTAGAGCCACAAAAGCCTGCCTATATTCTGCCTACTGACTTAAAGGGTTAGTCCAAAAATGAAAATGATGTCATTAATGACTCACCCTAATGTCGTTCTACACCCGTAAGACCTAAGTTCATCTAACAGTTTAAGATATTTTATATTTAGTCAGAGACTTTCAGAAATGTTCTGTTCCTCCAATGAACGTGTATGCACACTATACTGTCCATGTCCAGAAAGGGAATAAAAACATCATCAAGTAGTCCATATGGGACATCAGTTAGTTCATTAGAATCTCTTGAAGCATTCAACATACATTTTGGTCCAAAAATAACAAAAACTACGTCTTTATTCAGCTTTGTCTTCTCTTCCTCGTCTACTTGATTTGATCAAACAAAACAGTTTCAGTTTCAGAGTTCAGAGTGAGATTTTGGCTGTGGCGGCAGCAACAGGGTTTGGCTGGGTACGGGGGTCTGATATGAAAAATGACACAAATTCGTACAAATAAAAAATATGCATTTAATTAGTGTGTGTGTGCGTGTGTGTGCGTGTGTGTGTGTGTGTGTGTGTGTGTGTGTGTGTGTGGGTGTGAGCCTGTTTATGTGGTTTAAGTGGACACAAATTTGTATAACTACATGGGTATTACACTGGTATTACCCTATAAATGTGTTTTATGAGGACATATCAAATGTCCTCACAATTCAAATGGCCTTAAAAACATACTAAATAATGTTTTTTTGAGAAAGTAAAAATGCAGAATGTTTCCTGTGATGGGTAGGTTTAGGGGCAGGGGCAGTGTAAGGGGATAGAAAGTACGGTTTGTACAGCATAAAAACCATTACGCCTATGGAGAGTCCCTGTAAACCACATAGACCAACATGTGGTGTGTGTGTGTGTGTGTGTGTGTGTGTGTGTGTGTGTGTGTGTGTGTGTGTGTGTGTGTGTGTGTGTGTGTGTGTGTGTGTGTGAGAGAGAGAGAGAGAGAGAGAGAGAGAGAGAGAGAGAGAGAGAGAGAGAGAGAGAGAGAGAGAGAGAGAGAGAGAGAGAGAGAGAGAGAGAGAGAGAGAGAGATTGGTTAGTGTTGTTTATTGGTGTTGGTAGCAGGTTTTTGAGGCCTTCAGCCCAGAGGTTGGTGGCACCTTAACATGAGCACGGTCGCGCTGAAGTGAGCTGTGGTTTACAACAGAGATTATTTTACTCTCAAATAATCTTAGACAAGCTGCCTATAATTATTGTTTGCTATATCAGTATGGTTGTATTTTTTCCTCTCTTTATGACAGCGGCAGGGCCGGCTCTAGCTCTTTGGTTGCCCTAGGTGAGATGTAGACATTTAAATGATCATTTTGCTACAATTTTTGATGTTAAACACATCAAATTATTTCTGTAATACATTTTAATTTTTATTTTGCAACTTATATAAAGTATTACAATATACAATTTATGCTTAAATTATATGTTAAAACTAGTGTAGGAAATAGCTAATGTAAATCATATTATTCAATTTGAATTATCATTTTGTTCCAAATGTTGCACACATGGTATGGAAAATGTAAATTTAAATACTGAAATGCATTGCCATTTTGCATATTGCATTGCAAATTTTATATCGCTACACTGTGCTAATCGTGTCCATCAACATTTGTGGGCGGGGCATGTAAAATGTGATGTCACATTACTAGGAATCTGCAAACGGCTTGTTCTGAGACACTGCCTATATGGGGATTAAAAAAAGGAGTGGGTGGATTTTTACCATTATATGGTAGCTGTGTAGCCTGGCTCTGCCCTCCTACGTACTTCCGCTCAATTTTCATTTTCCTTCAGTACTACGTCTGGGACTGCGGTGTATTCTTAGGTTTTCTTCGAACAAATTTTTACCGGTCCTATCAGCAGACAGAGGGAGTGGCTGAGAATGGTGACGTTGATGTCATGCACTAGTTTGAGTTGTAGTTCAGTAATGGCGGCGGAGAAAGAACCGAACGAAACCATTTATTCCGTTGTGGCACCGCTGCCGAATATCCAGAAGTTAAAGGTTGTTGGTGGCCATGATGTTGTGGCCCTCCTCCCCACAGGGTGAATTCAGGAAAAGTTGAATTTTCCAGCTCGCTCCGTTAGTGGTGAAGGAGTTGACTGAATCCCTATTCGGACGGTAATTGTTTCTCGTGGGGTCGGATTCGGAAGGTATTGTCATCATTTACAGGGGCGGAGCTAGTCAGTGATTTTATTGCCGTCCATCTCCTACCTCCCGCATAAAAATCCCCGGCCGAATTACCTACTGCTTTTGACAAACACAGAGGTTGTGTGGTGATGTAGTAGCTGTCTGAATCCACATCTCTGAGTTTTTAAGAATTTATCACTTCAAAGTTCACTGTTCATAATAATTTTTGACCACTGCAAAGCACCATACGGTTGCGCTTTGCTGTTATTTGGATGCATTTCTAGACTAGATTTCTTTAAAATGCTGGCAAGAGCAATATATTTTATCACCGCTCAAACAAATTAAAATAAAAGCACATAAACATTTGAATTGGTCTGTTATTTATAGCAGCATTTATTATCATACTAAACATATGACATTTTATTTACGGAATACAATCATGTTACGGACCACGCGAGCGATCACAAAACTTTTTTCGTTTTTTTTAAGAGTTTTTTAAGAGTTTTAGGTTGTATCCTATGGTTTTATCACTGATGTGGCTTGCACAAGTGCACATTTATTTTGACAGATTTGTGTGAAACAGGCGAAAGGGCGCATGAAATACGTCACAACCAAATGTTAGTGATTGGTTATGGCAGATCCAGAGTAGCTCAGGCCAGATCCAATAGTTTTAAACTTCAACAGAGTACCCGCTTTCGCGGAAATAAACACTTGTCAATGGAGAGTGGCCGACTCTGTACAAATTAAATGTAATTTTCTATGAAATTTTCTACTTGATTCTGTACGATAACACAACTTCCTCATCACAACAGGAGCCAACCCGCATAGCTGAAACACCTTTAAGTGAAGGGATGCAAAGAGAGAAAATAATACATGGACACGCTAGTCCTGGGTGATAAGACAATATAAACTACATATAACACTGTGACATTAATGTGTTGGTAGAGATTGCTATATCAAATTAATTTTGCAACACGAAAGTAAGATTTTTTGTGAATGTGTGAGACTTCTGATTTATTAGCTGCTATAGGTAAATAATTTGAAGAAAAACAAAGTGCAGTTAACGGTAAAACTATTTGCGCTATAAACCAATGTGTTTATAATTAAGATAGTATAAAATAATGTAAAATCAGTTTGCAGTATTTTACTCACCCTAATGTTGTTTCAAACCTGTATGAGTTATATTTTTTCCATATTCTATGGAAGTCGACAGCTACCATCAACAATTTGGCTATTAGCATTCTTCAAAATATCTTCTTCAAAATCTCAACGACATAGATTATGGTCATGCAGAATAAGGCATTAATATGTGCTCTATAATTACTAATAAACAGTGAATATCTTAATGTGCATGCTAATAAGCAAGTACTTTATAGTGAGAATTGGACCCTAATGTAAAGGGAATTTTTTGTTTGTCTTTTATTTTCATATGACACTGAAAACTAAAATTTTAAATATATTCAAATAGAAAAGTTTTTTTGTATTTTTAATAACGTAAATGTAGCCTGGGTGAGCAGAAGAGACTTTTGACTGGAAGTTTGTTCACACACACACACACACACACACACACACACACACACACACACACACACACACACACACACACACACACACACACACACACACACACACACACACACACACACACACACACACACACACACACACACACACACACACATACACACACACACACACACACACACACCACATGTTGGTCTATGTGGTTTACAGGGACTCTCCATAGGCGTAATGGTTTTTATGCTGTACAAACCGTATTTTCTATCCCCCTTACACTGCCCCCGCACCTAAACTGTCACGTCACAGACAAAGGAAATGGTGCGAGGACTCAAGTGCAGAAAAGGATATATATTTATAACAAATAAAACATAAATACAAAACAAACACCCACGAGGGGGCAAAACACATAATAGAACATAAACTAAAACTCAAAACATACCAACAGAAGTCACTGGGGGAACGGGAGACGCAGACATTACACAAGGATCCAACACAGACTGACAAACACAAGGAGATATAAAGGGAACAAACAAGGCAGATAATGAGGGAGAACAGGTGGGGCAAATAAACCAATAATCAGATAACAAGAAGGGCGGGGTTGACAGTAGCACATGCAAGACATGACAGAACCCACATGTGCACACAAGACAGGACAGGCATGTGACATTACCCCCTCCTTAAGGAGCGGCTACCAGACGCTCCACTAGGGACGGGCGGGACAGACCAGGGCGGGACGGGAGGGACAGACCAGGGCGGGACGGGAGGGACAGACCAGGGGGGCACGGGAGGGACAGACCAGGGGGGCACGGGAGGGACAGACCAGGGGGGCACGGGAGGGACAGACCAGGGGGGCACGGGAGGGACAGACCAGGGGGGCACGGGAGGGACAGACCAGGGGGGCACGGGAGGGACAGACCAGGGGGGCACGGGAGGGACAGACCAGGGCGGCACGGGAGGGACAGACCAGGGCGGCACGGGAGGGACAGACCAGGGCGGCACGGGAGGGACAGACCAGGACGGCACGGGTGGGACAGACCAGGGCGGGACAGGGGAAACAAACAAGGAAGGAACAGACAAGGGAGGGGTCAACAAGGGAAACATGGGGAAAACAAAAAGTTCAGGAGGCCATGGTGGCACACAAAGTTCGAATGACCAGGGCGGCCCGCCGAAGTCGGGAGGCCCACCGAGTTCAGGTGGCCGGGGCGGCCCGCAGAGTTCAGGCGGCCAGGGCGGCATGGGTAGAGCAGGGCGCCAGGGAGGCGCGGTGAGAGCAGGACTCCTGGGTGGTGCGGTCAGTGCAGGGAGCGCCAGGGAGGAGCGGTGAGAGCAGGACGCCTCAGCGGCGCGGTGAGAGCAGGACGCCTCAGAGTCGCACGGAGAGCAGGACGCCTCAGAGTCGCACGGAGAGCAGGACGCCTCAGCGGCGCACGGAGAGCAGGACGCCTCAGCGGCGCACGGAGAGCAGGACGCCTCAGCGGCGCAGGGAGAGCAGGACGCCTCAGCGGCGCACGGAGAGCAGGACGCCTCAGCGGCGCACGGAGAGCAGGACGCCTCAGCGGCGCACGGAGAGCAGGACGCCTCAGCGGCGCACGGAGAGCAGGACGCCTCAGCGGCGCACGGAGAGCAGGACGCCTCAGCGGCGCACGGAGAGCAGGACGCCTCAGCGGCGCACGGAGAGCAGGACGCCTGGGAGGCGCGGTGAGAGCTGGACGCCTGGGAGGCGCGGTGAGAGCTGGACGCCTGGGAGGCGCGGTGAGAGCTGGACGCCTGGGAGGTGCGGTGAGAGCTGGACGCCTGGGAGGCGCGGTGAGAGCTGGACGCCTGGGAGGCGCGGTGAGAGCTGGACGCCTGGGAGGCGCGGTGAGAGCAGGGCGCCTCAGCGGCGCAGGGAGAGCAGGGCGCCTCAGCGGCGCAGGCAGGGCGTTGGGGAAACTTCTCCAGTCCAGCAGTATCCACCGGCACTGGGACCACCGGAATACGATCTGCTGGCATTGGGACCACCGGAACATGATCTGCCGGAACTGGGACCACCGGAACATGATCCACCGGCACAGGGACCACCGGAACACGATCCACCGGCACAGGGACCACCGGAACACGATCCGCCGGAACTGAGACCACCGGCACACGATCCACCGGAACTGGGACCACCGGAACTGCCTCCGGGGCTTCGGATAAAGCCCTGTGCTCCTTCCACGCATGCAGGACTGCCACCCCAAAGCATCCCATCACAGCCCTC
The DNA here is from genome assembly GCF_024679245.1 of Pseudorasbora parva. Classification (NCBI taxonomy): domain Eukaryota; kingdom Metazoa; phylum Chordata; class Actinopteri; order Cypriniformes; family Gobionidae; genus Pseudorasbora; species Pseudorasbora parva. The sequence continues at coordinate 10,248,893 of NC_090183.1, read as the reverse complement.
CAGGCCGTTTCCGGACTCGGGACCACCGGAACGGAGTCCACCGGCACAGGGACCACCGGAACACGATCCACCGGAACACGATCCACCGGCACAGGGACCCCCGGAACACGATCCACCGGCACAGGGACCACCGGAACACGATCCACCGGCACAGGGACCACCGGAACACGATCCACCGGCACAGGGACCACCGGAGCACGATCCACCGGCACAGGGACTACCGGAGCACGATCCACCGGCACAGGGACTACCGGAGCACGATCCACCGGCAAAGAGACCATCGGAGCACGATCCACCGGCACAGGGACCACCGGAGCACAATCCACCTGAACTGGGACCACTGGAACAGGCACGGAGGGAGCCTTCCTTCTCCTCCTCCGTTTCAAGACCACCAGAACTGGGTCCATCGGCATTGGGACCACCGGAACACGATCCACCGGCACCGGGACCACCGGCACAGGGTCCACTGGAAGTGGATCCATAGGTACCACCGGACTCCGGAGAGGGGCCCTCCTCCGCTGTCCAATGAAATAATCCACAGTCACCTCGAATGTTGCCCCCTCCAGTGCCCTCATTACAGTCCAATCGAATGGTTTGTCGAGGGCATAATTGAAGAGCTCCTTAAGAGTTTCATCTCTGTATCCCAGTCCCTCTGCAGCCCTCTTAAACTCCTGTGCAAATTCCCTCAGATCAGTTCCTTGTTGCCGCATAGCTCTAAGGGAGCTAAACTGGACTATACGGTCCCAGAGGGGACAGGAGATAGCAGAGGGAGGGGATTGCGGTGACCTCCTTCTCCGCTGAGTCCTCATATTGGTTGGATCCTTCTGTCACGTACACACACAAGGGAAAATGGTGCGAGGACTCAAGTGCAGGAAAATAATATATTTAATTATAACAAATAAAACATAAATACAAAACAAACACCCACGAGGGGGCAAAACACATAATAGAACATAAACTAAAACTCAAAACATACCAACAGAAGTCACTGGGGGAACGGGAGACGCAGACATTACACAAGGATCCAACACAGACTGACAAACACAAGGAGATATAAAGGGAACAAACAAGGCAGATAATGAGGGAGAACAGGTGGGGCAAATAAACCAATAATCAGATAACAAGAAGGGCGGGGTTGACAGTAGCACATGCAAGACATGACAGAACCCACATGTGCACACAAGACAGGACAGGCATGTGACATAAACCTACCCATCACAGGAAACATTCTGCATTTTTACTTTCTCAAAAAAACATCATTTAGTATGTTTTTAAGGCCGTTTGAATTATGGGGACATTTGATATGTCCTCATAAACCACATTTATAGTGTAATACCAGTGTAATACCCATGTAGTTATACAAATTTGTGTCCTCATAAACCACATGAACAGGCTCACACACACACACACACACACACACACACACACACACACACACACACACACACACACACACACACACACACACACAATTCTAACTATTAACTATAAACCAACTATTGGCTGTGTATTAGTACATTGAAAGCACATATTAATGCCTTATTTTGAATGACCTAATTCTATATCCCATAATCCTACACAATGCCTAAACTTAAATGCTAGAAAACTACCATACTAACTATTAATAAGTAGTAAATTATGAGTTATTGAGGTAAATGTTGTAGTTATTAGTGAATATGTGATCCCCATAGTAAACTGTTACCATAATAACTAATAACTACATTTTAAGAAAATTACATTTCTTTTGAAAATAAATACACAATTTCAATGTCTTTACAGGGGAGCCAAGGAAGTTTGACCCCACATTTAAAGGCCCGATTTATAACAGGTGAGACAACCTTTATAAGCCAAATTTAACGAAATGTTTTGATATCAACTACTTATTTGTAATTTTGGATTTATTTTTGTGGGTTTAAATTAACTTCATGGCATATTTGTGCTGTAGCACTGAATGTGTCTACTTTTCTTGGTGAACAGGAGCTGCACAGACATCATCTGTTGCATACTGTTCATTTTGGCCTTGCTGGGCTACTTTGCAGTTGGCATTCTGGGTAAGATTAAGGCTATTTATTTTCACATTTCTATTCATGATGCCAATATGTGAAGATGGGCGGAAAGTATTAAACCTTGTACATTTCTGAGTACAATTTATTTGTCATACCACATTGACAGTGCTGTGTCTTTTGTTATAGCATGGTCTCAAGGTGACCCCCGGAAGGTGATTTACCCGACAGACAGTAAGGGGCAGTTTTGTGGGCAGGTCGGCACCCCACTTGAGTGAGTAAAGCTGTCTCTTTGAAAATGTACCTGGATAGGTTTCATGTAGCATTGTCCTCCACAAAAGACCTTTAATGCAATTCTGTGGTTCTTAAAGCCATAAAGATAAACTCTTTGGTGTGAACATTTATTTTGTTCCTATCTTAATCTGTCTGAATAAACAGGAACAAGCCTCTGCTGTTCTACTTCAACATCCTGAAGTGTGCCAGTCCTCTGGTCCTGCTGGATTTTCAGTGTCCTACCACACAGGTTTGGCACTGTTTCAATAACTTCTTTTTGCAGTACCATATGTATCTATAGTGTTTGTCACACAGCATGTCACATGTTTTTGGTAATTTAACAGATCTGTGTGGAGAAATGTCCAAATAAATTCATGACTTTAGTGAAGGCTTTGAAAAGTACAGATGATAGAGAATACTACAAGCAATTCTGCAAGGATGGAGTTGACATGAACAAGGTAAGTTCATTACTGAAAGGAAAAAAAATTTCCCCAGTAAAAATTATTATATCATGAAAAATATACAGTTATGATATATGATATTTTGTCCATACTACCCCCAATTTTAAATACATTGGTTTAGGGTTTAGGCTAGTAACCCTTTTTTACTCTGGTTGAGGTAAATACATGAAAATCAAGATCCTTGAGCATCAAGCTTAACCCTGTAAATTCTGACATGTGAAATAATAGTCGGGAAGTATTTTTTGTGCAACAGTTTATTGAACTTGTAGACAAAATACTGTCAGTTGCTAATATTTACATGGCCTAGCTTGTAATGGAAATCATTGAGTTCTTAAATACCCGTTGTCACTTTATATCTCCCAATCATATGTCTTAGTAAGATAGTAGTTTTTATTTTGGGGCAAAACATAAAATGCAAGGCAGTACAGAGAAAGTACTGAAAGATGTACAAAAAAAACTTTCCTTAAAAGCCTGATATATTATATTGTATACTCACATTTTAACGATTTTCCCCCCCAAAAAAAAAAAAAAAATCTCAACCTCTATTCGGATGAAAATACTTTTCTGACCAATGTTTGAGTTAAAGGTCTTATGACTTGTCATCTATGATTTCATGTACCGATTCGGACAGGACTAACATCTCCATGTTAATTACAGAGGAGTGAGTGTGTGTTTTCTACACATAGGCGTTAAAGAAGGTCATGTGCTGTTTTTGCGTGCATCACATGTGTTTTTTAATGTATTTTTTGTTAATATAATTTGTATATATTATGAAAAACCCTATTTAAGTAGACTTTATGAGTTTATAGCAGTGGCTGTTTATAATAAACTTGCATTAAAAAGCTGAGAAATCTAGACAAGTATCTTACTCTTACCTGACACTGATATAAAAAATGGGCAGTCTTCGCAATTTTCCCCGATTTGGGTGAAAATGCATTGATTGTATATGTTATTTTTTCATTGGATACCATCCATATCCAAAAAGAAACCATACCAAAGATTGATGAGCAAACGTTAGCTCAGGTATGTCAAAAAAACACATGAGGAGAAGAGTTAGAATCACATGGTTTTTATTTCCAATCACACATTTTATATCAAATTTAAATTTTTATAAAATACAATTTTATATCAAATTTTATATTCAAATTTTATATCGAATTTTGAATCACATGGTCAGCAATCAGCAATCACAGACATTCGCATTCGGCAGGATTAGATTTCTCAGAGAACTGTTGAGTTTGCCAAAAACACTGACTTCAGATTCCGATGGAACATCCCCCTGGAAAACTTGTCCTGTCCGTATAGGGCTTGAGTTGCTGTAGTCCAGTAACCCCAAGTTCTTTGGGTAACATAAAATGGTTCTATGGAATCACTGCAAAAAAGAAACCTACCTTTTGGACCATTTATATTTGAGTGTAGTAAAAAATGTCTTCTCTTTTCTAGAGAGCTCCTGAAATCCTGAAGGATGGCTTGTGCCCTTCAATACTCACACCTAGCAAAAATTGTAAGCCTTTTCAAAACCTTTCATAACATGCTTGTTAAATAACATAAAGTTTGTCTGCACGTTAACAACTGATCTGCACTGTATCAGTAAATTGCCTTAAAATGATGACCTTCACCCTGTGTTTCAGTCACACGGAGATGCTTGCCCGCTCTAGAGACCTTGAAAGGTGGTATTGTTGTGGTTGGCAACAAAACTTCATTCATGGATGATGAAGGAGACAAAATAAACGCAACAGATCTCCTTGAAGCCTCAAAGTTAGTGATATTATGCATTTGTTTGTGTTAGATGTTTAGTATGCATTTGTTAACTGTAATATATAATTGTGTTAGTAAATATTATTTGATATATTATAAAGTGAATCATATTGCAAATCATATCATACATATGATCTTTTTTTGCAGGAAATCTAACGTTGTGGTTGAGGCCAGGGCGGTAGCCATGAGGATTTTTGAGGACTATACTCAGTCCTGGCACTGGATACTTCTGTAAGCTCATAATGTTCTAGGTTCATTTTATTTCCCCTCTGCACCAGCATAAATAACTTTCAGTGTTCTGTTATGGCAGTCTGATTTAGTGTTGGTGAGCCCTAGTGATTTTTAGATGAATTACTGTAGCATTGATCAAATCTCTGTGCGGTCCTTTTCAGTGGCTTGGTGATTGCCATGCTGGTCAGTCTGATCTTTATTCTCCTCTTGCGTTTTCTGGCTGGAATCATGATCTGGGTTATGATCATCATGGTCATCATTGTTATTGGATACGGTAAGGGCTGTTTTGTGATCTTGTCTACAGCTCTCAAATAACATCACGTTACCTGTGCATGTTTATCCTGTAGTTACCAAACACTTGTGCTGTGTTTATCCTATAGAAAATAAACACAAATATATATATTTTGATTGGACCATTAAGATTATTTTTTGCAGTGTGACATTAAGCACATTTCCCCCCTAAATTCCAACTATTGTAATGCACCTGGACATTTAATTTTCAAATCCTCATTATCATTGTTGATGATTTTCAATATTCTACCAAAGTCATATTTTACTGAATTACAGAAAATAATTGTATTTCTACTTTTCTTCTCTCCTGGCTCTCTGCAGGTACTTTCCATTGTTACATGCAGTATGCCAGTCTGAAAGGACAGGCTGGTTCTGATGTCACTATCAAGGATTTAGGTTTACAGACGGACTTCTCTGTGTACTTGCAGATTCAGCAGACCTGGCTTGCCTTTAGTGAGTTTTTACATCCTTATGTTAGTAATGTGCAAAACAACAATCAATACACTACCCTCTACCATTGAAAAATTTGGGGTCGGAATGATTTTCTTATGTTGTTGAAAGATGGCTGCATTTTATTTGATCAAAAATGCAGTCAAATATTATGAAAAATTGTTTTGTATTTTAATGTTTTTTACAATGTTTATTCCTGTGATCAAAGCTGAATTTTCAGCATCATTACTGCAGTCTTCAGTGTCACACGACCCTTCAAAAATCATTGTAATATGCTCATTCGATGCTCAAGGAACATTCATTTTGTTATCAATATTGAAAACAGTTGTGCTGCTTAATAGTTTTGTGGAAACTGTTATAGATATTTTTTCAGGATTATTTGATGAATCTCAATTTCAAAAGAACAAAGTATATCTTTTGTAGCATAAATGCCTTAATGTCACTATTAATCAGCATCCTTGCTAAAATAATCTTATTAAAAATCTTACTAACCCCCAAGTAACATTAAACTACTTCAATTGTGACACTTAAATGAGCCATATTATGTATCTGGTTTCTTTGTCACATTTAATTTTCATTACATTCTACCGTGACTACCTGTCGTCCTTTGTCACCACACAGTGATTATCCTGTGCATTGTGGAAGTGGTCATCATCCTCCTCCTCATCTTCCTCAGGAAGAGGATCCTCATTGCTATTGCTCTCATCAAAGAGGCCAGCAAGTCAGTTTATCTTCTTACTGTAGAGCAAACTGTGTTTTCAGATGTGTTGCCGATGTTGTTTGGTCTCATATTCCATATTGCTGCTTTCTTTGGGTACTTTAATAGCATTGGTAGTTAAACAACAGCATTTTCCTCAGTGGGATGGATTAACTGAGGCTTAAAGCCATGAAATAATAATTAGGTTAACTGGGAGTGTTAGACAGGAAGTTCTAATAATCTCATCTATTTTTCAGGGCCATCGGTCATGTGATGTCATCATTGTTCTACCCACTGCTGACATTTGCCCTACTATCTTTGGTCATCGCATACTGGGCCATCACCGCCGTGTATCCTAAAGAAAATAATACAACAAATAGAAGGAGGCATTACTCATTTGAATTGTGCACTGTTTTATTAAACCCGATCTTTACCCCAAAAACTTAAGTAATAAATTTTGGGAAAAAGTGAATATTAGAAAGAATATTATCTCCTTAACTGTTATTTAGGTTTTTGTCTACTTCCAATGAGGCAATATACAAGGTTTTCAATACAACCGAATGTACATATTCCAGAGACACCTGCAAACCTGAGGTTAGTGCATTATTATTAACATTTTGCCATGTTTTTACATAAAAGTATAATATATATATATATATATATATATTTAATGAAATCAATTAATACTTTTATTGAGTAAGGATGAATTCAATTGAGCTAAAAGTGTCAAGACATTTATAATGCTACAAAATATTTCAGATACATTCAATTCATCAAATAATTTTTTTACTGTGGTTTCCACAACAAAATATTAAACTGGCAACAGCACAACCGTTTTCACCATTGATATTAATAAGAAATGTTTCTTGAGCAGCGAATCAGCATCTTAGAATGATTTCTGAAGGACAATCATATTATTATGTAAATTCAGTATCACAGGAATAAATTACATTTGAAATTTGAAGACCGCTCTTTTCAATTGTAATAATATTTCACAATATTACTGTTGTTACTGTGGATGTCTTTTTTCTTTAAGCATATTTTGCAGAGCAATACTTGATAAAAATGCATACATTTAATAAAGTTGCATTGATTTGATTTATCCACAGACTTTCAACAGCTCAAATATCACCACCGAATGTCCTGATGCTGAGTGTCTGTTTGCGTTTTATGGAGGAGAGACATTATACCACAAGTACCTGATTCTGTTCCAGTTCTATAATTTATTCCTCTTCTTCTGGTGTGTCAACTTCGTGACAGCATTGGGCCAGGTCACACTGGCAGGGGCCTTTGCCTCCTATTACTGGGCATTCAAAAAGCCTGACGACATCCCAGCTTTTCCTGTCTTCAACTCTTTGGGACGGGCCCTCAGGTGTGTGGCTCGAGGAATATTTTCCAGTTGATTTTCCCATATGTAGCAAAAATCCTTTATAATACATTGAATTTGTGTATGCCCTGTATTGCTCACTTATTCTCCAGGTATCACACTGGTTCTCTGGCCTTTGGTTCCCTCATCCTTGCCATCGTTCAGGTCATCAGGGTCATATTGGAGTATCTGGATCAGAAGTTGAAAGGTCTTACTGCTTTAATGTTTTCTACATGTTTTCTGTACAGTGTTTGCATTGTTCTGCTTCAGATGTGCCTTTAGAAACTTTTCAAACCTCTTCACATTTATCACAGTGTTTGCATTTTGTGCAATACCCCCCTAACAATTCAAGAAATATTCCAAAAATATTTCTAATGTAGATCTCTATTAGCCTAGAAATCTAGACGCACCTTAGCGGCAGCAACCTAATCTGCCGCGAGTATCTAGCAACTCTCAATACATGTCTGAGCTGTAAAAGCCAAACTCTGGTCAGGCCAATCACATCGTGTATTGAGTCGGTGGGCCGGGCTTAACATAATGACGGCAGAGTTGCGCTTGCGTGCTTTTAGTAAACACAAAAGCTGGCGAATGGCGGTCTTTCGAATCAGCTTTGACTGCGACTCTGGAAGACTTGGAGTTAAGCTTTTCTCTGAGAAAAGAACAAAGAATGGCACTGAAGTCATTCTTAAAAAGGGCAGATGTGTTCGGAGTTTAGCCGACCGGATACGGCGAATGTTTAATCTTTCAACTAGCTCCGCGTCACCTTTGTTATTCTGGTTGGTTGTAGCACTATCCAATTGCGTGCATGCCGTGCAGAGGGAGTTTGAAAGAGGAGGCTTGGCAGAATCAGAAGGGGCTCAGGAGACTTGGAGTTGGATGAGACCAGTCCTTTTATCTGGCTCATACATTTTGGGAGGCTCAGGCTCTCCGTCTACGGTGGGCTCAGGCGTTCTCTCTGTGCAGAGTTGGGGACATGGCTAGGCTCTGGAACTGGATCTGGATCTGGAGTGGGGCTAGTGTTGTCCTACTCGGGGCAGATGGTGAAAGACAAACAATAATTCACAACCACCAACTCCACAATTGCGGCAAAATCCCCAAGGACAATCACTAGGCAGACATGCCTTTGTGAGCACAGGAAGCAGTTGGGAAAGATCGTAAGGCATGCCAAAAAGAAGGAAAAAAATGTTAAATAATCTATTCTCAGTCTTGCGTTCTGTTACGGTTTGCTGGTCAGTTAACATGACTATTGAGTATTCATTATATAGACTTATAAACACTAACCTAACATAAAACACTAACAAAATGAGAAATAAGGGCTTAAATACACAAGGAGAGGTAATTAGGTGATTAAATGAACAATCGGTGAACATAATCAGTAACTAAGGGATCAAACTGGCACACACACTTGGAAACTATGTCAACTTAAAATAAAAGGCCTCACAGGCAAACAGGACAATAATCGAAACACAATAAAACGAAGCAAAAACAGATCAAACACGTTACACTTGGCAACCACTAGTTAATTTATGGTTTTGTTGTAGCAACATGGAAAATCTAATTTTGTTTTAACGAAACTCAGTCATAAAGGTTTGGACATGATAGTAAATAAAGGCTGACACATTCTCATTTTTTGATTAACTATTTCTTTAAAATGCTTTAAGCAAAATCCATAAGAAAACCCATCAAAAACAAAGAAACATGAATCACGTATCAGATCAGTTCAGATGTGCCCTGCTTCTCTGTTGAAATGTCTTTTGAACTTGATTCTATCCAACTTTTAGTAAATGCATGCTGATTGACAGGCAAAAAAGTCTGAAATAAGTGTGGGATGTGATTATGTAATACTGCGGAATACTTTATCCATTGTATTCCGTCTTTTAAATGCATTTGAGTCTTGATTGTGTGATTACCTTCCTTCAGGTGCCCAGAATAAGTGTGCAAAATTCCTGCTCAGCTGCCTAAAGTGCTGCTTCTGGTGTCTGGAGAAATTCATCAAGTTCCTGAACCGAAATGCCTATATCATGGTACACTTTAATTTCTCTCCTTTGTGCAATGTTTCTGGCTAGGGACTGTTGTAGTGCTCAAACACTATTTCTGAAGCCAAAGCAGAGTTATATTGAGGCTTTTTGTCTTTTTAGGTGGCAATATATGGTAAAAATTTCTGTACATCTGCCAAGGATGCATTCTTTCTCCTGATGAGGAACATTGTCCGGTGAGTGTTAGTTAAATCTAAATCTTTTATTCAGTGAGTTCACATTCAGTTATTCATGCACACAGGTAAAACTGACAACACAAGTAAACCGCATTTACATGACTTTCTTAATAGGAAAGGATTTTTTCCTTGTAGTGCCATCAAAAATAATAATGTCCGTATCTGATTCTGAGTATTCCAAATGTTACGTCAGTTGTGATGTCAAATAAAGCTTGCACCGTGTCAGCGGGAGATTTACGGCTCATATTATTCTCTCATGCAGATACAGATGTAGCGTTTCGACTGAACCTCTTCTACTTCTCCTGCATGAGATGAGAACACTAATTTACAAATTTCTGGGTCTTAAAAGAGTCTGCGTTTGTGATCTAAGTCCTTATTTCATGCAAAACGCTAGCGCGCTCTGTCTGGATGCGTTTAAATCTGCTCGAAGTTTGCGTTTTTGTCACCTATCACACATTCGCACTTCAATAATCCGACCAAAAGCAGGTTAATGCGTTTACATTTTGTGTGAAAACAAGGTAAGAGGCAAAAAACTACCTTTTCCGACCAAATTATGCTTAAGCCATTTCTGACCTTACTCCGATAAAAGAAAACGTGTTATACCGCGCTTACATGACCATGTTCATTGTCGGCTTATTGGGCATAATCCGCTTAAGAACGTGCATGTAAACGCGGCCAGTGTTTTGTGTGAATAAACAGATGAAACAGTCTAGAATTTAATTTCTTCTCTTTTCTTGTTTTCTAGTGTGGTAGTTCTTGACAAAGTGACAGACTTCCTTTTATTTTTGGGCAAACTCCTTATCGTTGGAATTGTGGGTGAGTGATTTGTTAACAGACTGACACAGATGTCACGGGAATCCACAGGTTATTTGGTTAGAACTGACTTCTCATATTCCAGTTCATCAATGTAACACAGCACACTGTTTCTACTCTTCTCAGGAATCTGTTCCTTCTTCTTTTTCACGGGCAAGTTTAAGGTAGTGCAGGACATTGCTCCATCCCTTAATTATTACTGGGTGCCTATATTGGTAAGTGATCTTGAGTTGAAAGCAATATCAGTCCAAAAATCCAATTTCCAGACTGCGTTTTAATTACATCTCCCTTCTTTTGCAGACTGTGGTGTTTGGCTCCTATCTGATTGCTCATGGCTTTTTTAGCGTTTATGCCATGTGTGTGGACACACTCTTCCTGTGTTTCTGTAAGTGTGAAGAAGCTTTATTTATTTCATGAGAATACATAATGGAGAAATCTAGCAAGTTGTCAATGTTTTGGCTGCGTAACAGAATGAAGGTTGTGATAAATAGCAGCTGTTGTGTTAGATTTTTATTGGGTGTTGAGCAATGAGTTTCACAGATTTTGAACCTTTATTGTTATCAACAGCTAAACACATAAGCAGCACTCAAACCGTCCTCTTTCCTTTCTTTTAACTGTTGTTCTTTCCTACAATGCAATAGAAAGCAACAGTGGCCACCCACCGGATTCCCATTCATTTTCTCTATAATTATTTTAAAAAGTTATTTAATAAAGAGCTTCAAGCTTTTAACCAAACCAACCAGCTCTGAAATGAATCACAACATTACAACATTTAATTCCAAGAAGAAAAAAAAGCACAAGACTGATAACTTAAAGTCATCATGAAATTTAAATTTACCATTCTTATTTTTTATAGAGTATTGCAATATTTATCTTCAATATTATTATGTTCTACTTATTCAATAATGTCCCCTCCCTCTTGTAATGATATCTCTTCTCTGAATAAGTGTTTACTGACATGAGGGCAGGAAGATTGACCAATAGAAAACCACGATTCAGTTCATTCCAGATGGATAAAATCAAGTCCTGCCTTTCATTTTATTTTGCTTGAGAAGCCATTTCACTGCATCCCATGAAGCAATGTAAAAGTTGCAAGTGATTCAGAAAGTACAGTATACAGTTTTTTGAGGGTGTACTAGAGAGACCCAATTTTGTCATCCACTATGCTTTATAGGAGTGGGCAATTGTGATTCCCATTGTAATTCTTATTAAGTAAAACGCATTTTTAACACATGATTGGCTTCTATAGGAGCATATACCATTGCATCCCATCCAAAGAGCTCATGGTTTGTCTTTCTGTATGGAGAAAATGACTGAGATTTTTACTTCCGGGACTCACTGTTGAAATATCTGCATATCACAAATGCTTACAGGGGCTTTTGGCTTGCTTTATGTCTAACCATTTCCTTTCTTTCTCTCTGTTTTTCTCTCTTCAACATGATTTTGTCCAATCATGTGTCCTTGTGCTCCTTTCTGCTATGTGCACTCTTGAAACACTAACGTTTAAAAATATAACTATCACGTAAAATTACAAACTCAAGGCGAAGACCTGGAGAGAAATGACGGTTCTTCGGACAAGCCGTTTTTCATGTCTCCTGAGCTGCACCAGATTTTGTCTATTGAAAAAAGTATAGAGGAGACGGACAATGCTGAGATACCTGTCATACAGGTGCAAGCCGAAGAGGAAGTCCCACTGCAGGAGAATGGAGAGGTGCAGCTCAAACAGCAGGGCATTCTGAAGCAGGAGCAAGAAGAAGAGACACCACTAACTCAAGAAACGCACATTGAAGAGCCGCCCCAAGAAACACAACCTCCAGAGGCACCCGTAGTCGCCGAGGAGAAACCTGAAGAGCAGCTTACAACACAAGAGCCTGAACCTCCACAAGCAACTCCACAGCAAAATGGACCCCAAGAAATGGACGCTGAGGACAAGGAGGAGCAGGCAGCCCAACCTCAAGCAGAACCACTGCAAGCCGAGAACCTACAAGAACAAGAACCAGAGGAGCCAAAGCCTCAAGAAAACGGACCTCAAGAGAGCGAGACCCTGCTCACCCCTCAGGAGTAGTTGTACAAGGAGGCTCATTGAAGGTGAAGTTTCAGAGAAGCCTACTGATTTTGGAACTAGTGCACTTTGGTGGCTTTAGCAAGCCATTAGTATACAAAGGAAAGTACCTCCTTCATTTGAGTCATAATGTTTACTTAATCAATCAATTCTGAGAACCGCCTCTTAAGGAATAATCACTGGTCATAATGGATAGCATGAAACAAATAGGAAAGAAACTTTGAGTCTTTAACTCAAAGTGTGAGCTGATTGAATGGATGACAATTGGTTACGTGGACCTAAACCCCATTAGATATACCTACATAGCACTTGTAGAATGTGACTGTGTATGTGTTTTATGTAGAACGTTTTAATGTAAGGACATGTAAAAGTGTAATGTAGGTGCTCGACTTGTGCCTAATTATTGTTACTTATCGATGTCTTAATCATTTTGAAGAATGCAAAAATATTTCGCAGAATCGCTATGTTTACAGCAACAACAACAAAAAACAACAACATCTGTTTACAGTCATACCAGCCAAGACCAAACAATGTCATTTTGTAAGAATTTTTTGAAACGTATCTGAAAAATATGCTAATTGTATGCCTAATGTGGTCATTTCATGCTGCATATTAACAAAGAACAAACAAAAAAGCCACTTAAAGAAAGTCAACTTAAAAACAAAACAATCAAAGAAGGGAAAAAAGTGTATTGCCCTTATATTTTGGTCTTCTCTGACTGGTTATTGTATCGACAGATTGCAACCTTTTCAATGCCTGATATTTGTCGCTGTTTGCCGCTCTATTGCCTCTTTTTCTACCTCTGTGCTTCACTTTTCTCAATCTTTGCATGTTGTTAATGTGACCTCCCAGTGCTTTAATAAACTGAACTCTCTATTTGTTGAGATCTCAAGCCTTTTTTGCTCTCAAGATGCTTCTTCTATCGTTGGCGCTTATATAGATGTTTAATTTTAACATCGTGCTATTGTTTGTTTCAACCTAAATTGTTCCAACAGTGGAGGATCTTGAACGCAATGATGGCACAGTGGACAGACCATACTTCATGCCAGAGAGACTGCTGTCCATCCTCAAGAAGTCCAATGAGGGCGTGAAAACAGTGGACTAGGACAAGATAAAAAGATTGATAGAAAGAATTGTAGGGACAGAAAAAGAGAGACCTGCCATAATTGCACTGATTTCATGGCTCAGCTCTGGCTCAAGTAAATGATGCCACATCATTACAGCCAAGTGTTACAAAGCAGTTTTTTCACATTTTTGCTTTTGCTAATTACAGATTATTGTGTATTATTTTGTGTTGTCATTTTTTGTATATATTATGCTTTATTAGAATAGGAACAACTATATATTTAAATGTTCTCATTCTAATTTGAATATCTAATAATGTGTTACTGGATAACTTCAATTGTATCCTCTACAGTGTTTACGTTTAAAATTTATATATTTCGTTACAATAACGATAACCATTGTTTATAACCATCTGACAACGTTTAATGTTTTTGAATATAATGGAAGCCACTCGTTTTATTACAATAAAAAATTGCTGCAGTGTTTTTCAATGCGTCCATGTGACGTAGTCATTTTTCAATTTTTCTACCAGTTTGTTTCTGAGTGTGAATAATTCTGGGATGTGACCTGGGAGGAAAAGCTAATAAATATAAATTAGGTCATGCACGTAATGTCCAATTTCATAGAGCGTAAAGGTACGTAACTTAATTAATATTCATGAGCCAACGTCCAGCTACAAGTTCAGTTGCTAGGCAACGTGTTTAGACACAAACGAGGAGGCTGTTGGCAACGGCGGTAAAGGAGACAGAAATCTCCTTTCAAATCATAATATAAACCTCAAAATAATAAATATTCATAAAAATGCCTGGCACGTATGTCTCAGGGGGCATCAAGCACCCTATCCATGATAAAATGTCGGAGCTCCAAAGAAAAATTCAACTTTTGGGTAAGTTCTTTTAGATTTGAAACTGTGTCAATTAAGCTGAAACAGTTAACATAAAACCTGCTTAAATATTCAGTAATATTGCGGAGGTAACGTTAGTGGAGTAATAAGTATTTTCATTGTTTATATTATTCTTAAGTATGGCAATGTTGTGTTATAATGTCAGCCTTTAACTTAGCTATTGAATAGCAGAGTTATTTCTGTAACTGTTTAACGTTAATTTACCCTTATATTAATTTTAAAGAGCTCAATACAATTGTCTACAGAAAATCAATATTGCATGACAGATTATACTCAACTTCGCGGAATTTTTTTCCTCTGTCCACTAGAGGGCGACAGAAGCGCGTATTTTGAAAGCTCTCAGTCTGCCATCAAGAAGAACAGAGAAACCATCCTTCAGCTGAGACAAGAGAATAAAAATTTGTACAAGAAACAGGCTGAGGTCAGACATCAATAACACACATATGATACGTAATGTTAAAATACAACTATATCATTTAAAGTATAAGTGTATTGATGCATATATTGGTCATGGTGTCCAGGGAGATGAACAAGCGATCAAGGATGTTTTTCAAGGCCGGGGGATAGAGAAAGCTTCATTCAGGAACATGTCTGTGAAGGTGGGGTTAAATGAACCTTTATTTCAGATACTCACTGATTCTTGAGATAAGGGACCAAAAATGATGTAGATGTTAAAAATAAAAAGAAACACTACATTATTAAAAAATATATATTTAGGGTATGAACCATGTAAGGAACAGACTTATTTCTAAATATTTTTAAAAAAAATGATTATTCATTCACGCTATAACTTAATTTGTGCCAACTCTGTCAGACACACTAAAAACATGCTAATTTAATTGAATCTATCCAAAAACAGTGTAAAGTCTTAAGTTATGTAATATTGCTGTTCAGTAGGCATGTGCAGAGTGCGCGCACACACAGATTATACTCAATGGATACTGCCAGATGGGCAGCAGTGGCTCAGTGGTTCATGTAGGACAGGTTGTCTGCAAACCGGAAGGTTGGGGTTCAATCCCCGGTTCCACCTGACCAATTTTCGAGGTGCCCATGAGCAAGACACCTAACCCCAGCTGAATGGCACCTTGCATGGCTGATGCCGTCGGTGTTTGAATGGGTGAATGTGAGGTGATGTGTAAAGTGCTTTAGATGGCCATAGGTCTGTTAAAAGCTCTCAATATATTATACATATTGCCCCCTTTTTACTTTTATACTCCTACCCCTGAATAACTCTCTGCATGTCCCTGGTGTTCAGTAAAGGAGCTAAGTTATAAAATTCATTGCCCAGTTCCTAAATTCCTTAATTTTCCTCCCTCCTTTTAATATTAAACATATATCAGAAATGTTCTTAGGTAAGTAATACATAATATGCTAACGTTGGTAATATAATAGTTCCACTGATGTTTAAACATTTTTACACCATAAACTGAAAAATACATTTTTTAAATCAAAACGAGCAAAAACCTTCTCCTGACGGTGTAAAATACTGATAGTGTTGACAAACACTGATGGTGTAGACAAAGGTCCAGCTGGGGCCAAATATACAGTATACAGTCAGGTCCATAAATATTGGGATATTGACACAATTCTCATCTTTTTGGCTTTATACACCACCACAATGGATTTGAAATGAAACGAACAATACATGCTTTAACTGCAGACCTTTAGCTTTAATTTGAGAGTACTAACATCCAAATAAGGTGAACGGTGTAGGAATTACAATAGTTGGTGTATGTGCCTCCCACTTTTAAAGCTAAAACTCTGCAGTTAAAGCACATCTTGTGTGTTTAATTTCAAATCCATTATGGTGGTGCATAGAGCCGAAAAGATTAGAATTGTGTTGATGTCCCAATATTTATGGACCTGACTGTATGTAAACAGAATCATGAAACAGCATTAGAAAAGTTCCATGTATGCAAAAAACATATTAAATCATATTATATACATTCTTTTTGAGAGCACTTGTCAACCATCAGACTTAAAAATCAAAACAGGTCCTTCTCTGTGTAAAAAAAAAAGAAAATTGCATATCATAAAAAGGTTCTCTAAACAAGCTATTAACCTAATCAACTGAATCAATTTATTAACTCTAAACACCTGCAAAAGATTCCTGAGGCTTTTAAAAACTCCCAGCCTGGTTCATTACTCAAAACCGCAATCATGGGTAAGACTGCCGACCCGACCCTGTCCAGAAGGCCATCATTGACACCCTCAAGCGAGAGGGTAAGAAATTTCAGGACACAGAAAGAAATTTCTGAACGAATAGGCTGTTCCCAGACTGCTGTATCAAGGCACCTCAGTGGGAAGTCTGTGGGAAGGAAAAAGTGTGGCAAAAAACGCTGCACAACGAGAAGAGGTGACCGGACCTTGAGGAAGATTATGGAGAAGGTCCGATTCTAGACCTTGGGGGACCTGCGGAAGCAGTGGACTGAGTCTGGAGTAGAAACATCCAGAGCCACCGTGCGCAGGCGTGTGCTGGAAATGGGCTACAGGTGCCGCATTCCCCAGGTCAAGCCACTTTTGAAATTAGAAAGAGCAACAGAAGCGCCTGACCTGGGCTACAGAGAAACAGCACTGGACTGTTGCTCAAATTTTGCATGTCATTCGGAAATCAAGGTGCCAGAGTCTGGAGGAAGACTGGGGAGAAGGAAATGCCAAAATGCCTGAAGTCCAGTGTCAAGTACCCACAGTCAGTGATGGTCTGGGGTGCCATGTCAGCTGCTGGTGTTGGTCCACTGTGTTTTATCAAGGGCAGGGTCAATGCAGCTAGCTATCAGGAGATTTTGGAGCACTTCATGCTTCCATCTGCTGAAAAGCTTTATGGAGATGAAGATTTGGTTTTTCAGCACGACCTGGCACCTGCTCACAGTGCCAAAACCACTGGTAAATGGTTTACTGACCATGGTATTACTGTGCTCAGTTGGCCTGCCAACTCTCCTGACCTGAACCCCATAGAGAATCTGTGGGATATTGTGAAGAGAAAGTTGAGAGACCCAAGACCCAACACTCTGGATGAGCTTAAGGCAGCTATCGAAGCATCCTGGGCCTCCCTAACACCTCAGCAGTGCCGCAGGCTGATCGCCTCCATGCCACGCCGCACTGAAGCAGTCATTTTTGCAAAAGGATTCCCGACCAAGTATTGAGTGCATAACTGAACATAATTATTTGAAGGTTGACTTTTTTTGTATTAAAAACACTTTTCTTTTATTGGTCGGATGAAATATGCTTTTTTTTTTAGATTGGGGTTTTCATGAGCTGTATGCCAGAATCATCAGTATTAAAACAATAAAAGACTTGAAATATTTCAGTTGGTGTGCAATGAATCTAAAATATATGAAAGTTTAATTTTTATCATTACATTATGGAAAATAATGAACTTTATCACAATATGCTAATTTTTTGAGAAGGACCTGTATATATATATATATATCCTGAGTATACTAAATTAATTTAGAATTTAATTTATTTTGTTGATATTCTTCCTTTTTAACATAAATTAGGCTTTTGTGTTTAGAATATGTTTTTTTTCCTCTTATCTTAAGAATCAGTGTACATAAAAAGTAAAAGCTGTTTTTTACACCCTTTTTCACTTCTGATATTAGCCAAATTGCCCTTGGTTACAGAATCACCTGCATATCATTTGTGGTTGACAGAAAGTGTTTTTGTGCAGTCAGCTCAGACGGTGCTGCAAAAGGAAGTGTGTGATAAAATGAAGAAGCTGAATGCCATGAAACACACAACTGAGACACAGAGGCAGCGTTCAGAGGACTTGAAGCTCCAGAACCAGAGCATGAAGCCACAGAACAGAAGCCCTCTGCCTGACAACGAAAAACAAGAGGTGGCGGAAAAGGTAGAAATACATTTTTTGGAGGGGATTGGGGGCATTTTGTTGAACACTGGTGAATCTCAAAACGTAAGAGTTGTCCTGATTATTATTAATATTTCCTTCCAAAATCAAAAGTAAAAATAGCGTTAAGAAAATTAAGCCCTTTTTTCACTGTCATAGCAATTTTTTACCCAATTTCTCCTTACTGTAATTTTTTTTTTTAAACTATCCGGATGGATATTATTCCGTTCAAAACCATATTATGCAATTTAAACATTTTTTTTTGCATTGCATTCATGAATAAGATATTTTGCATACCATACTGAAAAATTACAGTAGAGAAAAGAAAGCCAGTAGGTTTCCCTAAGCGTAAGGGTTAATAAGGTTTCCTTCTTCCTACATAAATTCTCTTCTTCCTTCTATCAAGTCTTTCATCCTCCTCTCAGACATGATTAGTGGTAAATTGAGTGTTTACACCTTGTACTGATTAAATACTGAGCGCAATTAAATGCTAGTTCAAACAAGAAAATGAATGAACTTGTGTGCTTGTTGTATAGAAAATGCGCATTCTGGAAAACCGGTTGGAGAAAACGCAGCTGAAATATCATGAGGCAGAGCACATAATGCGAGGATACCTGAAACTGAAGGAGCACCTACAGGTATCTGAGAAAGAATAGATGAACAAGATTCATCAACAAACTGACACAGCACACAAAAAAACCCACATTAATGGGGCTGGGGGGGGGGGGTCCTAAGCAATGCATATTACTACTAATAATAAATTTTTGATATATTTACAGTAGGAAATTTACAAAATATCTTCATGGAACATCGCCTTTACTTAATATCCTAATGTTTTTTGGCCCATATAATGTATTGCTGGCTAGTGCCACAAATATACCTGTGCGACTTATCCAGGGTCCCATATGCACATACACTGACAACCAAATAAACATTTATGACGCTATCCAGATTCTGCCGATTCTGTCATTTCGGCCAAATGCAGGCTATTATAAAACATACAATGCACTACAAATGATTATTCATATATGTAAATATGCACTATTTTAATGACTAGACAAGACGATCTAGCTGTTTAAAATGAAGACATTTTTTAAATCAAAACGAGCAAAAACCTCCTGATGCTGTAAAATACTGGTAGAGTTGACAAACACATTTTTTTTTTTAAGAAACTAATAAATCATCCCAGTTACAGCAGTATTTCATGTGTAATTTTTACCTAGGAAACTTGTATTTACGATAATTCTGATAGCACGCTAAAGCAGCATTAGTTTGCTACAAAAAACTGAATTTACCACTTTGTTAACAAAATATTAATCTCCAACGCACGTTTACAATATCATCACATCACATGCGTGTTGTGTTGCCGTAAGAGTCCAGACATGCAGGAGATTAATATTTTGTAAATCAAGGGGTAAATTCTGTGTTTTTTTTGCGCAAACTAAGGACTTGTGATGCTTCATGAAATTGAGATTAAACCACTGGAGTCACATAGATTACTTTTATGATGTCTTCACTACTTATCTAGGGCTTGAAAGTGGTAGTTGCATAGATTGTCAATGGTGGGAGAGAAAGCTCTCTGATTTCATAAAAAAAATTCTAATTTATTTTCTGAAGATGAACAAAAGTCTTACAGATTTCGAATAAATGAGAGAATTTTCATTTTTGGGAGAACTTTCCTTTTAAGATAAGCAACCCCAAACTTTTGAACAGCATGGTAAAAAAACATTTATGATTATCCTGTTTTGTTTCTTCAGGAAGACAGTCTTACATTTCAGCCAAAGCTGGACAGCATGGAGGCAGAGATCAACCGACAGACACAAGTGCTCAAAGAACTACAGGTCATGAACAGCGACGCACACATGTCAAAGGATGCAGCCAAGGTAAAGACATTTAATGAATTATTAAAAAATGTAATAATATAGCGAATATATGTGTTAATATGCCTAGGTAAAGTTTGTACAAGTAATGCTGATAGTATGACAGAGCTGTGTGTGTGTGTGTGTGTGTGTGTGTGTGTGTGTGTGTGTGTGTGTGTGTGTGTGTGTGTGTGTGTGTGTGTGTGTGTGTGTGTGTGTGTCCAGGCTGAGCTGCAGCTTCAGGAGGAGCAGGTGTACAGAGAGCGCAGAGAGCGAGATAAAATCCTCTCTCGCTACAAGAAGCAGGCGGTGGAGAGGATGGCTCAGGCAGAGAGGATGAAGAGAAGAGTGAGCATGATCCATCACACATCAGCTAACAATACGATACTCTAATAAGCATAAAAATATGTCATACTAATAGCACTTCTCATGTTAAGAGCACAGGAGACAGGACTCACAATTGTTGTTAAGAGCTTGGTGTTAGCATACTGCTGAGCTCACAACAAACAAATAAAAAAAAGTCATTTGAATTATATATAAGTAGTATATACACTATGGCTCAAAAGCTTAGAATAATTATGATTTTGTAATGTCTTTGAAAGAAGTCTCTTATGTTCACCAAAGCTGCATTTATATGGTTAGAAACACAATACTATTTTTTAAATATATGAATACAATTTAAAATAACTGTTTTCTATTTTATTTTATAACTTGTCGGTGATGCTAAACTTTCAGCATCATTACTCCAGTCTTCAGTGTCACATGATTTTTCAGAAATCATTTTGATTTGGTGCTCAAGTAACAGTTTTAATTATTATCACTGTCAAAAGTGCTTTTGCTATATATTTTTATATATAAATATACTGTATATATATGTTTTAGCAAGGATCTGTTTAATGTATTAAAAATTGACCATAAAGACACTCACAGTTTCCACAAAACTATTCATATTTTTAACTCTGATAATAACCATTATTGATAATTGCTCTTATCCATGCTAGGCTGCATGGATGCGCTGGGAGTTCTTGCCCAGAACAGAACCATACCGTACCATACCAGAACCAGTAATTTACTAATTATATTTCACAGTATTACTGTTTTTACTGTATCATTGATTAAATAAATGTAGCCTTGAAGAGCATAAGAGGCAAAACTTTCAAAAACATTCTAAGTATTCCAAACCTTTTGACTGTTCTCTGCCTGGCCAAAAGTACCTAAGCATGATTTTTTCAAGTTAATTCAGCCATCTTCCCTCCATTCCCCTTCCGCCTTTCACGTCTAGCCCCAGTGGGCGGCCATGCACCCCGATGAGCTGAGCAGCGAGGCCCAGCACAGTGCCAATGGAGTGGGAGAAGAAGTGGAAGCCACCTCTACTTTTGAGAAAGCTTTCCAGAGCATTAAAGATGCCACTGGAGTCACAGACTCACGGGTGAGTTACATTAAACCGAGTTCAGTGTATATAGATTAATCCTTTTCTTGTGTTAAGCCATGTTTATTCATGGTTTCTCTTGTAATAGGAAATAGTGGACAGGTTTATCTCTCAGAGAGAAACACAGGAACATTTGGAGAAGATGAAGGCAGAAAATGAGAAAATGCTGCTTCAACTGAAGGAAGCGAGGAATACACTGAAGACTGAGCTTCAGGAAATGAAATACTCACGAGAAACTGAACACTCAAGGTGAGAGCATTGTAGACTGTATGAATAGTACTATGAAATCACTTAACTTGCTCTGTTATTGTAACTTTAACAGTTTACCATAACTTTATTTTCCTCTGTTTGATTGTTTAGCAACCAACAGACGCTGCAGGATTGTGAGCGTCACCTGCAGCAGGAGCAGCAGCGCCGTGATGCAGTTAAAGATAGTCTGGAAAGACTCACACATACACTAAACGCTGTCAAAGCAGGAGTGCAGCAGCTCAGTGACAAACTACAGCACTTGCCACTGGTACTAATTGTCAAATACATAAACCCCCTACAACTGAAAGCAATTTGCTCTGTCATATCTTAAAATATGTCAGTGCCATTGTTTTGTCCCAAGATGCACACCCGTATTATTTTTCTAAGGCATGTTTATAAAAGTGACTTAAATGCCCAAGTTGATCTAAGGCCAAATCCTGGTTTAACCTAAGCCCTGTCTATGAAACCGGGCCTAAACATACTCCACAAAACATGGCTTTTCGTGAACCGTTAATAATAGGAATGTGTTTTTGCGTTTCAAGAAACAGGTCATTTCAAACTTTATTTCCCTAAGGCCCATTTATAATGTTAGTCAAGGCTTCTTGCACCAATAAGTTTCATTTGTTTGTAATTTAGTTGACCTTTTCCACCATCTCTCTGACCTTTTAAATAAACACTATATACCTCAGTAAATTTAAGACGTCTATAAAAATACATTGTTCTGTTTGGCTAACCTATGTCAAATGAGCATTAATACTACATACAGTTGCAGTTTAATCAGTGTAGTTTTAAATTCTTGTATGCAAATTCTGAAAGTTACAATATGGTTCATAGTACATCACACTAGTATGTACTCCATACTACTGACTTATGCTGTTTGATTGACAATACACTAAAACATTAATGCTGTGAAATATTATTACATTTTAAATAATTTTTCTGTTTTATATATATTTTAAAAGTAATGTATTACTGTGATTGTAAAGCTGGATTTTCATCATTACTCCAGTCTTCAGTGTCACATGATCCTTCTAATATGCTTGAAAAATATTTCTTATTATTTTCAATGTTGGCAGATGTGCTGGGCACTATTTTTGAAGAAACCATGTTTTTCATAGAACATTTTAATTGATTTGGAATAGAAATCTTTTGTAATATTATATATTACTTCTGATCATTTTAATGTGTCCTTGCTAAAATAATTTCTTAAAAATTATAGCATATTAGAATGTTTTTGTTTTATTTTTTGGAGTAAAAATTAAGTACAATGCTTTAAAAAATATTATTTAGAAGTGACCAGGGATGTTTTCTCTGTAGTTAGTGATTAAGGAGACGTTTTTAAATTCAAATGATGAATGCGTGAAATGTATGTAACTGAGCAGAGTATTTCTCTTGGTCTGTGGCAGAAGGGTCCGACACCACAGCTGCCTGCAGACTCAGAAGAACACGTGCTTCTGCTGATGTCTGAGGTTGAGCAGAAAGAGATGCTGCTAAAGGAGGAAATACATGGCAAAGATCTGGCAAGCACCCTGAAGGAGATGGATGAAGAAGAGGTGCGGAATAATGATTAGACAAGTTGCTGTTATTGTACTTTGGCTTGTTAAAGACGTGTAACTAGTGAAACATTACGTTTCTTGAACTGTTTTCTTTACTTTAGGAATGTGTCATATTTATTTTTTTCGTAAGTTGTAAAATAACTTGCTAATATTTTAATGTTGTTTTTTCATGCCCCTTGCAGTTCCCTTCTAGGATAGCAGGGAAACTACCCCAGTACAACATGCGCATTCAGTTGCATAAGGCCCAGAAACAGGACTCTTTTGATGGTGAGACACTAGCCCATATCACCATGGAATCTTATTTCTGCCTCATGAGAAAAAGTCATGCTTTGGTGAAATACCAAGTCATAGTTATGAGATAAAAAGTCAAATTACATACATTTTGTAACAATAACGTTTGTGTGTGTGTGTGTGTGTGTGTGTGTGTGTGTGTGTGTGTGTGTGTGTGTGTGTGTGTGTGTGTGTGTGTGTGTGTGTGTGTGTGTGTGTGTGTGTGTGTGTGTCATAACTATAACTTTTTCTCATAATCTTATCTTTTTGTCACTTTTTATATCACAATTTAATATTTCTGTAATCATTGACTTTTTCTGATAATTCAGTTTTTTATGCGATAGTTGACTTTTCTCATAATTAAATTTTTTTGTGTAATAATCATCACTTTTCCTGATAAAATTTGCTTATTACATAATTGACTTGATCTAATTTCAACCTTTTTGATACAATTATGACTTTTCCTGATAATTAAAATTTGTATGCCATTATGGACTTTTTATCTAATAATTTCAGCTTTTTGTAATAATTATGACTTTTCTTAAGCATTTCAATATTTTATGCCATAATTTACTTTTATCACAGTTTCAACTTTTTGTAAAAATCATCACTTTTGTTGATAACATTTGTTTATGCCATAACTGACTTTTTAATCTCATAATTTCAACCTTTTTGTAATAATTACGACTTTTCTTGCTCATTTAAATATGCTATGCCACAATTGAGTTTGTATCTCTTAATTTTAACTTTTTGTAAAAATAAAAATAAAAAAAATATTTAAATGTGTATCCCGTAATTGACTATTTATCTCATAATTTAAACTTTATGTAAAAAAGAAGAAGATATTTTCGGAAAACTTTAATTTATATGCCATATTTGACTCATCATCTCATTATTTTAACTTTTTGTAATGATTATGATTTTTCCTGATAATTTAAAATTGTTTGCCATAATTTACTTTTTATCAAATTATTTTTGTCTCATGGTGGAAATGGGCTTCCATACATATACCCTATTTCTGAATTAAAATGAATCAGGTTTTTGCTGTAAAAACAAAACTGTCTTTTTTTTCTTTCTTTTTTTCTTCTTTATCTTGGGCACTCAAGGAACAGCCACATGTTTTAGTTCGGATTTAGTTCCATTCCTCTATCTGGGTACACTGTGTGCTAGTTAAAAGCTCATCCTCCTTGTGTACAGAGTGGTGGTGGATTTGTTAATGTCTTAAAGCCCTGATCACAATTACGTGTGACCAGACCTTCTGGTACTGGAACTATGAATACTGCTGATCCATACGTACAGGGAACAATAACAGAACTGTTACATTTGGTAGACAAAGGTGGCACACACCTTACACACCTACATGTTTTTTCTGTCAACAGACGAGGATGACAGTGGCGATGAGGGTGATATCATCACCCGTGTCACCCTAAAGCACCAGTCGCAGTCTATCATTGACGCAAATACCAAGAGGAAGACTCGCATTAAAAAGAGGAAGGGCAAGCTCTGATCTTATCCAGTCACGGAGAGTGAATTCATCAACATTTGACAGAGTTGTAGCTTCATCTAGAAGATTTATCTCCCTTCTATATGTCTGCACATTCATGCTTTCGAAAATAAATGAATTATTCAGTTGATATAGTTTGATTTTAATAAATGTTTTAGCTGCTTGAATTGTTTCTGCATGATTACTTGCATGCCAGACGACTCATGACTCTAACGTGACACCTGGTGATCTCAGCTCTCACATGACACATGTGACACCTGTGTTGAAGATAAAGCTGAGATACATTCTCAGCACAGAATTTGAAAAATGTCCTGTGGATCTATTGATTGTCAGTGACAATTATGTGCTTTTGAACTTTCTATTCTTGAAAAAATGCATCATTGCTTCCACAAAAAAATAAAGTTTCTGAAGGATCACGTGATACTGAAGACTGAAATTCAGCTTTCCTCACAGGAATAAATTATATTTTAAAATATATTTAAATACAACAATTACTTTATATTGTCGAAATATTTCACAATGTTGTTTTGATTAGTTTTTATTGTATTTTGGTCAAATAAATGCAGCCTTGGTGAACATAAGAGTTTTTCAAAAATCTTACCAACCTCAAAGTTTTGAGTGGTAGTGTATAGTGTATAGTAAGTGGTCATTAATTAGGCAAACCAAAATTATTATAAACTGGCAAGAATTAAGAACTTGTTTCTCAAAGGCATTTATGCTCTTTAGAAAATACCTGGATTTTATCAGTTATTTGAAGTGTCAGTGTACTAATCAGTGTACTTTTCATGCTCAGATCTTCTTGTTGTCTTCATAACAGATATTCAGAGGATTCTTTGTTGGCATAATATCGTTTCTTCTTTTTAAGAACAAATCCTTTTGAGAATTGTTTGATAACAACAAGCACAGATGTTTTTACGGTAATGCAGTCTATCAGTGATACTCCTGCAACAAGCAGAAGTACTTGTCCAGGTTCCCTGTCTATATTATTGAAAAGTCCTTTCCTGACCTGGTTATATAACACTCTGGAGGCACTGAAGCAGATAACAGTGTGAGCGGTTGAGCTTTACACCAAGGTATAAAGAGGGTGTGTGCATTTCATTAGGCCTCATTGCTATTAGCGTTGAAGCATGCACTTAGTGATAATAAAGTTATAATCTAGGGTTCTTTTCTGTGCATGTCATGGTTTTATCATCTCCATTGTGTCTCTATTTCAGCTAACTATCAAGCATTATTTAATCTTTATTCACAGTTTTGAATAAGAGCATCACTGCTGAGAAAACAGGTTTATTACTGATTTGGCACTCAGTTAATTTGTTTTCTTATATCTCCCAGTTACATAAATGCAAAATGTTGTGAGATATCGGTACTGTACAGTGATTGGGACTTAACAGTTTGTTTGTTTGTTTGTTTGTTCGTTTTGTGTACTACTACTTTAATATTCATTAATTTAATGTTTGTTGCTAGAAATTGCGAAATCAGCGTTATAATAAATAGCTCATCAATATTTTGCTGAGGTTGATTCCAACATTTTCAGAAAATGATAGTGCCAAATGCAGATTTATGAATTTATCATGTTTCCTTATATCGCGTGCTGACCCATGCCATAATATCATAGAATTCCAAAACTACTTTGATATTTAGTCATTACAACAAAGGCTTACATGAAACAAAATACTCGTGAATTAAAGTAAATAATACCCAGAAATGGTGGTTGTGATCTTTGTAATAGTCCCTGAATCATACAACCTGAGCAAAATGACATTTTCTCTGCTACTCCAAAAGCTGCGATATGTATTGTGAAAGCACTAGAGAAATAAATATAAGATGAATTTAACTATTTTATACCTGTGCAGCCACCGCGTGAGCGGTAACACGCCCAACCGCACGATTTTACTCCTCGTGAGCGTCAAAGCTTTGTTGTTTTCCTCGCTAATGTGAAGACCACTAGTTTTGCTTATAGGACACGTGCTTTGTGTTCAAAAATAAGTAGAAAGAGGAGGTGGTATGGCTTGTAAATCGAAAAAAGGAGGCCTGCTGCTTTGTTTAGGCTACACGGTGAAATCTGCAGGTATTTGCATTTTAACGCTGTTAAATGTGACATAGACGAATTGGTTTCTTCTTCGGGCAAATATTTGAGTCTTACAAGAATTTTATGTAAATCACAATTGTGTCGTTCAGAACAGTTAGACATTTTTCAGGTTTTAATAGGAAGAAAAAAAAAACAATCTGTGTTGTTGTGGTATTAGCAGAGCACATGTTGTCACTTTTTCCGTGACACCCTTCTGTTACTTCTCCCTTTTTTGGTGTCTCTGACTTGCATAATTTATTTAACATTTTATATGCTTCACATTGTGCACTTTTAATAGTTTATTTACTTCACAGTTACTACAGAATACACACGAGAATACTGAACTGTATTGTTACTGCTAATTAATATGTACAGCAAAAGAATGTCAGAAAAAGGAGAGATTGTGTCAATGAAAAAGGATGCACTGAGGGGAACAAACCAAGCTGACAGCCCATTAGTCTGTGCAGACAATTAGATTATTGTGCTAGTGTGTTCATGTTAGTCAGCATGGAGCGAATCAGAGATGCATGGATGAGAATTGCTGGGTTACTTGAGTTTAGATGACCTCCTCAGTTCATAGTCACTTGTGCATCAGACATCAGTGTTCAGGTCTCTGTCTCAGGTCGTTATGGATCTTTCTGGAAGGTGATGACATTCCATCTCCTGGTTTTAGCAGTCAGAGTACAAACATGGATTATTAGGAGCTAATCTACTACGAACAGACGTTGGATAAGGAGCATCTTCAACAGTGAGTAGTTCATTCTGTGTTTCTTGTGAACAACGATTCATTCCATAATTGTCCTACAGTTTGATTATATTTTATTCAAATATATTAAAAAGTTAATATATTTTAATATGAATACTATCTTAATAGTCATTTGGCATATTAGATTGCATTGATATTTTGTTATATTACTATATTATATAAAAATGTATAGTATTATAATTTTAAGTGTCTCCAAACGATAGGGTATATCGCAACCACCACACTTGGCAGGAGTTACGTCCTGCTCTTTATGTGGGTGGCTAGCATTGAAGTCGCTTCCCTCAGACATCTTCATATGGTGGCAGAGCTGAATGATTCAGACCTATTGACTTCACTGGGTTTTCAAGTGGGCACCCCACCTCACCGGTGTTTCTTCAACTAGCCCACGACACCTCAATGGGGCTTGACAGCAGAACCAGTGTCCTGGAACTGCTCCCTCTGCCATTCAGTACTTCACCACTCAGCTTTGCCCCCTGCCCCCTTTGCCAGCCTGATTTAGCCACCGCTCACTTCTCTTTAACCACAGCCATCTGGATGCTGTCTCTGCTTGCTTTGCTATTTTATTCACCAGGTTCTTACGGGCTGCCCCTCTAACCCCAAGCATCCCCAATGCTCTCGAAAGTGACTGTCCCGGGAACCCTCTGCTACCCACCTCCACCGGTAGATTCCAGGCTCTCCAACCTCTCTGCTGGCTCTCAGAGATGAGCAACTGATACTTCCCTAGCTTCCGTTCATGTGCCTCCTCAATCCTTTCCTCCCAGGGTACCGTCAGCTCTATTAGGGCCACCTGCCTTGTTGCTTGGGACCAGAGCATGATGTCTGGTCGGAGGCTGGTGACGGCAATCTCCTCTGGAAACTTGAGTTGCCTTCCGAGATCAACTCTCATCTCCCAGTCCTCTGCCTTACCAAGGATCCCTAAACATCTGTCATCCTTGACTGCCTTCTCCCCAGGCCTGAGGAAGCCAATGACGCGGGGGCCTTTTTCTTGGGAAATAAAAAGTTTTCGTTGAGTTTGGTCTGGGATGTGCTGGTGGGGGAGACTTTACAAAGTGCTCAACTCTTGCATTGTCAATACAAGATCTTGACCAAAAATTGAATTTATTTCCATCAAGAGGTGCATACATTTTGGGTTCTCTGTAAAGTCTCCTCCAGCACATCCCAAAGACTTTCTAAGGTCTGGAGTCAGGTGCCAATTCATGTGTGAAAATGAATTCGTCATGCTCCCTCCTAATCGTTCTTTCACAATCTGAGCCTGATGATTCTTGATATTGTCATCCTGGAATATGACCATGTGTCTTTCTACATGGTTGTTTAAGAAATTAAAAGCTACACACTCCATCAATTAGGGTTAGAAGAACTGACCCATAAGATTTTCCCATTTTAAATCCAAACAGCGATTTATTTGTTTTTGGTGTATATTGTTTCAGTGTATATTGAAGTTCAGCAAACAGAAGAGCCATACCACTGTTACTGAATGCATGTTAAAGCCGGATAATAATGCTGACTTGTGTCTGCTGCTCTTGGAGGAAGTTGACGTGTGATACAGGTGGAGGATGAGGTCGTCTCTGGTGGTGTCTGGGGGAGAGAAGGGTCTGCGGGCACGACTGGGACGAATGAGGCATCTGCTGTGCCAGACTGGGCATCATGTGGATGTGCAGATGGACGAGGAGCCCGGTGTTTGGCTCAGGAGCTTCCATCTGCTGGACCTTGAGGAACACAGTGAGGTCAGTGCTGAGAATGATCCATCTACAATGGCTTTTTCGTTTTTTCATTTAGTGCATGCCTTTATCCAAAGCGGCTTCCAAATGAGGGACACACAAGTGACTCATCCTAAACAGAGACCTTTAAAGGAATAGTTCACCCTAGAATGACAATTGTCATCATTTACTCTCCCTCAACTTATTTCAAACCTGAAGGAGTTTATTTGTATACTAAATACTATGGAAGTCAGTGGGAACCATTAACTGTTTGGTTACCGAAACAAAGAAACAAACGAAAGAAAAGAAGCTGTTGTCTGCTTCACTTTTTTTGAATGTACACCACCGTTTAATTATTATTATTTTTTTTAAGAAATAAATGCCTTTATTATGCAAGAATGCAACTGTTCAAAAGTGACAGTAAAGACATTTATAGTGTTACAAAAGCTGTTTTTTAGATTCATCAAAGAATCTAAAAAAAAGGATTTCCATACAAATATTAAGAAGGCATCACAAGCAGGCATCACAACAGTTTTCAAAATTGATAATAATAAGAAATGTTTCTTCAGCAACAAATCAGCATATTACAATGATTTCTAAAGGATCATGTGACACTGGAGTAACAAAAATTCAGCCTTGTGTTCAAAGGAATAAATTTAGCCTCTGAATTTGCCTCACCGACGTCATCCTCAATAAACCCGTCTCTGGTGTGATGACTCTTAGTTTTTAAATATTCATATTTAATAATTGTTTACTCGACACGTCATCCTTAATAAACCCATCTTTTGCGTGATACTTTTGAAATTTCGAATATTCCGATCTAATATGATTTCTGGACTGTAAGGTTGCTAGAATAATAATCATACACTGTGTTAATAGGCCAGAGGAGAACTGGCACCCTGACTGAGCCTGGTTTCTCCCAAGGTTTATTTTCATGCCCTGGTGGAGTTTTGGTTTCTTGCCACTGTCGACTTTGGCTTGGCTTGCTCAGTTGGGGACACTAAATTTTATAAATTTTCAACTAAATATCCAAATAAAATTAATTACTAAATAAACTGTATCAACTATATCACTGATTTGCCCACGTTGTCGCTATATGATAAATTGAAATGAGCTGATGACATAATTTTCTCCAGTGCGACTGTATAGCCAAATATAACTTTTTTGCAATATTTTCCTGTTTAACACTATGAAGCTGCTTTGAAACAATAATCATTGTAAATGTGCTATACAAATAAAGTTATTTAAAAATATCTTAATATAAAACATTTATTTCAAATTGTATAACTGTTTTATTTGGATTATATAAATGCAGCTTTGGTGAGCATTAAAACAAACTTACCAATATAGTTTTTTTTATTAGTTAGTGTATGTTGTAAGAAAATAAAATGAAGATTAAAGCTGCAAGCAGCGATGAAAGGGCCCTTGCACCCATGCCACCGTCACCTGGTGGCTTTAGGAAAACAGGGTGTGGTAGGCAGTATATGTATAAGTATATACAAATAGGTGGACTACATCAGTCATTTTTATTTGCGACACTGCTACCAGCAGGTAGCGCAATGACTATAACTACATTTTGACGTGTAGCTGTCTTCAGGCCAGGGCACTTATCAAACGTGAAGTCTAGGCAGATTGGACATTGTATGCCTGAGTTACAACAACTTACTGTTTCGTGGCGTAAATCGCATATATTAGCACTTAGCCAAGTGTTGCATGATTTAACATGTTATAGTATGTTTGGTACTTATTTAAATGTGTTTCTCCCCATGCCATTTCCTGTTGCCAGCAGGTGGTGCTATGACTAATTGAATCCTGCCATGTAGTTGTCTTCAGGCCAGTACTGCGTTCCAGTTAGTTTTTATTATGCCCTTCACTCGCTAACTTTCCTCCGTCTCGTTCACTCGGATGTGCGTCATTGCTTATGTTGCATAAGTGCCCACTACTGGCGGAACCTTCGCAATGAGCTTGAACTGGAACGCCCTAAGCCCTTTATCACTTGGAATTCACTATGGAGTGTATTTTTTTATTTATTTTTTTCCTTTACGAAATTGATTAATGCAGCATTCTATATGTAAATAGGTGTGTTTGAGTTGTTTTAAATGTTTTAAAAAATAATTAAAATATCATACAGTTGTTTGTGGTGGGGTAAATTAAACGTGATATGCGGTCACAGTCGCGTTGCATTGTGGTATATATAGCTGCTTGAAGTGTACATATGAAGTAGACTCGCTCCCTACGAGTCTGTACATGCAAGGGTCTGTCCATATAAACTTCCCTTAATTGTGCACTTCACGAAGTGGAACGCACTTCAAAATGGCGGCAGAGATTCCCACGAGGGGAAGTGCTTAGGGAAGTTTGCTAGTGCGTGTCTAATAGTGGTGTGGAACGCAGCACATGACTCTTATCAAATGTGAAGTTTGGGGCAGATCGGACATTGTATGCCCGGATTACAACAACTTCCTGTTTCATGGCGAAACATCGAACTTTGTGAGGCCGCCACGGACACGTTGCCTTTAGTGAAAACTCAAGATATTCACAATTTAACATCACAAAGGCCTTAAGATTAGACTGATCAAATATGACGTCGATCTGATTAAATTTTGAGGAGGAGTTTGTTAAAGTACAACTTCTCGAAATGGCAAAAACTACAAACATTTTGTAGACAAAAAAAATATCTCACTTCCTTTTGGGTTTTCAAAATTTGCTCCCAATTACTTTTTTTTGACGTTTTTTGACAATGACATTTTGCTACACTTAATTTTGAAACCCATATCAGACTTAATTTTCACCACTTCTGACCCGTCTGCAAAGTTTCATCAGTTTTCGAGCATATTCAGGCCCTCAATAATGTGATTAATTTTGTAGAAGAATGATAGGCAGAGCAATTCCAATAGGGTCTTCACTCCATCGGTGCTCAAGCCCTACTTATGAGAGAAGTCAGAATTATGGGTAAGTGTCAAAGGTGGTTTAGGTAGCATTACAACCCTGAATGGTTAGATATAATGTAAATGATCAGTTAACTGTAGTAACACCATCATAAGGCTAAATTAAACGAAGGCATTGACATTTACATCCTTAGCACGTGTTATCCTAACAAAGTGTCTTACAGTTCACTTAAAAATGCCAGCAGTTGACAATCCATCACTAAGATGCTAACTCAAATGTACTACACGAACAGAATGTTACTAAGCATGTCAGTAATGAAAAGTATTTTAGCACTGCTGGCATGTAAGATTTTTGTGCGCGTTAGCTGTTGAACCTAGTTTTCAAACTTTGTTGCACCATGGAATTGTATGGTAAAACAAAATATTTCAAATTCATTTTTCATTTAAAATAAAGCAATAATGATCTGTCTGTTGGAGTGTATGAATGCATCAGCATGTGACCTCTGTCTTAGTAATGAGTGGTATTGTTAGTGGATAATGATATGCATAAATACTTTTAGCATGATGATTGTGCTCTGTCAATAAGAGTTCAGTATAGTGTGCATCACCCATTGTTGCGCCGTCGTGTTTGTATGAGCATAGGGTGGGCTTCTTGGAGGCCACAGCACGTTCACAGATCTACGTCAGAGAGAACAGAAAGACATTAATGAACTCACTGTACCCAGAAACCAACAATCTGCTCATTGTCTCATTGAGATGGTGTGTATGGGGTTTGTAAAAGGGTGTCTCATACAATTTCCACCATCTTAGGATCTGCAGTGTTCTCTGAGTCATTTGTTCTTTTCCTGAATAAAATGGGCTGCAGTAGTATTTGCCAGTTGATCAGCACAGTTTGGGGATTTGAAATTAAATTTAAACCATGACATTTCATGATGTAAAATTAATTAAATAAAAATATTTATGATTCTGCATGTAGGTCACTAATCAAAATAATTATTATTTTTAAACTTTTGTACAAACATCAGATTCCCTTAAGTTTCATTGGTTAAGATGAAAATATGGACAGTTTATTGATTTATAAAATGTTTTTCACTTGGTCTCAGACATTTGGGCAGTTATTTAAATTACAAAGGGGAAAGTTAAATAAGTTATGTATTGTATATGTTTGAATTAATTGTGTATTATGCATTAAATGTTGCTACTTTTAGCTTTATGTAGCCTACTTTTAGTTTATATCCCCAGAATCTTTTTTGTTTAACCTGAATTTTCATACAAAAAACTTGACATTATGCCTGTCAATTTAGCAATGCAATGCAAACTTGCTTGGTAAACTGCCCGACACGATTGGACACGCACCTATATTAATATTCATGAGTCAAGCATTTGCCATTGTACTATTCGCTGATCTTCGTGTAATTAATATTAATAAGCACGCCCCGTACGTCATGTTTGACGCAATTGTCTACGTAGCGAGGCCAACCCACGGCACTTTTAAGCGCTTGACCGCTTGACAGGTGCGCTGTGTGCTATTTAGACAGCTAAAATAAAACACCGACATAATCATAACGAGAATAATTTTATTAAGTCAGACTTCTGTTAAAGCATATATTTAAAATTGATGACAATAAATGTAGGCTAGTACAAATTGGAATGAAATGTACAGTAAGTTGACTTTGTCTTCACTTGAGTTTTTGATTAAACCGGACTTTGCAAAGTTATCCATTCCCTGCATCTCCATCGACATGACAGTCAACTTTGACACCAGCTGACTGAGGAATATAGTTTCCTAAGTTTTTGCTGCGCAAATGGAAAGCCGGAACGCTTACACTGCTTGAACATACGGCTGAAGAATAGAGCTGACAACATGGGCAAATGGGAGTTCACAATGGTATGTCACTTTTTGATTTAAGCTGTTTTATCGAGGACATTAAATCTGTTGAATGTGAATTTAAGTTAATAAAATGAATAGAGAGAAATAACTTTTATCATAAGGCTGACGGCTCACCCACGGGTAGCCTATATTGTCGCGCGGCACTCAGTGTATTGCTCTTCCCTTGATAGCTATAGGCTAGAAAATGCTGTATTTCCTTTTCTTTCTTTGTGGACATCTCACTATTTTCCCCTGTCACTGACAAAAACTCAGTGGGTTTTATAAGTAGATGCTATATTGGCTTTAGGAAAGCGATTATCAGGCTGTTGACCCGATGCTTACGTAATGAGGGCTCAGGGAAGGGTGTGGTGGTGCAGTTCAGTTGTCCCTCGGGGGTCTCGCAATAGAACTGATTTTGTTTGTTCTCAGACCCACCTGTATGTAGATTGAAGATGTCTTGTTTCACAGTTGACTTGCGATAGTTTCAGCTTTCCCTCCCCCATGTTTCCCTGTGTTTTGTTCCATGGCACAGTTTTAAAGGAGACACAGGCTCTGTCTTGGAAAGCTCTCTGTTTTGCTTGACTGGCGTTTCTAGGAAGAATGCACTTGTGATTTTCACAGCATTTGATTAGTTAGAAGACCAGACTGTCCTTGGGTTCCTTGGAAGCACAACCTTTTCCAAATGTGTGGTTTGCATATTATGTATATTCTGAGCAATGATTCGTGAGATATAGAACAAACCAATCATAGTGAACAAAAAATCACTATGTACATCAGAATATTTAAGGATAATTCCGTTTAACATATTTACCACTAGGCTAGACAGCTTAGCTATATGTTTTAGATGTATTATTTTCTGATTTGTTTTGCATTTCTTTGACACGTCATGGTTGTTAAATCTAATCCAGTCACTAAAGAAACTAGATAATACATATGTTCCTTTACGGGGAAAGAAAGACATAAAAAGGTGTATTTTTAAAGTGTATTTTTACAAGTATACATGCATTTTAAAGTTCATATAGATAACATTACCATTCTACCATATTACTACTGGTAGTATGACTGGTATGTATGGCTGGTAGTCATTTTTATGTCTTTGAATATGCTTGCCAAGGCTGCATAAAAAATACAGTAAAACTATAATATAGTACATGTTATTAATTTATTAACATCATTACTCAGTCTTCAGTGTCACATAATCCTTCAGAAATTATTCTAATATGCTGACTGGTTGGTGCTCAAACATTTATTCATCATCATCATCATCATCATCATCATCATCATCATCATCATCATCATCAACAACAACAACTTTTATTTTTAGACTTATGGTCCATTTAGAAGACACAGACATTACATATAAATACATTACAAAGAGAAAGAAAAGCACATAAAAATAAAAAATAAAAATAAAATGAACTGCAATACAGCATTTCAATAAAAGACACTTATACCAGTGATTCCATAGTGATGATTGACATCATATGACACTAAACCCTGGGTTAACTTAGCAGCATAACAATACTGTTCTGGGAGTCATTAAGGCAACACATTAAACAAATTGTTGTTGTTGTTGGTTTAAACAGTTGTACTGCCTAATATTTTTCTGGAAACTGTGATTCATTTTTTTCACAATTTTGTGATGAATCGAATGTTCAAAAGAACATAATCTTTTTAAAATAGGAAATTTTTGTAACATGATACAGGTCTACTGTGACTTGATAAATTGAATGCATCCTTGCTAAAATAAAAATAAAAATGTCTTTGCTGACCTCACACTTTTGAATGGTAGTGTATTTTGTTTACAATTAATAATAATAAATACAAAACATTGAGTTATAGGTGATTTTATAGTTAATATCATTATTTTGATAACTCAAAAAAGAAAATCAAATAGACTTTTTTAAAGAACATTTTAGTAAAAGTCTGTGATTGATTTCAATTTGGAAATGTTTGTTACTTTTTTTAACTAATGGCATGTAAATTGCAGGCCACCCCATGTCTCAAGAATCAGTGTCAACATTATACTAATACGTTCTCAAGTCTGGTCATCTCATGCTGGTCACATCTGAATCAGTCAACAAGCAGCCCAACAACAACCTTGTTTACTCTGAGACTTAATTTACTCCTCCTGTGTGTCACACAGTCTGTCTTTGTTTAATCCCCATATGTTTTGTTTTTTCTTGGCCGCAGCTGTTATTCGTTCAGGGATTGTATTTGCTATGCAAATAATCATGGTTTCGTTTTACCACAAGGAGGATTTTTGTAAAAAAGTACAGAGAATTTTTGGTGTAAACTAATTATGGTTTTCCACAATGATTTCTCCTCTTTCCTTAAAATGGAATTGGGAAGTCTTGTGGGAATCATTGAACAGTGTGTTATTGTTACTACTGTAAAAATGTTATGTTCATAGCGTAATTGAAACACTGTATTTTATACAATTTTGTTGAGAAAGCTTCAGCTGAGAACATAAATGTAATATACAATGCATTGTCTTCTCAAGCCGAAGTGCATTCGCTCCTCATGACTTTTAATTTGGATAACAATTTGCCTGTTTTTTCCAAAGAACCCCTGCTTTGTATATTTCTTCCTGGACATGTGAAATGTTAAGTCAGTGCTTTGCAGGCATAGTTTTTTTCTAAAATCTCATGACATGCTGCAATTTCATCAGGACTGCAAATAGAATCTTTATGATGGTACAGTCTTTGTTTAATATAACACTGCGATGGGTATCATATCAAGTTTTACAGTAGGCTCAATAGTCAGCTGCAAATTCAATATGTTTAACCTGATGATCTGTTTGTCCAGGACCCAGTGCAGGAGTGGGGAGAGGAGGTGGAAGACGGGGCCATCTATGGGGTCACTCTTCACAGAGAACCCATCCAACCCCCACCTGATGCCGCTGAAAACGATTCTGCTTTTGGCTTCATGCAATACCGTACACTGAAGGTCCGGAGACTTAAAGCAGCCACTCTGGAGCGTCTTGTCACAGAACTGGTGAACCCGGAGTGCCCTGACCCAGATTACATGCAAATCTTCCTCTCCACCTACAGAGCCTTTACCTGCACAAATACACTCATAGAACACCTGTTTCAAAGGTGAGCATAAATGCTCAGTTAAAGAGTTGAATTGCTGCCTCAGAGGGTTCAAGGACATTAAGCTAACATAATATTATTTATATACAGTGGTGGTCAAAATTGTTGGCACCCCTAGTAAATATGATCAAAGATGGCTGTAAAAAATAAATCTACATTATTTATCCTTTTGATCTTTTATTTAAAAAAATCACAAAAATCGAACTTTTAATTGAAGCAAAATGATTGAAAATGGGGGTACATCACATTATGAAATAAATACTTTTATCCAAAACATGTTGGCCACAATTATTGGCACCTCTAGAATTTTTTTATGAGTAATATTTCTCTGAAGTATATTGCCATTAATATTTAAAATCTTTAGCACACCAGGGTGACAAGGAATATAAAATTGTCCAGCTATGACATCATCTTCCACAGGAGAGTAAATGAGGAAGCACTAAGGCCTTAATCATCCATAAAAATAAGTAAAATAGTTAAAGCATTAAAAAAATGCTAAAAATGCCCCCGCAAGAATAGTTTGACACATGAGCTGAATCTTGAATCAATACACTGATTCATAATCGTTTGAAACTTTGTTTTGAAATCCGCCCATCACTTTATAAGTCTATATTAAGGTTTTTTGCTTCATAAAATTATTGTAGAACCACTGTAGTGAGACGGGCTTTTTAATGACGTCTTTAGTGCCTTTTATGGGTCTTAAGAGAGGAAATGACAATAAAGGCCTTTCTGAGCCATCGGATTTCAACAAAAATATCTTCGTGTTCCAAAGATGAACGGAGGTCTTACGGGTGTCAAACAACATGAGGGTAAGTAATTAATGAGAGAATTTTCATTTTTGGGTGAACTAACCCTTTAAGAGAAGAAGCGTCAACATGGATCTAAGAATCTGAAGATCTATAGAGATTCTGTATGGAGGAATGGTCTGTGATCTTTTTTGGCATTTTTGGAGAAGTCTCATTATCTTGGGGAAAGGTTGCAAAAAGTATTTAAAAAAAGGGTGCCAATAATTGTGGCCAGCGTGTTTTGGAGAAAAGCATTTATTTCATAATGTGATTTAATCCCCCATTTTCAATTCCTTTACTTCAAGGAAAGCTTCGTTTTTTTGTAAATTTTTTGAATAAAAGATCAAAAGGATAAACAATGCAGATTTATTTTTTACAGCCATCTTTGATCATATTTATCAGGGGTACCAACAATTTTGACCACCACTGTGTAAATATCTGTTCATCACAGTATCCTAAAAAAATGCCACAAAAATATTAAGCAGCACGTGTTTCAAATGCATAAGATATTTTTTTCCCACAAAAATCTGACCCTTAACTTAGTTTGGGGTGTATATATACAGTTTATAGTTTATTTTTTTGATTACAATTTATATGTATAGCCAAAATAAATAATTGCCATTATAACCAATTGGCATTTCAATGTTTTTGCGCTCCTAATAATAAAATATTATTATTTTTTATTTATGTTTTTACTCATGATTCCATTTCTAATAAAAAATAAGCATGTACAATCATTAAATATTTGCTTGGTTTTGTCTAAAACCATACTTCTAGCATTTCAGTTGTGATGTTATAGTGCCTTGAAGGCCTGTCTACATGTTACCTTTCGTTTTTGACACGGCTATCCCGTAATATCATGTATTTAAATATGATATTTACACTGCGTAGGTAAGGCTCAGTGACCGTGAACAATCAAATGAAGGGGGAAGCCCAAATTTCAAAATTCAGTGTGAGGCTAAGTGTTTCCCATAAGGCACACAATGACTGTGGCATTATGACAGTCACACTATACATATCAGAGATGCAATGGAATGGAGGAGAACACCTCACGTTGTAGAACAGGTTTCACCTGACTAGTCAGAGGAGTCAGAGGCTCTTTTGTTGAACATTGAGAGTTCTTAGTGTTCTGTTGAACCATAAATAAAGGCAATGTGCCTTAAAAGAACACCTGTGATACTTGTGTTAAAAACATGAACAGATATTGTTG
Organism: Pseudorasbora parva; assembly: GCF_024679245.1. Lineage (NCBI taxonomy): Eukaryota > Metazoa > Chordata > Actinopteri > Cypriniformes > Gobionidae > Pseudorasbora > Pseudorasbora parva. Next base: position 10,209,217 of record NC_090183.1, on the reverse strand, counting down.
CAATGTTCATAATCCTAAAGCTTCTTTCCAGGGTTTTGGGAATGTTTTGAATATAAACTTTGGACTTATTTATTTGTCTCTGTAGAGAGGACATGGTCACCAATCTGGACAACAGTGTCTGTGTCAGAAGGTAAGTTGAATCTTTAGAAATGTCCTGGGAGTCTTGATTCTGATAGGTCAAATTGTTATATTCTGTGGTCAGATATGTAAGGGGTGTCCAGTCCTGCTTATGGAGGGTCACTCTCCTGATGAGTTCAGCTCCAAACCTTATGAAACACACCTGAACCAGCTAATCAAGCTTTTACTCGGCATACTAGAAAGAAAGGTGTGTTGAGGCAAGTTGGCGCTAAACTCTGCAAGACAGCGGCCCTCCAGGACCGATTTCACCGCTTATTAAACGACTACTTGCCATTAAATAATTATACAAAAAAGTAAATAATTTGACACAAAATATTGATTATCATTTTATTTTAGATTTTAATATTTTATGAACTCATTAAACACACAGCTTCTGTGAAGAAAAACAGTTCTTAGCAACAAGCTCCAAGCCTAGACGAATGAAATTTGAACAAGACAAGTTTTACTTATTACACAGCTTTTCACCACAAAAATAATGATGGATATATGAGATTTGAGAAGAAACCATTTTAAAATCTTGAACCAGAGAGAACACATCTGTGGTGTGGTACGAGTGACATGAAGAAGTGCCAGCCTCAATTACACGTATGAGCGATCATTATACAGCATTTCTACTGACCAGTCAGAATCAAGCATTTCAGAGAGCCATGTAATGTTTTATAATAAACTTTAAATTGAAAATTTCCCAGTGCAACAATTATACTTGCATTAAAGTTTTCAAAAAAGTTTTTCATCTTGGTAATTCATACCAATTCCAAGAGCTTCAGTGATTAGTCTGAAATAGTAAAGTGCTAACAATGAGTGTGTTCGTGTGTGTGCAGTTCTCTTCCCTGTCTGATCCGGCTGTGGTTTGACGAATATCACGAGGATCTTCGGGACTCTCCGGATCACCAGGCTCTCCGGCTTCTCTGTGTTCATCTGCGTCATCGCCTTTGTTTCAGGCGTCTGGTTCATCAAGCTGATGCTCTTCTCAGAAAATTTCAGACTGAAGGCAAGCCTTGAAATATGACTGATTTAGCTTTTATGCACATACACCCAAAAAAAACAGTGCTAAATAACTTCTTATGAATCAACAGACAAGCACATTAGTACATCAGCAGAAGCCAGTGGTCCTGGCGAAGAGAGTCCTGCAACTAAAGACACCATGGACAGACAGGACATAGAAGAGATGGGGGATGTACTGGCCTTCCCCGCACAAGACATAGCTGAGCAGCTCACGCTATTAGATGCTGTAGGTGTCAAGTTTTGCATACTGAGGCTAGTTTTTATTTTTGGCCTGCATTTATTCATCTGTTTTCATTTCTTTCTCAGGAGCTCTTTGTCAAAGTGGTTCCCTTTCACTGCCTTGGCTGCATTTGGTCACAAAGGGACAAGAAAGAAAACCGGAATCTAGCACCCACGGTCCGTGCCACCATTGCCCAGTTTAATGCCATCACTAACTGCGTTATCACCTCTCTGCTGTGCCCTTCTGCCATCTCCCCTCTCGGCTCCCCATCCAGCCCTCGTAACAGTCCTACCCACAGGGCAAAGATTATTGAGAAGTGGATCTCTGTGGCTCAGGTGTGTAAACATACTGTTGATAGTTTTCAACATCTCTTCACTGAGGCCTATGGACCATAGCTGCTCGGTTTTCTCTCCCTCCCTTCCCTTCCCTTGCTGTTTGTTAAGCGTCCTTGGGTTTTGTGATAGGCGCTATATAAAATAAATTAGTTATTATTCAATGTTTAGATCTAGGGGAGAAAACATCCATAGAACTGCAGCATTTTCCATATGTTTCAAGACACAAATAATTAGATGACTTTTTAAAAGAAGAAAAAAACAAGTAAAAAAAACTAGTATTTCACTAAAAACAGTGGGACATTTAAAAAACGCTTCAAATGAAAAACACTTATAGTGCCTTAAAGGGATAGTTACTCACCCTCATGCCGTTCGACACCCGTAAGACCTCCGTTCATCTTCGGAACACACATATTTTTATTTACACATAACATATTTTTGTTGAAATCCGATGGCTCAGAAATGCCTCCATTGACACCAATGTCATTTCAATGTCATTGTTTTTTTGGGGGATGAACTTACCCTTTAATGTATTAAAACAGTGATATTAACAGATCAAATTCACTATACACCTTATTGATGATGCATTGCATACTATGCAGATGAGCCCAGAATTTGAGTGGAAATTTGCTGATTGGTTAAGTGTCTTCTTTATAATGGTTTTCGATGTAAAAACACTTAATGAGAGACTGTGAGTTGTGTTTATATTCTGCATTCATCTACTTGGCTGTACATAGAATACAGCATTAATAAGGTTTATATTGAATCTGGTATTTTAAAGCTGCAGTCCATAACTTTTGGCATAACTAGTGTTTAATAAACAGAACTGCATGCGTCTTGTGGAAGAACACTAGCCGGAGATACTCCTGTTTATGTCTTTATGACATAAGTCACGCAGGTACTGGGCTACTCCACAGCTGTGGAGACCCAACTGATCTAAAATAGTTTGAATAGAAATACTTATTACCAGTGCACCGTAGTGATTTAAAATAAGATGGATTATGATGTACCTGCTCATATACAGATTGTAAATTTTGAACACAAAAACAGTTATGCACTGCAGCTTTAACACCTCTGTCTTACTACATTAGTGCTTAGTACAAAGTTAACCTGGTAAAAATAACTGGCTGGCAATGGAGGAAAGCGTTCTTTTGCCCTTCAGGTGGAAGGTGTGACGACGTGAAAACTATGAATAGGCAAGTATACAAATGCAAATTTAAATGCATGATTGTATTCTGAAATGTCAGAGAGCAAATCATAATGCAAAAAAATTCTTAGCTCTACCCCAGGGAGCACTATAATAGCCATTAGCAAGATACACTCTGCTAAAGTTTCCCTTTCCTGTTAATTACTGTCCTTACAGAGCCACAGGTTGAAGAGAATCTTGCTGAGCAAGTTTTTAGGTGTTATTTTAAGCTGATTTGTTCTTTTTCTTTTTATTTGTATTACAGGAGTGCCGTCAGTTAAGAAACTTCTCCTCTCTAAGAGCCATCTTATCTGCTCTTCAGTCCAATGCTGTCTATCGGCTAAAGAAAACCTGGGCGGCAATCAGCAGGTAGTGCTCTCTGATACAAACAGCCATTAAACCTGTAGTGGAATGTTAAGCACACGGTTTGCATAATACATGTAAGTAAATGTAAATTCATAAAATGTGCAATTTCAGAGAGAGTATGACTGCCTTTGATCAGCTGTGCGACACCTTTCCCGATGAGAACTGTGTGCTGATCAATCGAGAGATCCTCGTAGAAGTAAGTTTCACCGGTTTACCTGTTTTAAACCTGTAGTCTACACTAATCTTCTAAAATGTTTGACTTGTACACTTCCATTCAAAATTTGGAGTCAGTTAGATTTTGTTAAGGTTGTTTTTTTAAGTATCGTATGCTCACCAAGGCTGCATTTATTTAAGCAATAATACTGTAAAAACAGTAATATTGTTGAATATTATTACAATTTAAAATGTTATCTTTAAAAACTGTTTACTGTTACTTTTGATTCATTTACTGCATCCTTGGTGAATAAAAATAATAATTTCTGTCCAAAAAAACCTACTGACCCCAAACTTCCATCAATATTAACACTTTGGGCTGCAATGTGGAAACAAGTGATTTTATGAATGAACATTGTGTGTCACAACTGATAGGGCTGTTGAATCTCTGATAAGATTGACGTGATCTCATCCCATGGCTGTTTTTATGCTCTTTTTACGATCTTAAAAGATGCTACCTGGCAACATTCAATATTTGTCACTTCACTTTTTACTCCAGCTCACATACAAAGAGTAAATCAATAGGGGCTGGATGAAGAAGATGAGGTTAAAATATGCAGAATCATCCTGTTTGCAAAGAAACCATTATGGAGGCAAAACATCCCACAATGTTCAGCAGTGTTTAGTGTTCAGTGTGTAACAACAAATCATTAATTGTTATCTATGGTGGCTCGTAGTAGTCTGTTCCACTCCTCTTTAGCCTTAATCTTTATAATGTTCTGTAATTGTACATAATCTTGAATTGTGGCATCTCTTTGGGTGTGGGAGATTGGCTTGTGCTCGGTTTGCACTCGTGCTTTTCTAAATCACAGTCAGCGACTGTTTGTATTTCAGGATGCCAAATGTCCTCTTATCTATTTATTTGTGATTGATTTAGGAAGGAAACCAGTCAGCCGAGGTAGAAACTCACTCTGCACCAAAGTCTCCCAGACTTAGTCCTACATCTAAACACACGGTATGATTTACTAGAGCCACTTTCATTATAACAAGGCCTTGCTCAATGTTGTGCGTTTGTCTTATTTAAGGTCACTGGCACAACTTGAGCTGTTGTTTCTGGGAAACAACCACCCTGTTTGGGATGTATGCAACTGTACTGGCTAATTTGACTCAAGTTATTTCATTTCCAAAACCAAAATGTGTTTAAATGTGAATCTTCCTACTCTGGAAGATATAAATATAAATTATAACTGTGTCGGCTGGCATTGTGGTAATACCCTTACACTCAAAAGGATATTACCATAATGCCAGCCAACACAGTTTGACAGAGTCAGGTTTGTCATCAGTAAAGATTCGTCAACAGTTCCTCTTACTAAGATATTTATAGTTGCAATAAATACAGTTTAGCTGTTCGCTGTGCTTAAAAGAGGAAATGTTAATTGAAACATGTCTGTGAATTCATGGGTTTAAATATAGTATTTAGTACCGTTCAAAAGAACCGTTGTTTTAAAGAAATGTAATAATTTTATTTAGCAAGGATGCATTAAAATGACAGTAAAGACTTTTACATTGTTACAAAAAATTGGATTTCAAATCAATGTTTTCTTCACTACAAAATCCTAAAGAAAAAAAAATGTATCACATTTTCACAAAAATATTAATTGGCACTGATTACAACAACTATTTTCAACATTGATGATGTCTTCAACATTGATGATGTCTAATATATATATATATATATTATTATATATATTATATATATAATATATATATATTGTTTTGTTTTATTTATAACGGAAAATTGTCTGTAAGGACCAGAATGAATAAACAAATAAAATGACAATAAAAAATGTTTCTTGCATAAAATCAGCTCATTAGAATGTTTTCTGAAGGATCATGTGACACTAAAGACGAGTAATGATGCTGAAAATTCAGCTTTGCATTACAGTAATAAAAGGATTTAAAAATATATTAAAATAGAAACCTGTTATTTTAAATTGTAATAATATTTCACAATATTACTGTTTATACCGTGTTTTTGTTCAAATTAATTCAGCTTTGGTAAGCATAAGAGAGAATTGTAAAAAATATTTTAAAATCTTACAGATCCCTTTTGATCTTTTCAACTATAGTTTATTTTTTAATCAGCTATAGCGTGTGTTAATGTACAACTTTTTTTTTCTGACAGAACCCCTCCAACGGCGAGGTGCCGTACCTGGGCACTTATCTGACAGTTCTCACCATGTTGGACACTGCTCTAAGTGATAATGTACAGGTGAGAATTGTTTTCTGACCTTAATTCATTTCACAGACATAGTGTTTTCTGTTTCAGGGTTTTTTTTGTTTTGTTTAAAACATCAACTTTGTGAAGACTTTGTAAAACATGCAACCTTTGTGCTCACAGGGAGGTCTCATCAACTTTGAGAAGCGTAGGAAAGTAAGTACAATTATCTTAAATATTTTTTTAGTACAAAGAAGCTCACTAGGTTTTGGCCCAGCGCTAGCATGTCAAGAGTGTTAACGCATGGCTTCTCTGTCTGCATTCCTTTCTGTGTTCAGGAGTTTGAGATTCTGTCTCAGATCAGGCAGCTGCAGGCCTCATGTGCTCAGTACACTCTACAATCACATCCTCATATCATTTCCTGGCTCAACAACAGCATGCCCCTTTCTGATCAAAAGAGGTGAGACGCTTCTCGCACATTCTGCTGTGTTCACATTGGCATGTTTGGTTAGATTTAAACAAACCCTGGTGCCGTTGCTCTGTTAGTGCGGTTCATTTGAATAAGTGTGAAGGCTGCCATCCGAACCCTGTTGCGCACCAACAAGCGGATCAATACCCCTCTTTTCAGTGGTCTCTAAAGACATGTAAACAAACCAAAAACAGGACATGTCACAAGATGTGCCCCTAAAAAGGACAGAATGCTAATGTAGGCCTGTTTTTTTCTCCTCATACATCAGAACCACGTTTCCCAGCAGTAGCTCTTTGTTTGTGTGTGTGACGGAAGGATTCCTGGCGCTGTTTTGCCTCTTTTACACACTTTTACACACATAGGCTCTTCACAAGTTCTCAGCTGGACAAAATACCATCATATGTAGGGTACGCTAGGGGTTACACAGACTCGTTGACTAATTGAGCTAAGTCGCTGGACTATAGAGGGCACAACAGGATAACAATTTCCTGACACGCTGCATTTCCAAAAATTCAAATGACAAATAAATGCATTCTCAGAGGCTTCACAAAACCATCTGGATGCTCAAAATTGATCGGGAGACAGCATGTTTTAAACTGGTAAGGTAGTCACCGGTCTAAACGAATGCGTGCTGCATTCACACACATAACTTTTGCACATAGATTGCGCCTGTCACATACAGGATCATTAAGTAGGGCAGAAATGTATTGCCAACACTGTTTCTGTGATTATCAGTCACACGTGTTAAATGTCTGGACCAAACAAACCAAGCAAACCAAACTACAGGTGTGAACACACCCTAAAAGATATGACTTTGAATTCAAGGCAGTGGTACAGTGGGTACTTCAGAAGATTGTCATCTCAGCATATCAGATGTTTAGATACCAACTGTCAGTATTTCTTTCTCAACAGTTATGAGCTGTCAAGAGAGCTGGAGCCACCAGTTGACCCCTGCCCAGGCTCTCCCAACCACTGGAGCCACCGGCTCATATCCAAGAAATTGACCTCGTGAGTGATGTTATTTGCATTTTTAAAGCAGATGTTTCCATTTTATAGACTTAAGGCCCCAATATACTCACTGCATTTTTCACGTTGGGGTAAAAGTAAGTTTTAAATACATTTGGAACACTATACTGCAAGTGAACATCCCGACGCCACCTACGCTGCTGAGAGCGACATTTAGATCAATATATAAATATGTGCTGCTCTCAATAACAAAATAAACACACAACAAAAATTACAATAATGAGATAACAGCATTTAAGTAAGCATCTGGTGAATATGTTTGCACCTGCTCTGCAATTCGGCACTCAATTCAATCACGTCAATTTGTATAGCATTTTATATAATAGATTTCTTTAAAGCAAGCAGCTTTACAGTATTAAACATGAAAAAAACAACGTCAGTGTCGCTTTTAGTTAGGATTATAAAATCAATTTGTACAACAAAGAAGCCCTCCAGAATTGTCACACCAGTTGGTTTTTTGATTTCGCATGAAGTATACAGGGGCCTTTAAACTCAGAAAGTAATAAGACATTTTGCTAACTTATTTTTCTGTGATGTGTTTCTCTTCTGCTCACTGCAGATTACTGTCTGGGAGTGAGAACTTCTCAAAGAAAACTCTTTCTGATCAGATCAGTGTATCATCCTCTGGCTCCAGTGGCTCAGAGATGGAAGATCTCAGCAGCCCCAACCTCTCACCTCTCAGCTACAAAGTACGGGTGAAAACTGCAGACAAGAGCTACATGCAGAACGTTTTGTACTATTGAATATTTTCTTATTTTAATATAAGCTTAAAGGTGTCATGAACTGGCTTTTTTATTTTTTATACTGTTGTCTGAGGTCAACTAATGACGTTTGTGTGGTTTTTACATTCAGAAACATCATAACTAATAAGTAAAAGGCTATTTTCTACACTGGTTTTGAGGCTCTCTCCAAAACGCTGGGTTTTGATCGGCGTGCCGCACTGGAGACTTGGAAGTAAAAAAGTCAAAATTATGAGATATAAAGTCGCAATCACCTTTTCATTTGTTTATTCCGTGGCAGAAACAAGTTTCCATGCAAAACAGAATTACTAAAACTGAAAATAAAAGAAGCTAAGTACTAAAGTACTACAATAGTATATTAAAAATACTAAAATAACACTGATGTACACATGCGTCAGGAGGATGTCTTCTGCTGTTGCATGACATCTTGTTGTGTTGTCAGTGTCTTTCGGTGTATGCGGGTCAAGGGGTATAATTAAATGTGTTGTTTTTTATTGCATTATTTATTTATAATTCATTGAACTACATCAATCATCCTGAATCTGACAGCCCTAATTATATAAACTCAAAACCTTTTGACCATATGTTTATACTGTGCTCTTTGGGTCAGTAAAATCCTTTCAGGTGATTGTGACTGATTTGTTTGGCCTTAACCTTGCAGTCATAAATAGGTCATGTTTGCACTATCAGCAAAGAGCTTTAGTAAAGTTGACAGAATACAGTGGCTAAGATAATAACTCCGTCAGCCTGTTGTTTTACATAAATTACAGAAATATTTATCACTTGAAATCTGTGTTGCTATCTGATGCACCTCATGTCAGTTGTGCTACTTAAAGGTATAGTTCACCCAAAAATGAAAATGATCTCATAATTTACTCACAAGTCATCCTAGGTATATATGAGATTGATCTTTCAGCCGAATACAATTGGAATTTGTCATGCGTCGGGTCAAAGGTCACCCTTTCGCCAGAACTCGACTCTCTCGTGAACGGCATTACTGGCGTCACTGGAAGCCAGTGATTATAGATCACAAAGTTTTTGAAAAATATCGACCCACTGGAGTCGTATGGATTACTTTTACGATGGATGGATGCGCTTTTAGGAGTGTCAAAAAACCAGACACTATTCAATGCCATTACAAAGCTGGGAAGAGCCAGAAAATTATTTAATATAATTTGTTCAGGTGAAAGAAGAAAGTCATATATACCTAGTATAGCCTGAGGGTGAGATTTTGGGGTGAACTATTCCTTTAAATATATCTAAAAACCCTGTGCTGTTCTTACGGATTATTAGACGTGTTGTAGTAAGTAGTCTTTCTCCATTCCTTCAATCACAGTCACCGTCTGTATCCTGTCAGGACATCTCAGTAGACACACCCACCACCTCTCTGACTCCACCCAACTCCTTTCGAAGATCGCTACAGGCAGATCTGTCTGACAGCCCCTCCCCTACTTCATCTGCAACATCTTCATCATCTTCGTCATCCTCTCCTTCTCTCCAGCTGCACGCTGCCCTTCATCCAATGTACAACAAGCAAGTTGCCGATACTTGTATTATCAGAGTCAGCGTGGAATTTGGCAACAACGGAAACATTTATAAAAGTATTTTGGTAAGTTGACTCTAACAATTGGTGGCTCATGGTCCTAGATTTCTGCTCTGCTCTGTTCTGTTGGTGTGGTTTATTTTACAGTTCTTGTTAGCAGTCGGCAGGCAATATGTCTGTTAATGGGCTAGGTGTCAGGTCCAGTAATTCTAAAGTCTTGAAATCGTATCATCTCTTTTTCTTTAGATAACCAGTCAAGACAAGACCGCTCAGGTGATTCAGAGAGCTCTGGAGAAACACAACTTGGAGGAGATGAACTGCCAAGATTTTAGTCTTACACAAGTGCTTTCTAATGACAAAGGTGATCTTCTTGATTCTATGTATGTCCTTGAAAGTAGACTCAAACTCAAAACTAAATTCTTATTTTAGTATTATATATATATAATTAAAGTACCTGTTCATATTTTTAATTAGCTTTTATTTTGGTATGTTTATCTTTATTTTAAAGGGATAGTTCGCCCAAATATGAAAATTGTCATTATTTACTCACCCTCATTTCATTCTTAACCTGTAAGACTTTCATTCATCTTTGGAACACAAATGAAGATCTTTTTGATGAAATCTGAAAGCTTTCTGTCCCTCCATAGACAGCTATGCATCTGACGCTTCAAAAGGTTCATAAAGAGATAATAAAACTGATCCATCTTAGTTTACCGTAGTCAGAATTGTTTTGAAGAGACACGACCGTTTTATATGATGAACAGATTGAATTTACACTTTTATTCACATACAAACTCACACATCAGTTGTGGTAAACAGAACCTCAAGAATGTGTGCTTGACATGCGAGAACCAATGAGGTTCATTCTCATGTTACGCAGCACGTTTGAGCTTCAACAAGAACCAATGAGGTTCATTCTCATGTTACGTAGCTCATTTGAGCTTCAACAAGAACCAATGAGGTTCATTCTCATGTTACGCAGCACGTTTGAGCTTCAACAAGAACCAGTGAGGTTCATTCTCATGTTACGCAGCACGTTTGAGCTTCAACAAGAACCAGTGAGGTTCATTCTCATGTTACGCAGCACGTTTGAGCTTCAACAAGAACCAGTGAGGTTCATTCTCATGTTACGCAGCACGTTTGAGCTTCAACAAGAACCAGTGAGGTTCATTCTCATGTTACGCAGCACGTTTGAGCTTCAACAAGAACCAATGAGGTTCATTCTCATGTTACGCAGCACGTTTGAGCTTCAACAAGAACCAATGAGGTTCATTCTCATGTTACGCAGCACGTTTGAGCTTCAACAAGAACCAGTGAGGTTCATTCTCATGTTACGCAGCACGTTTGAGCTTCAACAAGAACCAATGAGGTTCATTCTCATGTTACGTAGCTCATTTGAGCTTCCGCAAGAGGGTTGTTCTCACGCATCAAGCAGGTTCGGGTTGAGCTTCTGTTTATGTTCGCTGATCAATGTGAATAAAAGCCTAAATTAAATCTGTTCATCATGTAAAGCAATCGGGTCTCTTCAGAAAATTTGGACTAAAATGCTCAATTCATATGGATCAGTTTTACAATCCCTTTATAACCATTTTGAGGCATCAAAGTGGTTGTTGCGTAGCTGTCAATGGAGGGACAGAAAGCTCTCAAATTTCACTAAAAAGACCTTCATTTGTGTTCGGAAGATGAACGAAAGTCTTACGGGTTTGGAATGACATGACGGTGAGTAAATAATGACAGAATTGTAATTTTTGGGTGAACTATCCCTTCAATTTTAAATTAACTGTTAGTCATTTTGGTTACACTTTATTTTGAAGGTCCACTTTAGACATTCTACTAACTATAAGTAACTTAAGTAACTATAAGTACATGTCAGCTAACTCTCATTAGAGTATTAGTATACTGTCAGTAGACTGGTAGGTTATAGTTAGGTGTTAGGGTTCGGGTTAGTAGAATAAGTTGAATTGTGGTAGCCAAGTTACTTATAGTCAGTAGAATGTCTGTTGGGGGACCGACAAAATAAAGTTTTAGTAAATATTAATCAGGTAGTCTACAAATACTCTAATGACAGTTAGTTGACATGTAGTTGCAAAGTTACTTATAGTTAGTAGAATATCTAAAGTGGACTATCAAAATAAAGTGTTACCGTCATTTTATGTTATATTTATATTTTGTTATATTTATTTAGCACGCAATAAATCAATATTTGTTTTGTATTAGAGTTGCTGATCCCAGACAAAGCCAACGTCTTCTATGCCATGTGCACCACTGCCAACTACGACTTTGTGCTTCGTCAGCTTTACAAAAATGCAAGCAGAGCGCCTGGTTCATCGTGGAGTCCTGGATCGGTACTAAAGGGACGCAAGTAACGTAAATGACAACCCACAACATGGCGGTGTAATACATGAAAATGTGAACAGAGACTATATAACCACATGGACTACTAGGTTGACTTTGCATAGAACAAGCGCTGTGTTAGCAAACAAAGAGCTGATGAGGAGAACTGGTGACTACTGCATGTCGAAGCTCTGATACATTTAAAAACAGGCTGACTGATGCAGAATTGAGCTCTGAAGCACTCTGGGGTCACAAGGTATGATAGCATCTCACTCAATAATGTGTCATTGACTAATAATAAGGAAAGCGTAGCATTCTACAGCTGCTATGACAGTTCTAACCAGTTAAAACTGATGGAAGAAAGGATCAGAGGATCCGAGAACTGGGTCTACTGCCAGTTTATTCAAAGATTTTGCTTTGAAATGGGAGGTCACAAAGGTGATTTTTCTCAGTTTTGCTGAGAAACATATGTATGTCGGTGGATGGACACATCTGTTTTAAATATGACATGCAATGTAGCTAATATTCAGTGGGAGGTTAAAACTGAATGGAAAGATACATTGTTATTTAGGTAATTTTCTAAATGACAATGTTGAAATAATATATTTTAATATGTTTTAATAATTTTAATAAAGATCACATTATTTTAATAGCAATATTTAAATGTTTTGATGCATTTCAGTTTTAGAGTATTTAATTTAATTTAACGAATATGTGCACTTTAATGTCTTTGTTTCCTTTCTGCACCTGGTTTTAATTTTTAACTATTTTATGTGCAATAATCTCAAACCCATAAGCTGTTTCTCTTCTAAAACAATTTTAAACTTTTATTTAAGACTTGTACCGATAGAAAATGTTTATTGATGTGTGCCTCCTCTTTGTCCTAATGAAAGATGCTCACACTTCATTATCACTTTTAGAAATATTTCTCTTTTTTTAAAAGTTGTTTTTCTAGGGGTGTCAAGTGAAGTTACTCATCCATATTGGATATCTTGTGACTTTCAGAGCAAATGCATTTCGGAGAACTGAAGAGCACTGGGTTCACTAGATGAATCTCATTGACTTTGTATGTGTTTTGTGAAAGTTAAATTAAGTTAGTTGCTGAAGTCTGTGAAAAGTAAATGCTTGGTCTGTGTGGAATAGTTTGCTGCTAAATAGTGGTGCAGCTGTTGTGTTTCTTGGAAACTATAATAAGTGTTTTTTGCTAAATGGAAGGGGGCCTGAATCAGCATTAAAAGCATATTTGCCGTTTTCACAGAAAGCCAATATTCCTGACTGAAATGTGTGTCTGTCTCTATGTGTAATTAAAAAGTAATTTGGCACTTATTGTTGTGTTTTGCATTTTTTTATTTAAAATAATACTTGCATTCTGGTTGTTTAAAAAGGTTTTCTGTTTTCGTTACTTTTTGTGGTCATTACACAATTATAATTAAGACAAGTTCCAGTCAGTATCTTTTATATCATGTTTCTTTTATATTTCCAATACGCCGATCTGGCACCAGTGGTGACAAGGGAAGTAAAACTGATTATCTCTTCATCACAGCACCTGTTGGTGGGATATATTGGCCTCTCAGCAGGATAACGCGGCCTGCCACAAAGCAAAAATGGTTCTGGAATGGTTTGAGGTGTTGGCTTGGCCTCAGATCTCAGTCCAATCAAGGATCTGTGGGATGCGCTGAACAAACAAGTCCGATCAATGGAGGCACCACCTTGCAATTTACAGGACTTTAGGATCTGCTACTAACATCTTGGTGCCAGATACCACAGCACACCTTCAGGGGCTAGAGTCCATGCCTCAATGGGTCATGGCTGTTTCAGGAAGGTCATGGGTCATAATCTAGCCTCATCGGTGTATATCTGCGCGAATGTGAGAACCTTGAATATGAATTCTCTGAATAAATAAACTTGAAATTATGAATGGATCATAGAAAAATGATCAAATATAGTAAACTATAAACCTGTCATGACAGTGGCAACGTTTAACACTACTCTGATGCTGTATTTAAATTAGCACATAGGCAAAGCAGGACCAGAGCAGCCTCTTAGACAGAAGCAGATCTGTCACATTTAGGTCGTTATGTGGCTTTTTGTCTGTACAGAGAATTTGGAGCAAGCGCAGAACTAACTCTTAAAATATAATGTTTACGTTTTCAAGTTATGTTACATTTACTTTGATTGTTAAATCAGATTTTGGGTATTTAACAATAAAGTTGCTTCAAAAAAAAAAAAAAAAAAGACGCTTGCAACTTTTCCTACCGCAAGATGGCGCATCCATCCATTTACCTGTTGTTTGGAGTTCAGCGGCGGACGCGACTTCGAGGCAGGCTTTGGATGTGTACTTTTTCAGGCGAGTTCAATTATTATATTTCTACTTGCTATTTCTAAATTTAATTTTAGTCAATATATCTTTCTTCTTCTTCTTCTTGGCGTCGTTATTATTCAGCCGTATTGTCGCCGTGCTACCTGTTGTTGTGATCAGGACGGACCAGTTTATTTGATTCGTTGTTTATAATAATTTTACAGCGATTTATGGTGATGATTTTCATTTGTATATTTGCATCAAGTCTCATTGCAAACATTTCACTTGGTTATCCAGTAGAGGGAAGCAACGTTTCATTCGTTAAGTTAGTACAGTAATTTATTCCTATTTACTGCAGTCTGGCATCATCATCATCGGTGTGTGTGGCATTCATTTTAGGGTCCTGAAAACCAATGTGTTACCTCACGACTACTCCCTAAAACAACTAAACAAACGATTTACACAATCCTCATGTCAGGTATTGAAAATGAAGGTGTAGCTCACCCCAAAAAAAGGTTATAATTTACTCCTGTTTGTTATTTTAAATCTCTATGACTTTTTTCTTCCATGACTAATGAACAAAAAATACCAGCCAACCAGCTTAAGCTGGTTTTAGCAGGATTTTTTTTTCTTCGGCAGGAAACACAATGAAGGGATGTCAAACGAGACGAATATTGCTTTTTCACACAATGAAGACAATCATCATCAGAGACATTAAAAAAATCTGAAAATGATGTGCGCTAACGTTACTCCATTTGACTTGTGCACTATATATATATAATATATAATATATTCCAAGGCTTCTGACATCATAGCATCAGCTGTAGATGTCAAATTTCATTCGGATGACTTTTATTTATAAAACATAACTGCAGTGGGTCACAGTGGTTGACTAATCATCCAGTCTTCAAGCAAAGAATGTTGTTGACTAGTTTGTCTACATCTTTTCTCTTACTTATTTAGTTTTATACATTTATTTTTAAATGTTTTTTTTATTATTTTTTTTAGCTTTGCTGATTGTTTTCTTTACTTAGTAAAGTTGCTTAGTTTAGCATTTGGCTTCTTTCAGGGTTCATGCCAGGTTAAAAGATGGACAGCTGTTGAATTGTTTTTTACAAACATAAAGTAACCAATGCAAATGCAAAGATAGATCTTTTTTAATTGGATCTTTTGAGCTGGAACAGATGAATCATAATATAATTTTCATCTGTTGCTTTGTGTTTGTGTGTGTTTAAGAAACCCAACCATATCTATCTCCGGCACATGATGCCTCCTCCTCACACACACGCTTTGCTTCTTCACGTGATATTTCTTTCCTCCTGCTTGACCCAGTAACCTAAACAGAAACGAGAAACATGCCCATGTCCTGATGCTGATGATTAACCTACTTAAATTATCCCATCTCTCCGGTGTCTCGCCTGGACATGATACAGCAACTAATTGGAAACACACTGATAGTTCCTAGAACTGGTCTATTTTAATTCAGTGCCAGAAGGCGTTTCAAACAAAATTGCAATTGGAAAATAAAAAACATCTCATCTCAAAGGAAGGTGCATGACATACTTTTAAGAAAGTTGCATGGTTTGCATTATGACTCATACATGATGACGTCAGTATAAAAATAAACTCCACAATGCTGAAAAGCAGTCGCCACATGGTCAAGTGTGGTTAGTTTACAGTCCCAGCCTGTTTAAAAGCCTCGTTGGCCTAAGCGAGCGTGTAATTGTGTGTTGACTTCTGTTACCTTTAGTTTACACTCGCCTGACTTTCCCTCACAGAGAGCGCCTGGCTTCACGTGAGCCCACGGTCACATGTTCGCACCTCCCATCAACCTGGGGTGTTTGGATTAGAGCTAAAGGAGCAGGAGCGTTCAGGCTGTGGGCGGGAAGCACTGGAGAGGATGAGAAGAAGATGTGGGCATGGGTGAAAGAGTGCCGTTGTAAACAGACTTCTTTTGTTGTCCCTGTGATTCAGAGCGCTTCCTCCCAACAGCTGCTGGCCACCCCAGGCCCTGGCTTGTGTTTAGTCGGTTTGTTTGACTGTAGATATGAAGCTCTGTTACTTATTATAATGATTCCCTGAGTCACTTGTGTGACAGCACATCCAACCTTAAAGAAATGCCTTATTTGGCCTGGTTTGAGTGAACAGGACATGCAGAGTAGAAATGGATAGTATAGAGTTTGAAAAAAGATGATCTCTCAGAGACCATTAAAATAAGATGTAAATGAAAAAGAGTATATTGTGTGTGTGTGTGTGTGTGTGTGTATATATATATATATATATATATATATATATATATATATATATATATATATATATATATATATATATATATATATATATATATAGCCATAACATTTTGACTATATCCTAATGTTTTGTTGGCCCCACTTTTGCTGCCAAATGTGCTGTGGTATTTGGCACCAAGATGTTAGCAGCAGATTCTTTAAGTCCTGTGAGGTGGGGCCTTCATGGATCGAACTTGTTTGTTCAGCACATCCCACAGCACATCCAACAGATTGGATTGAGATTTGGGGAACTTGGAGGCCAAGTCAATACCTCAAACTCGTTGTTGTGCTCCTCAAACCATTCCTGAACCATTTTTGCTTTGTGGCAAGGCGTATTATCTTGCTGAAAAGTGCAACAGCCACCACGGAATAGCATTTGCATGAAAGGGTGTACATGGTCTCCAACAATTCTTAGCTAGGTGGTATGTGTCCAAGTAACATCCACATGGATGGCAGGACCCAAGGTTTCCCAGCAGAACATTGCCTAAAGCATCACACTGCCTCCGCCGGCTTGCCTTCTTCTAATAGTGCATCCTGGTGCCATGTGGAAGATGTAAAAGAAAACGTGATTTATCAGACCAGGCCACCTAGTTCCATTTCTCCGTGGTCAATTTCTGATGCTCACGTATGCCCACTGTAGGTGCTTTCTGTGATGCACTGTGTATTCTGACTATTTTCTATCAGAACTTAGCCTGACAAGCCAGACCCACATCAAGATGTTTGGTCTGGAAACTCACCATTGACAGCTCAATCCGAGGGGCGGGATAAACGGTTGTCTTTCAAACTCCCTCTGCACGCGATAGGATAGCACTACACCAACCAGAGCAACGAAGGTGAAACAGAGCTCGCTGATAGATTAAACATTCGCCGTATCTGGTCGGCAAAACTCCGAACACATCTTCCCTTTTTAAGAATGACTTCAGTGCCACTCTTTGTTCTTTTCTCAGAGAAAAGCTTAACTCCAAGTTTTCCAGAGTCGCGGTCAGAGCTGATTCGAAAGACCGCCGTTCGCCAGTTTCTGTGTTTACTAGAAGCACGCAAACGCAACTCGGCCGTCGTCATTATGGCCCCGCCCACCGACTCTATACACGACGTGATTGGCCCGTCCAGATTGTGAGGAATACAGTAGGGATGGGACGATACACTTAAACTCACGATACGATGCACCTCGATATGCCAGGGTTACGATACGATACGTCACGATACGATATCAAATTATTATTTTTTCTTTCCAAATCTGTGATATTTTTTTTTTACCACCTAAGTAATGTACTTAAATGAAAGGTAGGATTTTTCTCTTTTTTTGCAATTTGGTTCTATGTTGTTTTAAAAAAAAGGAGAATTTTTAGAAGTCCGCGACCACATCTTAAACAGGGGTGCCAATAATTGTGGAGGGCACTGTAGGGATGTCAATCGATTAAAATCGCGATTAACTGCATGATTGTCACAATTTAATCGCACCTTTTTAGCAATTGTAAATGTCTCTTAAATTAAGTTTAAATTAAGTTTTTAATACTCTAATCAACATAGGTATGGACAAATATGCATTCTTTATGCAAATGTCCATTTATTATTAGTGAAACCATACTTATTCAGTAATAATCAATACATCATGAAGACTAGACATATCAAAGGTCATAGATATGTTTATCTAAGAAATTGTTCATGTCTCTTAAGCCTAAACTTAAAAATAATGAGTAAGTAGTGATTTCTCTCATTTTAACAATATAAAGGGAGTTTTTACACTGGCAGTTTAATTCAGAACAGGGCAAAGTTCATATGAAAAATTGTTAAAGTGTACCAGTGAGCGAACCAGAACCACACCATACCTGGAGGAGGTCCATATTACACGAGTAGGAATATAGTGCGGCCCCTTTAAGAGATCCGCATTCCCTACTGAACTGCCTTTGCGTGTGCGCGTCGAACTGGTCCGCGATTCACGTGGACAGTGTGAAGAACACGGACGACTCGGGAGCGCGCTTGTTCAGGAAAGTAACCTGTGCATTCGTTTTAGCCGATTGTGATGTATTTAGCTCAATAAAACACGTGTTCTGTAAGTGGTTATGGTGTTAATGATTTACCTCAGACATGAGCGAGAGTGAGCTGCAGTGCATCGCGCTCAGACGCCAGAGAATGTGCTCAGTGAAAAAACGCCCTTTTCTTTCTGGAGTCTAATAAAAGTTAAACAGAAAATATGGTAGTTTATGTAGGCAATAACTGCATTTTTGGTTTAGAATATTAATGCTAATGTCAACCATTTTCTTTCTCTATTAATGTTTGCTGCTATATCCTTTGTCTGACTGCTCTCACTTTTTCCAACTACGGGCTCAGATCAAACTCAGATCAGACAGAAAATGCGCGCTGCGTTTTGTTATGTCTGCCCCACACACACAATACACTAAATTATTTATATACTACGCAAATCATGCAGCAGTGCAATCTATCTTTATTTCGCGATCCATTTTTTTCGACCTCGATGCGTTTCGTCACGTTTTGTATCGCGATATTTCGTCAAACGATATTTCGTCCCATCCCTAGAATACAGCTCAGAAGGGTATTGAGAGTTGCTAGACGACACTCGCGGGCAGATTAAATTTGCTGCCGCTAGGGTGCGTCTAGATTTCTAGGCTAATCAGAACCAGCATTATCTTACAATTCTGACATCATCATCATATCACAATTATGACCTTTTTTTTACTCCGTTTTTTATGAGTGTACACCTCTGAATTAAAGAGAAAAAGAAGAATATAAAAAGAATATACTTTTGATGATGTAAATGGTATTATATGGTGGTTTATTGTGGTTTAAAAAAATGTGCAAAGATTTTTTCAGTTCACTTAAATAGCTCGGCGATGTGCCAAATAAGGTTTTAGAAGTATAATTGAATATTATGTCATAAATCAGCATGCCAGTTTCCTGTCAACAACTCTGAGTTTTCGGTCGTATAGTTCTCATTTTGAGTTTGATAATTTGCTTACTTTCTCATTAATTCTGCGTGTTATGGCCAAAAGTGTAATATATGTCTAATGTATATGTGTAATATAACCTTTGCTGTGAAGGAGAAGCTTACATTTGTAGAATGCTTCTACAAATCAGCATCATGTCTTGAAGATTAGACAGTGTTTCAGTTAGCATGTGCATGTCTGTAGCAAGTAGGTCAAAACTGAGCTGTACTAGTGTTGGGCCGTGCGAGGGCATCTGACAGGTAACTGGACAGGAGGAGGAGACAGATGCTTATCTAATGGATAATCGGGTTTATGTACTTGTGGCACTACTGAACTTCAGCTAAAATGTGGCTAATGCTGTCTAGTTCCAAGGGCAGAAGTGACCTCAGAGAGATTAAAATAGGTGTTGGAATACGGGGAAGTATAGGGGCCTGAGTTCCAGTTATAGCCCCTCTAGTAATCTTTAAAAGGCAGGCCGAATGGAGCTACACTGCTGTATCTCAGTGTGTCATTTTAATGCGTTACTACAGCATGACTTTAATACCAACATGATGTTAATGGTTTAAAATATATATAAGAATCAACAGCATAACTATATAATAGCCTGTTATATAACTACAATTAAAATAGGTCACCAGTTTTCTAGTTAAGTAGCAGCTCAGTTACGGCTCATTTGCATGTCACTTCAATGATATCATGTCACCGCGGGTCAGTTAACCTGGTCGGGACTCGGAATGTGCACCGGGTGAAGGACTCTCACTCAAAAGTATGAAAAGGGGCAGGGTTTGGTTGAGGTGACGTTGGTAGGTTCTGTAAGTTCAAAATGAACAAAAGCTGAAATTATGGTAAGAAAAAAGATCCAAGGCTCTAAAAACTAAAGACAAGGATGATCTAAATATAAAAACAGGGGACATGAACATGTAAAAATAAACATCCAGATCGTTTTGGAACTCCTCTTATGAGTTGTATGTGAACAACTGTTGTCCATCTGTGAGGAGAAACAATGAAATAATTGCGATCACAGAGCGATAAGTCAAGAGGAAAGTGGTCTGGACTTCATAAAGCTCAAGTGCTCTATTAATATGAGTGGAATATTGAAGCAGAAACAAACTGTGAGTGCACAATACTTCACACATTCTGTATGTATTGATTTATGATTACAGAATAATGCCTTTTTAATGAAGTGCTTTCATTATAGCAGCTGAAACATATTTTGTTGCCTTTCACATTTAAACAATATGCAAAGTAACACAATCTGCCTACAAACCTTATGGTCCTCGGCCTCACACTGAAGGCAGCTGTTCAATCCACGCGCATTTTACCCACAACATATGTCAGACATGTTCTCACATACGCAGATGCGTGCATGCATAATAACCTCTCTCTCTCTTTCTCCATACCCCTTCTTTCTTTCACACAGAGTGTGGCAATACCCTGAGCGCTAGCATTGCATAACTCTAGGCTGACTCATTGCTCTAGTGGCCTAATTCATCCTTCACTTTTAATGGATGAGCAGAAATCTCATACATATCTGCCCCACTTTCTTTGACTTTTTCAAAGTGTAACCTCAATCTCATTCCTTGTTTACAATTCAAGCCTCTTTAATTATTTCAGGGCTGAGACATTATTTTATTCTTTCTTTTAAGGCTGTAATCTTGGCTTTGATCATATAATGGAATGATGTGACGTTGGTGTGTATGACATAATGAAGAGCTGTTATTGAGGCTGGAGCTTTTATTGCTGCTGATTATGTATTCGCTCAAATGGCATAAGAGGACACTTACGAATTTGCAGTTTGTCAAGGTTGGGTGTGTGCATTTACAACCTTTTACACCTAATTTGAATGAAGCAAGGTTAAACATACCAATACATGTTTGCATAGTGCTTAAAAAACCCTTTTCAGATAAGAACCCTACTTCAAAACTAAACCAATTTGAGTGATTTAAGTGAAAATGTGTAGTATAGTTTAGCCTGACAAGCCAGACCCTCGTCATAATGTTTGGTCTGGGAACTCATCATTGACAGGGCTCAATCTGAGGGGAGGGATAAACGGTTGTCTTTCAAACTCCCTCTGCACGTGATAGGATAGCGCTACAACAACCAGAGCAACGAAGGTGAAGCAGAGCTCGCTGACTGATTAAACATTCGCCGTATCCGGTCGGCTAAACTCAGAACACATCTTCCCTTTTTAAGAATGACTTCAGTGCCGTTCTTTGTTCTTTTCTCAGAGAAAAGCTTAACTCCAAGTCTTCCAGAGTCGCGGTCAGAGCTGAATCGAAAGACCGCCGTTCGCCAGTTTCTTTGTTTACTAGAAGCACGCAAACGCAACTCGGCCGTCGTCATTATGGCCCCGCCCGCCGACTCTATACATGATGTGATTGGGCCGTCCAGATTTTGAGGAACACAGCTCAGAAGGGTATTGAGAGTTGCTAAGCGACACTTGCGGGCAGATTAAATTTGCTGCCGCTAGGGTGCGTCTAGATTTCTAGGCTACCGTGAGGTGTGACATAGTAACAATTAAGAATATAGGGTCGTACCAAAGGACAACAGAACACTTTTATAGTACCAAAAAAGTTAAATATTTTAACAATTCTAAGACACAAACTTACCATGTGCACATGTCATGGGCTTCCGTAACATGACCTTGGGGTTCTTCAACTAATTAAATTTGTCAGAGGAATTAAAAATCAGGATATGATGTCACACCGGAGGACATGGTTTTAGTGACAACATTTATCAAGTTCTTATGCTTTTAGAAATATATGGATAAAAAAATGTATTGCCATTTAGTAGACACTTTCAAAATGTATTAACATTTGTGTGTTTTTTTTGGTAATTTTTCAAACTTGTAATTTATTGAACCATTGAGACAGTCACACCATAGGACAATTTTGAAAAAATGAAAACAAATCCAATAACAAAACATATGCTAATTAGGCCTATAAACATTTTTATCTTGTGTCACAATGAAAAATGCCATGACACATCAACAACCCAATTTTTATTTTGCTCTTGATTAGTTTAACTGGACAGCTACTTATTAATAAGCCTTTAAGTAAAAAAAAAAAAAAAAGAGAGAGAGATTTTGGCACCATAAAATAATCCCTATATATTGGCACAATCATTAGAGATGAACCAGTCGGAAGTAGTTTCTAGCAACTGTATCCTTTATTTTATTTGTTTGTTTTTGTTGTGGGTCACATGAGGGCCTATGGAAACTCTAAAGGGACATGATGATGGGAGTACAATTTTTTTAATGCTTTTGAGTTCTCTCGCTAATGTTTTGTGTTCTAAGAAACTTTGCATTCACTGTCAAAACTTTTGAGTTCTTTGCAAATGAGTGCAAAGTTTCTTAGTGGAATGCAAATCTATTGCAAAAGCATTAAAATAATTTTTTCCCCCATCACCATCTCCCTTTCGTGCTTCTCTATGGATCTGTTTGTTTAGAGACAATTAAGTGAAAATGGTGTTTATGTTGTTTTCTTTCTCTTTAAATAAAACACTTAAAGTGACCCCACATCGACTCTTGGGCTAGCAGTAGTGTTGTAGTCAAGACCACCTAATCCGAGACCAAGTTGAGACCAATGTGTGTTGAGACCAAGACAAGACCTAGACTTTTAGGGGTTGAGACCAAGACCAAGGCAGGACGAGACCGAGTCAAGACCAAGACAAGAACAGCACTCTTTACATTCAAAGAGATCCACATTACCACCTGATAAATGACTTATAACTTCTAATAAATGACTTCTAATAAATATAATTAGAATAAAACACTATATAGAGCTGTTACCAATCTAAATAAATTACCCAAAAGAGGTTCATAAATAAATCAGGCAATGCACTGGCAATTTAGTAATATTGCAGCAGTTGTTGTCTTAACTGGTCCTGAAGCAAAATCTTGGTCTGAGACCAAGACAAGACCGAGTACAAATGTGGTCGAGGCAGAGACAAGAGCTTTAAAAAACGGTCTTAAGCCGGTCTCAAGACCAAGACTGTTCTCAAGTACTACAACACTAGCTAGCAGCCTAAATTATGAACTGTAACTCCATTCAGAGCACTGGTAATCCAGATTTGGTCATTTGAAAAAGTGTGGATGAGGTTGATCCAATTCTATTTTGCTTTGAAAATCAGGCACCAATGTAAGATTAATTACCTGATCCTGGTTAGCAAAACATGGGATTTCAAAGTCTAGATAATGCTCATTAAACTTTTTGAACAACTGGGCCCTAGATATTCAACACAACTTTACATTTTGACAGTTCATACAATCTCATTTATACATTTCGGGGATCTGCTTATGCCCCAGTAGTGGTTAGGTTTAGGGGTTGGGTCAGGTGGAGGACCTTCATGCTACGATCACATCTCGTAAAATATGTTTTCCATTGACATTGGGTTGGCATATTCCCTTATTGTTTAACAAACAGAAAATGTCTAAATTGTTTTGATTACTAGTATAAAAGCGTTACACAAACCTATTTTATTTTTACTTGAAAGTTGTAAAATGTTGATTGATTTAAATTGACCATCCAAATTTGGGGCTAATCTCTAGAATTTAGGAAGCAACATTGGAGCAATGTAGGTTTCTAGGCTTTTTTGTCATGAATATTCCAGAATAATTTGTGGTATGGCTGCTTTTTATGCAGGCCTGTGCCTCTGCCATAGCCTGACAAGCCAGACCCACATCAAGATGTTTGGTCTGGAAACTCACCATAAACAGGGCTCAACCCGAGGGGCGGGATAAACGGTTGTCTTTCAAACTCCCTCTGCACGTGATAGGATAGCGCTACAACCAACCAGAGCAACGAAGGTCAAACAGAGCTATCATTCACCGTATCCGGTTGGCTAAACTCCGAACACATCTTCTCTTTTTAAGAATGACTTCAGTGCCGTTCTTTGTTCTTTTCTCAGAGAAAAGCTTAACTCCAAGTCTTCCAGAGTCGCGGTCAAAGCTGATTCGAAAGACCGCCGCCGTTCGCCAGTTTCTGTGTTTACTAGAAGCATGCAAACGCAACTCGGCCGTCGTCATTATGGCCCCGCCCGCCGACTCTATTCACGATGTGATTGGCCCGTTCAGAGTGGGGGGAATACAGCTCAGAAGGGTATTGAGAGTTGCTAGACGACACTTGCAGGCAGATTAAATTTGCTGCCGCTAGGGTGCGTCTAGATTTCTAGGCTACCTCTGCCATTCACACGATCAAAATTCCTCCATTAGAACAGAGTTATGCTCTTCATTTCAAGGCAAGCAGTAAACCCCTCAGCCCCTTTAACTCGCTATTGCATGTAATCTGGAGCTGAACACAGTGGGTGATGTGATGATGTGTCACTGTGACTGGAACATTTCTCAATAGGGTATCCGTCAATATCATTTCACTCTTTGTTTGGAATGATATATGTTTGATTAAAGTAACTGATTACAAAAGAGAGGATAATGAGAAGAATTGGGCTTGTAAATTGGTGATTGTGCCACAGGTGCGGCGGAGGAGGGAGATTGATAGAGAGTCGAGCGAGTGAGAACAATTAACCAAAATGATAAAAAGACAAAAAGAGGAAGATGATCTAGATTGTTACAATTTCTGATGAAAATGTGTGGTGCTCACACTGTTAAGCTGTTATTAGTGATTTGCAGAGTGTTACTATGCCAAGGTGTTCAGAGTGGTTTGAGCGTGTTGCTATGCGGCTTTGGGCTGTTAATAGGTCGTTGGTTGATAATATAAAAAGAGTAATATGAGGTATCTTGGGATGCACAATAATTGGTACCATATCAGCAGTGTTGGGGAGTAACTAGTCAAATTAAAGTTATGCAATTTAAATGTTACTTTAATCAGTAATAGTTACTGAGAATTTTTTTTTTTTGAAAGTAATTAAATTTATTATTTATAAAAATGTTAATGATTACAAAGGGGTAACTTACATCTGAATATTTTCTGTAAAAAGCTTGGATATGTTGAATAATATTGATTTGTTGCTTTGTCCATGGTGTCTCCTGGCATTTAATCCTGCTATTCTGATGCTTTTGATTGGCTCTCGTTTGAATTTGCAGTGCGCCATGTCTGCCAATTACATCAATCCACAGGCTTCAACCTGTCTGAGAGTTGCCACCATGGGTGATAAAAAGGCATTTCAGTGCTGGAAATGTAAAAATCCTTTTATGCAGATTATCAGAAAAGGCAGCAAATATAACAGTTCAATACACAACATGTTTGCCAACTATTAAAATACTATCAACAGGTTATAATATCGAACCTGCATCTCCTATGAGGAAGGTTAACCTGAAACAAATCTATTAGTTTGTCCTATTTTGACTTGCAAAATAGAGCTGTTGCACTACACAACGACTGGTCATTGAGTCTAAACAATATTTTAGGTGAAATATAATGTTATTTTAACAAAAACACTCATCATGCACGTAATCTGTAACCTATTACATTTGCAAAGTAACCTTCCCAGCATATTGGTTAACTGACATTTCAGATGTTTTAATATTTCACTAGGGTCGATAGTGAAGAGTTCATTGTTCATTTCCCCAGTTATATCAGCTTTTCCATCATTTAAAGATAATTTCATAACACTATTAATTATACACTACTATTCAAAAGTTTATGATTGGAATTATTTTTTAAAATGTTTTTTGAACAGTCTCAAATGCTCAAGACTGCCGCATTCTGTCAGATTTCTTCTTGCCGCGATGAGCATTAGAACCAGACTGTAAAAAACAAAAGCTGATATAAAAGTTTCTTAATTGGTTAAGATTATCTTTACATGTAAACACAGATGTTTCATGGAAAGTTAGGTCATGAATATTTGCCTCAAAAAAATGTGTTGGTATAAATGTGTACATACCCTGTTGATCAAATACAGTAATAATAGTGTGAAATAATAATAGTTTTCTATTAACACATTTTAAAATGTAATTTATTCCTGTGATGGTTTCAGCATCATTAGTCCTGTCTTTAGTGTCACGTGATCCTACACAATTCATTCTAATATGAAGATTTGGTGCTCAAGAAACATTATCAATATTGAAAACATTTGTGTTGTTAAATATTTTTGTGGAAACTTTGATACAGGTTATTTTCTTCAGGAGTCTTTGATGAATAGGCAGTTCAAAAGAACAGCCTTTATTTAAAATATAAATCTTTTGTGACATTATAAATGTCACTCTTTTATTGATTTAATGTCTCCTTGCTTGGATAAAAGTATTAAATTCTTTCCAAAAGATCTTACTGACCCAAAATGTTTGAATGGTTGTGTATCTTAATATAACTTTTTATATAACATTGTGATGCATAAATTCACTAGTAACATTTAAAACTATTTTTTAAATTGTTTTGTTTTTTTTGAAAAGTAAAGGAGAGAGCATAAAGGTAGTGAGTGAATGTTCAATGACCTAAGTGCAAATAAGAGAGAACAAACTTTAGAGGGTTGTAGAGTTTAGGACTGAGGGAATGGGGTGTGGGCAGGGCTGGCTGACCTACATTCTGCCGGCCTTTCAGTGATCTGCCTGGGTGAATCACACTGCCTCTTTTAAACTCTTACCAGCACTCACACATACCCTTATTAATACACATCATGCGACACCGTTATTAATGATATACACCCGCTTATAGGCACGCATATCATTATGTTATAATACTGTTCCACATGACACACATACACGCTCAGACACTTCTTCCCTTGTTTGTGCTCTCTATTTTTTTGACCTACATCTTAGGCAACTCCGTTACGTAACCAGAGTTATGTTGTGCTCTGGAATCCCAGCGCTCCTGCAGATGTTCGGAGACAAAACATCTTCTCTTCCCACTCCATTCCTCTATCTGCCTCCTTTTCCTCCTTGTTCTTCCTCTCCTCATTTTACTCTTCCTCCTTCCTTTCTCTGCTTTCCTTTTCTATTCTCATTTCCCTACTTGTCCTGCCTCTGCTCTTTCATTCCTTTATACATGCAGTTGGCTCAGACAGTCTGAGAGCAGATGGAAAATCTGGGATTCAAAATCAAAATCAAACCTTTAAGTAAACAAAATATTTTAGTATTTTTTTTATAATAAAAGTTTTATGTTATGCATTATTATTAGGTCACTAGGTCAAATGTGTGACACTGCAAACCTTTGTACAAAAGATCTGATTTTCTTGCTTCCTTTGCAGTTCTCAGATAACATGATCATGGGTTTTTCACAAACCTCTGAAGTCTCTCGTGTGGCTAGACCAAATACTAATAAAATGTAAAAGAAAATTACTAATAAAATTGTTCATATCAGTCGATATTGGTAATTATCACAATAATTGTCAAATATACAAAGTTCTGTAATGAAAATATAGATGGCGCAGGCTAATAAGTGTTTAATGCAGTCTGCTTGCAATCAAATAATTCTCTAGGGGGCAGCTGATTGGTTCCTGCTGTATCAGTTCAGTAGCCAATGAGCTTGCATGCTCAACCTTCAAATACTCGTCAGCATTTGCTGTAGAATTTGGAACACGCTTTCAGAAACCGTCTACCGTCCCCAGCTTTACTGGTATAGATCTATGGGTAATTAATGTATGCTATATTTTACAGCAGCAGCATGACTTTCTTGCTCATAGCAGTGTGTCGTGTATGCATTGGCAGTAACAAGTCCCGTACTTGCTCTGTAATAATAGCAACAGTGTAGCAGATCTTTTCTGCCATTTACCTTGCTTTTCATAGATTTCTTAAAGTCCCCCTGTAGACAATAATTGTAACCCTTAAAACTCATATTTGGTAACCAAAATGACATATTTAAAAGTTTTTTTTCCCTGTGAAACAAATGTATTCATGCCTAAAATAGTTGGAATGTAACTCTACATCCTTGCTTCATTTAGTATACTCAATTTAGTTCCACTCACTCACACCAGCTCAGAGATCCACTCACTCAACTTTACTGTAAACGCTGCACAATGGCAAGTGGACATACAGGTTTAATTCAGCCATATATTTTTGAACCAGAAACTGATTCAGAAGAAGAAGTGAAAGAGTGAAGTATACAATTTGATGTATCAGAACGAGGAGCTCAGTGAAATCAAGCGTGGTACCGTGATAGGTTGCCATCTGTGCAATAAGTCCATTCATGAAATTTCCTCACTACTAAATATTCTATGGTCAACTGTTAGTTATAACAAAGTGGAAACAATCGGGAACAACAGTAGAGGATGGTTACCCGACCCGAGCCCGACGGGTTCCGACGGTACCCGACGGGTCCAGCCAGGTTTGGACAGATATTTAGAAATGACGTTCGGGTTCGGGTCGGGCTCGGTCACCTCAGCGCGATAAGGCATTGAACCTTTTAAATTTAAAACTGCTTATTATGCAAGTAGCCAATAGGCCTGTTTAACTTGATGCAATGGTTTGTTTTTGTGATTAAAATAAATGTAAAATATTACCCTAACATCCGTTTTCCTGCATGCGGAAATTTGTTTATGTCGCCGTGACAACAACGCGCAACACGTGCGTGCATATTGCCCGCGGCATCCTTGTCATTCCAGTGACCGCAACTTCAGCGCTGCTGGCAGCAGGACAGCCTTGAAGCCATCCACAGTTGATGCAATCCTTTTTCTGCATAAAACCTCGATTAGCCTAAACTTTGATGGATAGATTATGTAAATAGATCCCATGTTGCAGTTTAGGAAACATACAGTTTGAGAAAATTGGTAAGATGACTTTCATTTCAATAAGCATTTCAATTGTGTTACGTTAATGTTTTGTTCTGTTAGCTTGGTCCATTTTTAGCAGACCTTTGTTCATTTAATTTCAGTTGGCTATTTGATTGGGCTTTGTGTAAGGTTTGATGCCCCATGCGCGTGCTGATGCGCTCGTATGTAAACATTTCAGAATGCCTTCCTATAGTTGCTTAATAAAAGCGGGCTTTCCACACAAACAAGCGTACTTGTCATTAGTATATGAGGGGAAAAAAATAGATTTTAACTGTCGGGCTCGGGTCGGGCTCGGACATAAATATTTTAATGCCTGTCGGGCTCGGTTCGGGTTCGGTTACTGCTCTGTCAGACGGGGGCCAGGCTCGGACAGAAAAATGCGGCCCGATCCGCACGCTAAACAACAGAAACTTACAGAGCGGAGTTCGGTGCATGCTGAGGCGCATAGTGCGCAGAAGTCGCCAACTTTCTGCAGAGTCAACAGCTACAGACCTCCAAACTTCATGTGACCATGTTAGCTAAACTTAAGAACAGTGCATAGAGAACTTCATGGAATGGGTTTCCATGGCCAAGCAGCTGCATCCAAGTGCAATGCAAAGTGTCAGATGTAGTGGTGTAAAGCACGCCGCCACTAGACTAGAGCAGTGGAGACGTGTTCTCTGAAGTGATCAATCACACTTCTCTGGCTGGCAATCAAGTCTGAGTTTGGTGGTTGCCAGGAGAACGATGCTTGCCTGACAGCATTGTGCCAAGTGTAAAGTTTGGTGGAGGGGTTTGTAGAAAAATGACTCAGAGTCGCCCTCTGTCGTTTCAAAGAAAGGTATAAAGGCAAACACGACAAGTATAAATGCCTCGTCCATTTGAGGATGAGCGGGCGCTGTCAGCGGAGGCTCGCGGTGCAGAGCCAGGTGAAATTATAAACAAGGCTTAATGCTTCAGCATTCCAAGACATTTTGGACAATTTCATGCTCCTATGCAAGTTTGCCATTAAAGTTTATGTGCATACAGGTGTCCCAAAACTTTTGGCAATATAGTGTAAATAAACAACATTAAAAACGTTGGACCCACTTTATATTAGGTGGCCTTAACTACTATATACTAACATTGTAATTAATAATTTGATACAATGCACTTATTGTGTACATACATGTTTTTATATTGTACATATACATTTAAAAAATACCTGCATGTAATTACGTATGTAATTAATTTCTGTAGTTACATTTGTAATTACACAGTTGGCACTTCCCTTACACCTAACTCTACAATTCATGATAAAAAAATGTTTCTAAAATGTCTGTATTATTTGCTTGAAATATCCTCTGATATTATGCACGTAGGTTGTGTTTTCTTTAGATAAGGTGTATGAATCATTAAAGAACATTTCGCACTGCTACAGAGCATTAAATAATTCTTATATTTCTCAACTACACTACAGCAGTATAATGAGTGTGGTTTTGCTGTTTAGTATTGAATTTGAATGGTGTTTGTACACTCAAGAGCCGTGTAGTGTTCAGTTATTAATGAGATCACAATGCAGCTTTCTGCTTACTCCCTTTAAGCTCTCTGCAGGCTGAATGACGTGTCTGCACCTCCACCCTTTCTCCTCCCCAACCCTCACTCTCTGAATTCCCCTTCTCTCATCCCTCTCCTCCCCTTCACACTGACCTACTTTTCCACTGACCTGCTTTCGTAAGGTTGCGCATACTCCGAACAAGTGAAAAAACAGGGGGAAAGAGGGAAAAATAGTGAAAAAGATCAGCGAAGAGAACAAAGCACTGCAGCTCTTGCTAAAAGTCACCTTGCTTTTGTTCTTGTGTTGGCTCTCGCTACCGTAGCAACCGGTAGTGCAGCACAGCTTGCTTATTCATGTGACATCATCAACGACACACACACAAAAAGAATTAGACACCTTGTAAAGAATGTATTGTCAACAGACTGTCTGTTTTGAATTATAGCTCTGTAGTTGTAAAATGGTAGAACATACATAAAGGATGAAGGTTGTATGGCAGGTTGTGTAAGTGCCATGCATGCATATTACTTAATGCCGGAAAGGGTAAGTCATATAACAAACTGCCTGCCAGTCTACCACAGGAGCAATACATTAATGAATAAATGACAGGTAATCATTAACGCTTAAAAAATGTGCATCAGAAATGATCTGGTGGATAAATAGTGAGAAAGGTAGGTAGGTAGAAGAGATTGGTTTATGACCTGCACTCCAAGCATTTTTTTTATAATGTCAATTGATATCAGAACAGTTACATAAGTTGTTTTCCTCTCTAGTCTATCTTTTTCTTTGAATTAGTGCCTGAGTATATTTTTATGACCAGTGAACAGTGTGACCCGCTACATCATGTTCTTTTCCAATTATCTCACGTTCGTTTAAACGTATAATTTGCAGTTTACTTCTTTTTATGACGTTGGTAATTTAATCCATCGATGCATGTTTGGAGGAGAGAAATAAAAACTTTTTATTCGGTCTCTCTCTCTCTCTCTCTCTCTCTCTCTCTCTCTCTCTCTCTCTCTCTCTCTCTGTGTGTGTGTTTCTTCGGGCTGTGACATAAGTGCTGTGACTTGGACAGTGTTACATCATATTGGATGACTCTTGCGCCCTGCAGGAGTACAAAGTGTCCCTATGCATTTGCAAAGCTCTCACTTCAATTAGTTTAACGTGCTAGAAGGGGAGAGGAAAAGTTGAAAGCATAAAGTCGGTTTGCTCTACTTTTGGCATGATTTTAAATCTTGTGGGGGTGCATGTGTTGGTATTGTTTATGGTAACACTTTATTATGGGGCATTAAGGCTTGTGGAGTAGTATAAACGACATTAGGCGACTTAAATTCAACATACAACATGTTTTATTTTTCTTTCCACTCCTTTAGTGTCATTCTGAGCACCTTGACAGGTACGCCCACCTCTTTTAACAAACATCTTTTCTTTTTTTTTCTTAAAACTTCAGTAAATACCACACAATACACCAGGGTACAGAGGTGAAAATAGATGAACAGGACATGAAAATACATACTGTATCACATTGAGGTGAACAGACAACAGACACAAGAAATATCAACCCAAAAAAGAATAATAGCATTGGAATATAAAATAAAAATACAATATTAATAATTATAATTATTATTATAGAATGCCAAAATAAACTTGATACAAACTTAAAATACTCAAAAGAGAATTTGTCTGTACACTTTTTACATAATGGCCAGTGCCAGGCACCTGTTTGGGAACAATAAACACAGATTGTATAAAATCTGATGAAAAAAATTCAGTGCAGAAGCAGCTTTCAGCTGTGGTCAATTCTACAAAGACAACTAGTAGGACTGAATTTGTGTCTAGATAACACATTGTGTGCTGCAGCATTTTTCTGTGTCAACTTTTATATGCAACATTTAATGGTCATGATGATGCAATGGGCTACACGCACCAAAGGAGAAACTCTTCAGTTCTGAGTAACCTCAACCGTTTCTTCTCATGAGGTAGCATGTGAGGCGTCTCTGAAACCTGACCACAGAGGACATGACCATCTGGAGATGGCAATGATATATTTTACACTTTGTACAGTCCACATATTAACTTGGAAGAGACCACCTTGACATTTCTAAAAAGGGCTTTTACTCTAATTTGGCTAAATGTCAGGTAGATTGCAACTTTTTCTTTTCTTTTTTTCTTTTTTTTAAAAAAAGGACTGGTCACAGTGACCTTTGGAGAGGGTCAATCCGTCAGGCTCCTTTACATTGATACAGTATAGCAATGTACTGGACAAAAGGTGAATTTCACTGGTTAGCGTTGACCTATGAATGACTGAAACACTACAAAGAGAACATTCTGGTATCTCTCAAATGACACAGAGACATAAATACGATGACTTAGAAAATATAATGGAAGCGTCAAACATGAACATTAGGAACAGACTATACAGGAATTCAAACAGTAAGAAGTAGACAGTGTTTGTAGTCTTTCTCCCACTTTTCTACTCTTAAAGATTGACATGTTTTTCATAAAATATACTGAAATATGATATGTTTAGTCATGTCACAGTATTATAATAATCCAAGTGCTTCAATAATAAGTCCAAAGGCAGAGAAGGAGAAAGACAGGCATAAAGCTGTTGAGGTTTTTTCTTCTGAAATCATTAGGGAGAAAAGAATGTCTTTAACTCCATGAATTGTGGTGTTCAGGAACTACCCATCAATTTAGCTAAGCTACGAAACATGGCAGAGATATGTAAATATTCAAAGGTGGAGTCAAAGGTTGCTATACAGAGTTTTGTAGGTTTGTTTTGAAAGAGGAAAAAGGTCATTAGAAAGATCTCAGTTTCCTCTTTGTAACTTTTTAAAGTTATAGTTAAGTGCTTATGAAAGAGAGAGAACAGAGCTGCATCAAAAGTCACAAAATCGCTCTTGATAAGAAAACCGACCTCGAACAGGGTACTTTCTAGTTGTTGTTGTTGTTGTAATGTATAAGCAGTAGACTTTCATGCAATTAATTGGTACCATTTTCTTTTTTCTTTCTATAGGATGGTAACGATGGCATTTTATCAAGTCCTATCTTAACTCTATTAAAGCATGTGATATGCCAGTTTCAGTCCCGTTTCTTGTTTCTGCTACCTCGTCCTCCTGAGCTCCTCTTCCCGCTTTCCTTCCACCCCTCTTGCTTTTCTCTGGAAGGATAGTGTTGTGTGCAAAGTTCATCTGCTGTCTCACTCTCCCCTTCCTTGCTTCCAGAGCTGCTGCCTTGCTGCTGGTGAACCTGCGCTAACGCCAGGTACGGGTGCTGAGGCAGAGCGGAATCAGGTGACGTAGCAGCTGTTGTAGCCGGAAAGTCTTGGGAGCCACCATTAGATAGTGCTCTATACTTAAGCCTTAGCTTGTGTGGCAGAGCAGTGCCTTTCATTTCACCTTGGTTGTCACCATACTGGTAAGAATCACTGATGACCATGGTGGGTGAGGATGCTGACTGGTGGATGGCGTGAAATCCACCGGTATCAGAGGAAGAGGATGAGGGAGATTCATCATCAGTAGAGGCTTCTTTATCTGAGCTGCGTGGGTCACCGTCACTAGAGGAGGTGTCCTTGCCTGAGGAGGAGTGCTCTTGGTAGAAGCCATCTGCTCTTGGGCAACCTTCAAACGTTAGCTCTGGTGGCTCCTCGTTCAGACTGCCGAGGTAGGGATTGGACCGTTGGCATACAAGGGCTTTTCCTGCCTCACTGAGCAAATCTGGGGCAAACGAATTTGAGGTGCTGTCTTGAACCTGATTTCTGCATTGTCCTTGAACACTCAGGTCTTGTTGCTGTATGACAAACCGCCTGCTCTCCCCAGCATCTGCCTTACCGTTAGTGAATTCATAGCTTGGTGAATCCAAAGACCTCCTGGCCAGCTGTTGTGCTACCTCTGAAAGAGTCTCTAAACCATCAGGTCTTATTTGTAGACCACACCCTGTTTGACTAAAATGGGTGATTTGCCCATTCTGTTGTGTTTGGGATGCCACCTGTTGTTCCATGTCCTCAACCCTTTGGCTCTCAATAGGATAGGAGCTGCTTCCAGAACGAAAGAGGATGACACTTCTTTGAGGCGTGGCAGATGGTGGGGCTGGGTTGTTGATGCCTTCTTGCTGATCCATTTCTTGAGATTGGTGAGTCTCCAATCGTCCGAGATTTTGATGGCCATTGAACATGCCATTAAGAACACTTGCCTCAAGCCTGTTAATGTCCATTCCAGAGCTCTCGTGTTTGATGTCAAAGTTTATAGGTTCAGGACTGTCCCGTGAAGATCCATCAGACATGTCGGAGAGTGACCCACGGGGGGAGTACTTGGATAACGTTGTGTGGCGTTCACTCCTGGACGGCTGCTCAGCCTCTGAGGAATCAGAATTCATCATGACCTGAGAAGCACTAGAGTATCCACTGCTTGAGTAATATGGATTTCCGGAAGTTGCTCCTGAACCATTAGCTCCATTAGTCGCTGCCTCACTACCACTGCTGATCTGTTGGGTCTTTTCCATGTAAGAGGCAGAGCTTATGAGTCCAAATCTCAATTTCAATTGCAGGAGTTCTGTCTTCAGCCGCACATTTTCCTCATTCAGTGCTATTACCCTGTTCTCCAGCACCATATCATTGAGCCGGCGTTTCTCCCTCGACCTCTTTGCAGCCTCATTATTCTTGCGTCGTTTTTCCCAGTAAGATGCATCTTTTTTCTCATCTGAGATGAACTCCCGCTTCCGTCGACAGGAGGTGTTAGGTTTTGGTTTTATTAGTCGGCCTTGACGGGGAGGACTGGCAATTTGAGGTGATGGTAAACTCTCACTGTAGTTTGAGTACGTTTCTAATGTGTCCAAGCTGGCACTGTTATTTTGGGTAGGAAGATTTAGGCTTTCCATTATGTTCCTATTGAGGCCAGTTTGTATAACTGGCACGCAGTGGACATTGAAATTTAAAGTTGTAATACTGAAGAGTATGTGTTTCTGATTAACTTCAAAAACACACTTAATTGCCAGTATTGTGCAATGACGTATTCTGTTTTTTTCCTCTAAAGAGGAAACGTACCTATTTCTAATTGATGGTTATTTCCTCCAACTCGATCCAGTCTTCAAACCTTTCAAGTGTCCAGATTGGTCAAAAAGATAAGAAAAAGATGGAAGGCAACAAAAACAACCGTCATTGGATTAGTGTTTTCCAAGTTTTTTTCAGTCCCAGAAAAGGGATAGACTTCTTTTTTTGTTGTTTAGCTTGCTTCCAGTTCTCTCAGATTTTAGACAATGCAAATTTGTTGACTTGGCAAAGCTCCTTGTTCTTGATGGGTGACGTGGTAGTATAGGCCGGGATTTCTTCTGGGAAATCTTACTTTTCAATCACCCCCAAAAGATGTTGATCTTTCATTAGATCCGTCTCAGCTCAATGGTTTATCCCAGTCTCTTTTGAACAGATCTGTAAAGACAATGAAACAGGATGTGTTTACTGAAATGTGTCCACAAGAATGAACAAAAACAACTACATCACAGAGTTAAAGGTAACATGAATTAATGAAGTAAGTCTGATTAGTTATTATGAATAGTATATTGCTTTGAAATCTATTTGTATTTACCGTATTTCATGTTGCGCAGTTTAGAAGTAATTTAAATCCCTTAAACTAGAATGTTTTAACTTTTAATATGAGGGTTTTGTGAAGACCTTTTCCTTTCAATTCCTATCCAAAATTTGCAGCTTTGATGATAAATACCATGGACGAATGTCAAATTATGCATTAGCGAAATTTATTCTCTTGTAGTAATTCGGAAACAACCAGTGTTCCATTTCCAATCTTGGCAGCAACTGAAATGTTCTGTTTTTTCTCTGTCCTATGAGCTCTAGAGAAATGTAGGTCAGTAGAGTAGTGTAGCTCAGGGAGTAGGAGAACATGCCGTGCTGCAGTAGGACACTTATTGTGTAAGATACTGCACTGTCATATAATCAGAGACACCTGACTGACTGCCAGGACTGCAGGGAACCAAAGGTGCCGAATATCCGGGATAACCTTCATTCTCTTTATATCATTTATTTGTGATCCAAAAATAATTTATTGACAATTTAAATAAGGACATTTTTGTTTATTAAAAAGAAGTATGTAATGTATATAACTCTCTTTTTAAATGACTTTTTTACGTGCTATTTTTTATGATCCCGTTTTGTTAAGATTTGTGCTTCATTCTGCAGTAGATAACCTCAATAACCTCTTTTTGTTACTGAACTTAAACTATTAGGACTTTGCCCTTGATTTGTTAGCTCGTCGTGAGTTCATGTTACATAATCACACACAGCTATTGCACCATCGCTAAAACACAACCTCAACACCCAGCATTCTGATAGTTCACTTCAACGGCAAAAAAGAGGAAGAGGAACAAAAAAGTCCAACACAAACAGCCCATTGTTCTCAAACGCAAACACAATTTTGCCTATGCCTGTTTTGTTTAAGCCTGATTGAATTGTCCCTTATCTTCAACCACATGAGTGAGTATTACTTTGTATTTTTAAATGTGTGGGTTACTTTGTTTATTGGGGTTAGGCACACAGCATTGTGGGGACTGCATCTTTCCAGAAAACATGAAAGCCCAAAGTATCGTCCATGCATGACCGTTTTTCCACAGGAACGTAAATGAGAGCACGGGGAGGGCGGTGGACGTTGCGCGTGTGTGTCCCACTGACCTAGAAATCGGCTGCTCCGTAAACACGGTGCGTGCGCGCACTGGGTCCAACGCTATGCTGTAAAATAGGTCAGTGGGGCGGCAACGGTGTGTGCGTCCGCGGATGTGTGTCTGTGAGAGAGTGCGTCAGAGCAAGTGGGGAGGAATTATAGTGCCTACCAAAAATAGTGTGCTTGCGTGAGGGAGGAGTTAAGGATTCCAAATGGGGGATAAGAGGAATCTACCAGCATTGCAGAGGTACGAAAAAAGAGCACATACGTCAGCATCAGAATATTAGATTAAAGCTGGCTATGATTCACGCCCGAAACACATTGAGAAAGGGAGGAAGATTTCAAAATGAGAGATTCTGCTCTCCCACCACAAGGATTGCCCGATACGGTTTAGCTTTTGTAATATCACTCAGCAGCCGGGAATCAGAGCATGCAGTATTGTGCAGTTCAGACTGCAGGTTGTGGCTCGATGCCAGATTATCATAATTGAGGATCATTTAGGACATGCTGGGCTCAGACACCCAAGTTACTATAAATATAGTGTCTGTAAACCTTTATTTTATGTGGCTTAGGATAGTAATGGTGATCAAAGAAAAAGGGAGGACATTACATAACCATCCTAACACTTTTGACCACATACACATTTGTGTTATTAGTTCCCTTAGCTTACTTTTCTTCCGGGTATTAAGAGTGTACATTTGAGGAAAAAGAGCTTGTAGTCCAATTAAGCACACAGTTATGCACCGTCCCACATGGATAATGTTTACAGCTGGAAGCCTCCCTGCATGTGTTCGCCCTGTCACATGCAAGAAGAACTGTTACGCCGCCCTCTAGTCTTTCTTCCAACTTAAAAGCCAAGTAGGCCAGTATGACTGAACGTGCTTTGGCTAGACTCTTAATTACAGGGGTTAATGCTGAAATCAAAATAGCCGTCTATGAAAGTTGTCAGAGACTAGGATAGCTAACGTACCCTTCAGACTAGTTTGTTAAGGAGACTCACCACCTGTATGCACATCTTTTTTAATGTTCTCATTCGGGTTTAAGACTGATGCTACGTAATTGTAAGAAGTTTGGGAGCAATGTGAGGCAGTTTCAGATTCCTGGCATTGCTGAATGGGGAGTGGTGGAATTATAAAGGGGCATAGTGTACTTAGCCTGGGAGTATAGGTCATTTTTTATAATCTAGACATGCGATGTGGATTGCATCACAACCCCCCTCCCCCCTCACTTCCATAGACAAATACGTTATTAAACATTCTGCACATCACTCCGCTTGTAACCAAACCTGCATCTTTCCCAACCAAAAGTTTGACGTCGCTTCACATTGCACAAGAACCCATGAGACACGCACTCACATTGCGAGAATTTAATTCACTATGGGGATGGGGTTTTTGAACATCTCGCGCATCTGAAGAGGTCTTTCTCTGCTCGCCACTGAACACCGTGCAACCCTTCGCGTGGTCTCTATCGGGAGATGCAAGCCGCCACGCGTTATTTTACAACCATATGCTGTGATAGGAACGCTGACTTGCAACTTACTTACAGAAAAGCACGGGGATGATGCCACCGCAATGCACAGACATTAACTGACCCACAGCCACTCACGCTTTTGGATTTCGTAATGATCACCACCTCCCCCACGCCACGACCCTCTCGCCTTGACATTGAATGTGAATATTAATGCAAAGCAAAATGCGAGATAATCTGTTGCTACCTTAGAGTATACAATAGGCAAACATAAACAATACAGAGATAGCCATTGAAAACCAACAACATTTTCATTCAGCGAAGCATTTGAGCTATGCAGACCCCGAGTCGGTTTCCATGTGAACAATAACATGCCCTGACCACGTTGCAAGGTAAGAGCCTAGCCTACAACTGTTCTGCCTGTTACAAGCTCCTCAAAACACATTACACGCAGACACAGCACATATTATGAAATATGGACGTTATATGATAAACAGAGTGCCGTTGAACTCACCTATGTGAAATGGCGCATTCGTTTAGTTAAACGGAAGAATCCTTTTTTATTCTTCAATAAATCGCAGGTACGCGCATCTATGTGCCGTTTCTCGTCCCGATTCTGGTCTTTCGTCCTTTTACAACTTCAGTCTGGGCTGAAAATGTCCCGCGTGGTTCGTGATCCACTCACCGGCTTTGTGTCGAATAATGTGACTCCCTGAATGTGCTGCTATTCGCCGTCTATCTCTCCCTCCCTCTTCGTCCTTGTGTTATGTCGGAGGCTTTGCTCCAATTTTCCTCTCTTACACACACGTACACACACTCTCCTCTTGTCGTCCTCGAATGTGTGTTAGTAGGTCAGCGGTTGCATAACACGGAGCTTTGGGTGCCTAGTCACGTTTTTGTTTCATCATGACGATACACAAGCTTCCGCTCCTGCCGAAATGACCGAAGAGACCGGGGACGGAGTTGTTCAAAAACAGCTCTTCTCCGGTTCCTTGTAACGACATTCACCTCATCACCGACCACATATACGGCAGTGTGCAGTTGCTCCAATACGCCGCTGTGTATTCAACAGCTTCGCTCAAAGAAGGAGGTTACGAGACTGCTAGCTAATGTTGCGTAAATATTCACGATTACATAAAAGACACTTTTGCTCAAAGAAATGTCTCGTTTGTTTACAAACGTAATGCTAACCTATCTATCTATCTATCTATCTATCTATCTATCTATCTATCTATCTATCTATCTATCTATCTATCTATCTATCTATCTATCTATCTATCTATCTATCTATCTATCTATCTATCTATCTATCTATCTATCTATCTATCTATCTATCTATCTATCTGTCTGTCTGTCTGTCTGTCTGTCTGTCTGTCTAATCCATCTATCCATCGCCATAGCCTTGTGCTCAAGGTCATGACCCAACAATGTGTTATTTGGGAAAAATGTAATACTGATATTTCTATTTATTTTTTATTATCTGTGGTATAATGAATAAAATCATATATTTGACCATTAAAGATGGTTCTCTATTCTGGCCTAACAAATTATAAGACAAAACATCTTTTTAGGCAAGGCAAGGCAAGTTTATTTGTATAGCACATTTCATACCCAATGGCAATTCAAAGTGCTTTACATAGAAATTAATTAAAACAGTGGTAACAAATGCATGAGAAAAAAAAGAATTTTAGTAAAATATTATGTTCTGTAATAGGCTATATCAGACATAAATTATTATTATTGATCTGATAATGAAATATTAGCCAATTAAAATGATAATCTAGAGGACATATTATTTGTGTAAATATAATATATTATATCTATATATTTATTCATGCTGGGCTGTAAATGAGCAGTATATGTAAGTTCATTGTAACAATATGTACGTTGTAATTAGTCGTTTTTAACACTTTATTTTGATGGTCCACTTATACATTTTTCGAACTATAAGTAACTTTGCAACTACATGTCAGCTTATTCTACAAACTCTAACCCTAACAGTCTACTAGCAGTCTGCTACGGTCTACTAATAGCCTATTCTAAGAGAGTTAGTTGACGTATAGTTGCAAAGTTACTTAATAGTTAGTAAAATGTCTAAAGTCAGTGTAATCTACATTTTAATAATTAAAAACATCCAATAAAACATATTAGACTATATGCATCAATTTATAAATAGAAATGAGCCTAGAAAAAATGTTTTTATCCTGCTAACTAAATTAAGTGTTATTTAGTTCTGCATTTGATTTTCTGTTGCCCAAAAATGCAATTTATTGCTGGCAGGACAGCTTTTTTAAGAAGGTAGACTGCCTGTTTCAAAACCAGATACAGGCTCAGAACAGGAAGGCAAGTTCAAGTTACATTCTAAGCATTCTATTCTAGTGTGCACAGACATATGGTTATGTGTGCTTGTCTGTGTAATTTTTACCCCCAGTCACATATTACACAACATGAATGAGTATGGTTCTTCCTGTTTTAAGTGATACAGGGTACTGTACAGTTCTCAGAAGATACTAATTACACATAAACAAACATTTAACGACATCTCTCAGAGAACAAATGTAGGTTATTCCAACCGTTTACTCATTTTGAATCCTTAGATACCTGCTTAAAGAGATAGTTCGGCCAAAATGTTAAATTCCATCATCATTTACTCACCCTCAAGTGGTCTTTTTTTTGCTGAACACAAAAGAAGAATATATTTTGAAGAATGACTGCAACTAAAACAGTTGATGGACCTCATTGACATCCATATGAAAAAAAAAAACTACTATGGGAGTCTATGGGGCTCATCCACTGTTTGGTTACCCATAATCTTTAACATATCTTCTTTTGTGTTCCTTGAAGAAAGAAAATCAAAGCGGTTTGGAACCACTTGACAGTAAGTAAATGATGACAGAATGTTTGTTTTTATGAAAGTAATCGCCTCAAATACTTCTTAGTAAGTGCACTTGACTCAGGTCCTTTTGTGGGAAAGTTTATTCAAAGAAAATTAATTTACATTCAAATTCAAGTATGGCAATGCAATTATTTTCCCTGCAAATGTGTATGTGAACCTTCCGAACGTTTCAAAATCAACTCAACTAGCCTATGTGTATTTTTAGTAGCATCAAAATTTTAAAGCCAGCTGCAACAATCTTTAGAACATGTGACCTCTTGCTCTGTCTTAATCCACACTAGAACATCCTAGGGAAGTGCTAGGATCAAGAGGGAGGTAAGAGACATGCCAGTTTTAGGCCTATGCCGCCAGCCCATGCGCTCCCCCTTCATCTGTTGCGGTGCTGACGGACACTACGCAGATTGGGGGTGTTGGCCTTGAACTTGCCTTTCCCTCCCCCTCTGCATTCTCCCCCATTCACTCACAGCTGCGTCTGCTACAGTTCCCTAGGCAACCGTTATGCTGCCTGCCTAGCAACTGGTTCCCCCCACACCCCCCTCCCTCCTTGCAGATAGAGAGGGGTTGATGAGGGGTGCTGGGAGAGACAAAGAACCCAATGTGTGTTTATCTAATGTGGATCATGGAACAGGAAGCAGCATAGGCATCCTCTGTGAAGCTGCCTGTATTGTCTATTTGCCGGTCCACTAGACTAGTAGATCTAAGATCCAAGGGGAGCAGATGTTAAGAGTGGGGGCAATATTATGAAATCCTGCCTCATTCATAAAATATATGTGTTTTACACCTTATTGTTTTCAAATCAAGACCACATTTATGTTGTAGATGTGCATAGTGTTTATTGGTATGTGTCTAGCTAATATACATTTTAAAAATACATTTTATTACGTCATCCGCCAACCAATAAATATGTAAACAAAGCTTGGTGGTGCCCTCACATGGCAACATTTAAAACAGGAGACATTTTAAGTTTTAAATGTTAATAATAATAATAATAATAATAATAATAATAATATACATAGCTACAACAATCATTATTATTATACCTGTGTCTGTTAAGAAACAAACAGGGTTTGTGTTTTTACAGATAATTTAGCCTTGTGCTCAAGGTCATGACCCTAAGGTGTTTATTAGAACAAAAATGTATCACTGATATTTCTACAAATATTCAGTTTTATCAATAATCAGTGGTTTTTAAAATTATATATCATGATTTACTAGCATGTTAAGGATTGCAATAGTATATTATAGCAGTATACTGTATGATACTACACCGGGGTGCATATTAGCAGTGAATGTATTATTACTACTAATATTATTATTTCCATTTCACACATATTATTTCACACTTTTCAAATTGACTCTTTGAAAGAGTACAGAATACAGACGACAGTTCAGGCGGATGAGCCTGTAAACCTTTTGCTTAGACCCACTGCTGCTGCTTGCTTGTTTCTTTTTGCATTGCTTTGCATGTTTAACATTGAGCAAAAATGCATTCGTGAATCAATATCTTTGTCTCCCGCTGCTTAAAATAACAACAGAAGTGCTGATGTTGACATTAAACATGTAGCTGCGATAAACTGTCTCGCAGACAGTGGAACTGTGGGATCTCTTGAGGAAATACATTTCTGTTTCTTTCTGTTCTACTAGTCACTCCTTGGTACAAGAACACGGTGGATGTGATTTCACCCAGTACACCATGTTCCTGGATCAACATCTTTGTTGATCCTGGAACAAAATTGCAATGCAACCAATCAAATTTGAAGAACAAGTTTACAGTTTATGTCAAGTTTAGGCTTAAAACCAGGGTTAGGTTATTCACCATTTCCCTCTGAATTTATGGAAAAGTTATCGATAGGTTTAGGTATGGGGTTAGGACTACATTTTCAGGAATGTTGTTCCAGGATCAACAAACTATGTTCCAGGAACATGTCTGTCTTGGCAAAATCACAATGACCCTAGAACACCATGCCCTGCTTAACGGAATGTTTCTTTTAGCATTGTATAGTCACACCTTACTATAGGGAATCAATGACTTTCACTCCCTCATCTTAAAATAGCCGTTTAGATGCTGACGCTGCCATTGAAGCTGTTGCTGTTATCAGCCACTTAGACTGGGAGCCAAATAGACTTTTGCCCTGCAAAGAGCTAATCAGTATATGAGGTTCATGTGCTTTGGTTACCAGAGTTACATTTTATACATTTAAAAAAGTACATTTTACTATATAAATATGTATAGTTCTGCTCTGCAAAAAATAAGCGTTACGAATATAGTTTTTAACCCCTTTTCACATTTGGATTCTCCCTACAGTTGATTAGTGCTTGTTGCGGTCATCAATGATTGAAGAGACAACTCAAAATATTAAGAAGCCATACTGCATTTGATCAAAATACAGTAAGCACAGTAATATTGTAAAATTCTGTTACAATTAAATTCAGCTGTTTTATAAATATGTTTTAAAATGTAATTTATTGTTGCGATTGCAAATCTGAATTTTTAGTGTCACATGATCCTTCAGAAATTATTCTAATATGCTGATTTGGTGCA
This sequence comes from Pseudorasbora parva, assembly GCF_024679245.1. NCBI lineage: Eukaryota > Metazoa > Chordata > Actinopteri > Cypriniformes > Gobionidae > Pseudorasbora > Pseudorasbora parva. The sequence goes on along the minus strand of NC_090183.1, from coordinate 10,165,212 downwards.
CACGAAAGAACATTTCTTATGATTATTAATATTGAAAATGTTTTTTCTGCTAAATATTTCAATTTTATATTACAGTGTGTTACGTAAGGGATAATGTACACCCAGCCGGTTGTTATCACAGAATAAACCCGGACAGAGTGATCCCGATGCGAAGCGAAGGACTAGTAGCCGTGTAATTATCCCGCTTATTACAGGGCTACTAGTCTCAAATAAATAATTATTAAGACACAAAATATTGTCTTGAGATTAAATATTTTATTAGCTCTTCCGCAAAGCTTCCGCAAAGAAAAACAGTTCCATCCTGCTTTAAAAAATTAATGCTGAAAGGGTTAGTTCACCCAAAAATGAAACCAAGCCTATGATTTACTCACCCTCAAGTTATCATAGGTGTATATGACATTCTTCTTTCAGACAAAACAATCAGAGTTATATTTAAGTGTTTGAAGTCCATAAAAAATTCAGCTGTCCGTCAAATAACGTGCTCCCCACGACTCCGATGGGTTAATAGAGCCTTCTGATTCGAATTGATGCGTTTGTGTAAGAAAAATATCTATATTAAAAACGTTATAAAGGAAACCTGCCTTGAAGTCTTCCATTGTAACCCACGGCTGTTTAAACCACAAGATGGCGCCAGCGTTAAGAATAGAAGTAGTACCGGTCAAGATAACTCGTAGTACCCTTATCAGCGGTTGTTATCTGGAAATAACAATCCACTGGAATGTGCGATTGACCAATCAGAATCAAGTAGTCCACAGAGCCGTGTAATAAATGTTCTTACTATAATTTCCTGCAACTAACCATATAAACCACCGCTTATCCCTACCAATCCTAGCCCTATAGTACATGTAGGTAATTCTTATTACTCATTGTAACTGTAATAATAATTCTTATTACTGTATAATTACACTGTAACAAGGAAACCTTCAAATAAAGTGTAACCAAAAACAAACAAAAAAAAAACCCACTTTTGAATGGTAGTATAATTAGTTTGTGTCAAAAATTGCTTCCGGGCAGTATTAAATAATAAAAATGCAATTGTCATGATTGCGCTTTGTTCTTATTTTTGAAATGCTAAACATCTTACAGATTGGTTATCGCATGTGATCAACACTATACATCAAAAACTACAGTTCATTTTCTGTTGAGTTTTCTAGATTATTAAACTGGAGGTAAATACAGACCTTGGGTTGTAAAGAATGTTGGTTTGTAGAACAAATATTATCATGAAAATCCTCTTGAGTGTCATTGTGGGCTTTTGTGTTTTACCACTTTCACTGGAGCCTTGTTTTATTTTATTCTTTATCTCAGTTCTTTTAATGAACATGATGTAAATCAGAGTTAAACATTTCACTGCCATTCTTTCCGAGTAAAAAAACATAAACAAAATAAAAATAATCAAACAAGATTTATTCTGCTAGATGTGTAAAATGAACCATGTTAAAATGATTGTAAAATAGGAACAATGCTTTGAATCCCACGTGCATTAAACAAACTGAGAAAACCAAAATCCATAAACAGAAATTGAATGAAAACATAATGGGTGCTGAATAGGAAATTTATACAGATTCAATGTTGAATATTAAACTAAGCACAATACACCTCAACAGTATACAGGAGAACACTGGAGAGCTTTTGTTTTAATATTTCTCATTTAATCCAGCAGCACGTAATGAACTTTACAAGTGTTGCAGACAGGCATGTGAAAATTTCACAAGAGTGAAAAATCGCTCTGATTGCCAGCTGTTGCAGTGAACCTCCAGCTGGCTTCTTATATTTGTCTGTAGCAATCAGAAAAAGGAGCTTCTTTCTTTGGATAGGTCAGAAGTCAGGTGTTACACATTCAAGCTCAGTTCACTGCTGCTTTTGAGAGAACTGTTTTTTGAGCTCGGCCACTTCCTCAGTCAAAGCTCTAAGCTGGAATCCAATAGCACTGTGACTTTCTGTGTATCTGTGAATTGAAGAGTTATACTGAGGTGCTATTGAATAAGCCGGTGGTACTGTGTGTGTCTGTGGCCTCCATAAACCCTCTGTAGACTGAGATTGTACAATTGAGGAGAGATTTTCAACCTCAGCACCTTCAATTCTACATGGCATCTTAAAACGTAGTTTGTGAGGAAGACCTTTCATGTTGTTCTTTTGCCATCCTGACACTAATGAATTCGTATCCACTTCTGTGATACGGCCTGGCTCACCTCTATAAGGTCGTCTAATATGTTCACCTACAGCACCATCTGAGAGCTCTGGCCTCCCAATGCTTGATCCTCCAGGGATGAAGAGCCCATAGTTTTGCTGTGGTGTCGACAGTATGTGTCCATGGGTAGGTTGTGTGTTAGTTTTGGGACAGGAGCAGGATGTTGCTGGAAATGTTTGATTATATGAACCATATGAGCAGATCTGTGCTGGTGAATCTGTGGGATCTTTGATCAAACCGAATCTAAACTTAAGTGCCAGTAGCTCAGCTTTCAGGCGTGCATTGTCCTCAAGAAGTGCCAGAACTTGGTTCTCTACCACCATGTCGCTGATGCGGCGTTTCTCTCGCGAACGCTTGGCGGATTCGTTGTTCTTTTTGCGCTTGTCCCAGTAACCTTCGTCTTTTTTCTCAGCAGGGATAGACTCACGTTTGCGACTGCCAACAGTCTCTGAACTTTCTTGGCATCTCAGACCTCTGGGATGAATAAGAAGAGAGTGGGCTAGCATGCTGCCGGACACTGTTTCTTCTGTGAAGGATACAGCACCATCCCGACTGACTGGATCAGTTACTCCTTTAGAGTACATCAGTCTCTGTTCTGCCAGCGTGACACTTTGGTCCCTCATGCTGCGAGTCTGGGGCTTGATGAATGTGTCAAATCTCAAGACTCACAGGTCTATAATGTTGGCATTCAAGAATCTCTTTGTCGCCGTCCTGAAGAACTTTACCTCCCTCTAGTGGTTGATGCAGAAATAAAATTGAGGCATTTATGTAGCAGGCTCACATATTACATAACTGTGTAGCATGCAAATTACAAATAAAGGTACTCCCAGACCAAAAGGAAAACAAGGTGTCTAAATTGTACCTTTAGGGCTACAACAGCTTGTCACTGGGGCAGTGTCCTTAAAATTATATATTTGTACCTTTTTACCACTAAAAGGTTTATAGTAGCACCTTAAGGTACAGGTAGGCTACTAACATGCACCTATTAGGAGTATAAAAGGTACAAAGATATCATTTTAAGGGTACTGACCTAGCGACAAACTGTTGTACCCCTAAAGGTACAATTTTGACACATTTGTGTGTGTGTGTGTGTGTGTTGTAGTATTTTGTATAATTTTATGATTAACTTTAAAAAGTAAACCATGTTATTCCGATTTTAAATTCTAACTGACCAGTTTTAGAAGTTTGTGGCTGAGATATCACTTTGAATTCTCAATAATAAATAAAAATAAAACTTCTCATATTTATTTTTTAGGCTATAAAGACATGAGTGACATGAAAATCTTGATAGCAGGACTCAGATAATGTATACCGTTAATATTTCACCAAGGATTTTCTCAGATATTTGTAAACAGTAAACTGAGCAACTGACACAGATACAAGAGAATTGCATTTTGGAGATGGCTCATCTTGCATTTAATTGTTATTCCATGCTAAGATGCATTTTTGCATATTGACCAGACTGAGCTGAGTTTACTCCACAAAGAAATGGTAGACATTTTCTTGACACACAATTGTATGCTACACGATATTGCAGAATGTCTTAAGAAAACGCGGTTTTCTTTTCTCTTAACGCGATTACTAACGATTAAATGTTTTAGCCTACGTTTATTTTACGCTTATTTCAAAGTCTGTGTCTTTTTATAAAGTGTAGGTAGCCTGCCCTCTATAGCCTGTATAATGGACCATCGTTCACGGCCAACCATGCACGAGCTGTCAAAATTATAATATGCTTACCTTCCAGTAAAACGCTTAATGATTCGCTTAAAAATCAGAAACTGCTTGTCAGAAGTACGGATGAAAGCGATGTCCTCTGTGTAGCGAGCGGAGGGGTCTGTCCTGTAACGGCTGCTCGTAGCCTACTATATCTCTCTTTCTCTGAAGGGTTTAGCTCGGGTCGCGACGCGCGAGGTCAGCAGTGCCAGACCGAACAACGAACGCAACAGGCGCGCGCAAAATGCACATACACACAAACAAACAAACTGAAATGTAAAGATATCTATCGAAAATACCTTATCACGTTGTTAAGGTCAGTACTATTGATAGGCTACAGTAAATGCAATTAATAAACTGAGCTAATTCAACAGCATTTGTGGTACTCTATACTTATTACAGCTAAACTTAATTCATGTGTGTGTGTGTGTGTGTGTGTGTGTGTGTGTGTGTGTGTGTTTATCTATTGGATATAACATTTATAGGCCTAATTCTCTTCCTTTTTAAGTGCCTCAGTATAACCCACATTTTCTTCGTAATTGTTTTTATTACTTTTTTTGATAATATATTAGTGCTGTTGATTAAACTTAACCTTTGCTGAAGTCTGTAAAAACCCTAACATACATTCCTAACTGCATGCTTTAAAATGTTTCTCCTGCTGTGATACCAATCAGAAACATCACCTTTTATGTCAGAATCTTTAAACAAATGAATTTGCGCAATAGCTATGCTGAATGGAGAAAGTGACTTTGAGCTTAAGGAGTGATTTAGTTGATGTGTAATCCTGCAGAGCTCCTTACTGACCATGCTGCGCTTCCTGCATCTCTGCTATACAATACACATGTTGTTATTTGACAATTAAGCATTAAATGTAGCATTTAATCATGGGGATAAATTCGAAAAATCTTAGAAAGGACAGATACACAAATAGTCTTGCATTTGGGCCTGTTTTGAAAAAGAACTGTTGTCCTCAGACAGCCAGAGTTAAACAACATAAAGACCCTTTGTAAAGCAGCTCTTCATTGAGTTACCATCGTAACAAAGCATGCAATGAAATCTCATCATGCTCATCCATTAGTCTCTTTCTTACCTTAAAGTGCCTTTGCCTTTAAGGCTACCAAAAGGCAAACAATTTGATAATGTTTAACCACATTATAATATTTGTTGTAAGCAATTGCTATAACTGACATTAGTGTTTCAGTAGTCTTAGTGGTAGTTTCAGTTCAACAGAACATCGATAACTGTAAAACGTCACATTCATATATCAGAATAAATGCTCCAAAATGTTCCAAAGAACTGTAAAAGAGAAATGCTGCATGAAATAGCATTATTTTTTGACCTGCATTTGTGCATTTTCAACTTTCTTTAGTGTGTTGCTGTTTGAGCATGAAAAAGATGTGAAAAGTTAAAAAGCTTATTTATTCTGGGAATGTGCACGTCACAGTATTATTAATTCAAATAATTCCCGCCCAAGGTATATATCAAATAAATGAATAAATTAAATAAAATAAAATACAGAAGCCTGCTTCCAAGCACGCTTCTCTGTCTGGCAATCCGATGGACGAGTCTGGGTTTGGCGGTTGCCAGGAGAACGGTTATTTGCGGTCACTGCATTGTGCCGAGTAGAAAGTTTGGTGAAGGGAGGATTGTGGTGTGGGTTTGTTTTTTGGGGGTTGGGCTTTGCCCCTTAGTTCCACTGAAAGGAACTCTCTTAATGCTTCAGCATACCAAGATATTTTGGACAATTTCATGCTCCTAACTTTGTGGATTTTTGGGGGGATGGGCCCCTTCCTGTTCCAAAATGACTGCACACCAGTGCACAAAACAAGATTCCTGACCTCAACCCAATAGAAAACCTTTGGGATGAATTAGAGCGGAGACTGTGAGCCAGGCCTTCTCGTCCAACATCATGATGTTGACCTCCAATGCTCTGTCCATAAACACACTCCTAAACATTGTGAAAAGCCTTCCCATAAGAGTTAAAGCTGTTAGAGCTGCAAAGGGTGGGCCAACTCTATATTAAACCCTACGGATTAAGAATGGGATGGTGCATTTTAAGGCAGGCGTCCCAAAACCTTTGTCAGTACAGTGTATATTGTACTGAATGTCAGCTTGCTTTTTTTTTTTTTTTTTTTGCTCAATATAAGGATTTATTAAGTTTATATGTCATACAAACAAGAAACTATGTTTATTATCACTGCTCGAATCACAACGTTGCGATGCTGTTTGCAAATGTTCGTTGGAAGTATGGTTTCCATAAACACAGACTTATTGAACTAAGCTGATAATGATGGAACTTGCGACCAGTTCACTAATAATGCTTTTGGGAAATGCACCCCAGAGTGTTACTGACAGACTGGGAAGAGAGGTGCGACAACAGTCTAAAATATGTAAAAAATGAAAATAATGTGTTTTTTAGACATTCAAACCCACACCCATATACCCCAAAAACAAAATAAAGACTGTTAAATGGCATAATATGACTTCTTAAACTTCTTTTAAAGACCAGTAAACCAATTTTATGTTTTAAGAGTGGTTTTCTTACTGCAGTTACGCAAAATAAGGACAAACACATGACCTGCTGTGACGTCTCTGTTAGATTAAGTACATTAAGGCAGTTGCTTGAGTCTGAGTCACTGAGTACACACACACACACACACACACACACACACACACACACACGCGGGCGCGCGCGTAGAGTGAGAGGGTGAGTTGAGGACAGAGCGATGTCAACACTTACCACCCTCTCTCTCTCTCTCTCTCTCTCTCTCTCTCTCTCTCTCTCTCTCTCTCTCTCTCTCTCTCTCTCTCTCTCTCTCTCTCTCTCTCTCCCTCTCCGTCTCTCTTTTTTCCTCTCTCTGTTTACAAAAGTAATTAAAAAAAAGTTTTCATTTTATGGTGCATATTGTGTTAGTCTACAAGTAAACTCAGCTCAGTCTGGTCAATATGCACAAATGCATCTTAGCATAGAATAACAATTAAATGCAAGATGAGCCATTAGTAAACTTTAATCCTCAAAATGCAATTCTCCTGTATCTGTCTGTGTCAGTTGCTCAGTTTACTGTTCACAAATATCTGAGAAAAATGAATTGAAAAAATAAAAAACATTTTTTTAGTATTAAACCTTTCCTGGCTGATTTATGAAAATGCATGACATGCAGCAAAATACGATTTAGGAAGGGATTTCAAATAAGGAGAAGAGTGTGCATTTGTTTAATTTCCAGATTTTTGAATGTAAATTCTTCTTGTTCTTGCATGACACATTTCCCCTAACATTCTTCGGTCTTGGTAATGTTTAATAACAAATCTTGGCTCTGGATATGGAAGCGAAGTTAATTGACCAGTATGCCAAGAACTGCAGTTCATTGTAAACAGATCTGTTTGATACTAGAGAAAGGTAAACTATTGTGGGGTTGACGGGACAACCTGTCACTCACATGAGACTGACAAAATAAAGCCCCACCCTCCTTTTTTTCTTGTTCAAGAAACCAGTTAATTCGAATATACGTCACAATAGGGTAGAAAAGTTTCATGCCAACTTTCAGTACTATTGTGTTGTATTAGGCGAGCTGTTGTTCTCCCGAGGGTGTAGTGACCTTTTGCCTCCTGGCTTCCTTCTTCCTCCAAGTCTTTCATTATGAGTCGCCGATCCTTGTTTAACAACATCATTTTGTTCACAATGATCTTATTATGCACAGCAACTTGTATATCATGTCATATGCCCCAGAGCTGAGGACAAGATGTTTTATTCTTTCTCTACTATTACAAAGTGGGATCAGTGGTTAACAATTCCACTAGAACAACATGTGAATAAACCAAATGTACACATTATTTCTAATTGCAAATGTCCTGAGATGTCATGAAATCCACCCATGTGATGTTTTCGAATTAGCTCAACATTGATATTTTGTTTCTCTTTGCCTCTCAAACATGTTTACAATTCAGCCCCACAATGCTTCTTGTCCTCAGATATCCCCTTAGTGATCACATTAAGTGCATGTGTGACGTGTATCTGAAGCTCAAAACATAACCCAGGCTAATTCCAGGCTACTTAATCTCAGTTGAATCCCCCCATACAGGTTTAACACCGTAAACCAACTATGGTCTTACTATGCCAGCAGATCTTTTACACTTGGTTTGCCTTTGTTTATGGTGTGCATGGTTTGTGATAGCTCTGAGTTTGCCTATATACTTTTATGATTCATATTTATCCAGTGCATTGGAGCAGTTTCTGCTCGGGCACCATGCCATCATTTGGTTGGAAATGAGACTTAACGAAAGGACAGAATTGTAGTTGTTTATTATTGAATAAGACCACAAACAGATCATATATTCAGTAAAACACTAAATGCTTCACAAAACACTAACATTATTATAAAAAGCAAAATATATTTGATTTTTTCTTGATGGTATTTTATAAATAGCGATATTACCATTACACATAAAGACTTTTATGACTTTTGATACAGAACTTCCACACAATAAGGATTATAGACAATAAATAGGAAATTAGATGTAAATACTAGATCAAAATTATAAAATAATACAATGCTCATGGCTGAACAGCAACATGTATATTTTTATATAATTTTCTGTAAAAATCACACTTTAAGCTACATACATTTCTGCTTATTTATGTACATAAACTAATTCCAATTTATAATCATCAGGATCTTCCTTTATGGAACATTACAGCAATGCCCTGTCGTACTTTCTAAAAATTATTTTCACAGTAAACTATTTTTGATGGTGGATTTCAATTAATTCTTTACCGTTTCCGAATTCATACAGTTTAGCTAAAGGGTCCGGATTGGAAATAAGTCTGATGATTTTACTGCAAATTATGATTCGGTGTGAAATCTGCTTATGATTATGATTCAATTTGAAGAAAAAAAATCACCAACTCATCTCCTTTATCACATAATGTACAGTATGTACATGTCAGTTGTATTGTCATGTATAGTGCTAATATACTTTTATGTATAAACAATGGCCAGCTGAACACAGGTCCTCTCATATTCTCTGAAATGCCCTGATGGACTAACCTCTGTGCGTATGCCTTTGTATTTTTCTGTTTTGTTTGTTTGCCCTCACACATGTCTCTTCATGTGTAATGCCAGGTGGTCGGAGCGGCTGAAGGCTCTGTGGCAGAGCATACACTCATATGGCTTCTGTCCTGTGTGTTTTCGAAAGTGTCTCGTCAGCTCGTCTGAACGGGCGAACTTCCACCCGCAGCCATCCCATGTGCAGTGGTACGGTTTTTCTCCTGAGGACATAAAAAAGGTAAGGGCAACATTTCTACATAGCCTTATATATATTTTGCTTAGTTTTGTTTGTCTATGAAATTATGTTCCCAATGTCTATACACATTTTTCTGTGCAGTCATTTGCAGAGACGTTATTTAATATCTTTTTTTTCTTTTTTTTTTACATAATGGTCTGTAGTGGTATAAACTACTTCAGAAATCTCCGGCCCTGAAAGGCTGTAATTGGATGCTTTACAGGTCAGTCAGATCGGGTCTTTTTCTCTCTAAAGGTGTAGTCAAACTATAGAACATGAATTAAATCGGACACCACACTGTACTTTTTTTTTTGGTTTAATTTAAAAAAGTAAGTAACCTGGTTGCCTTAAAATTTTGAGTTGATACAATGAAGGAAATTTATTTAATAAATAGAAACTCAAAATATTTTTGTATCTGAACCACATAAATTTTTTGATAAATCATGAAAATAGCACTATTTGGCATTTTTCACTGCGTCATCAGAAATAAAACACACACAATTACCCAATATGCTTACAAAATCTTTTAATAATATTTTAATAAAGGTTGTCAAATATCAAATCATTTTCATTGTATTAACTCAAAATTTTAATTTCAATGAACTCTGAAAATTTTAAGGCAACCAAGTAACTTTTTTGCTAAATAATTTTTTACAGTGCACAGTGAAAACCAGCAACAGGATATGATGTCACACTCTAGAGTTTACACATGTTTGAATGGAAGCAAATGAAGAGCCAAATCTCTTGAAGTGTAGTTTTGGTTTAAATAAAACTTAAAAAAAAAAACACTCTTTCCCCCTCTATTTCTCCTTTCTTCTTTCCTTTTCTGGTCTTTGCTACTCTGAGCAGTGTACAAATCTTGGTATTTAGGGCACTTCTTGATGGATCGCTTCCTGTTCTCCTGAGTTGTAAGTCGCTTTGGATAAAAGCGTCTGCTAAATGCATAAATGTAAATGTAAATGTAAACAATGTTTTTGTTAATTAAAATATAGTGCACTGTAAAAAAATCACGTTTTTAAAAAAACATTACCTGGTTGCTTAAAATTTCGAGTTCATTGAAATAAAGATTTTGAGTTAATACAATGAAAATTTTTGAGAATTGACAACCTTTATTCAAATATTATTAAACGATTTTGTAAGCATATTGGGTAATTGTGTGTTTTATTTGTGATGACGCAGTGAAAGGTAGCAAATTGTGCTAGTTTCATGATTTATCAATTTTTTTATGTGGTTCAGATACAATAATATTTTGAGTTTCTATTTATTAAACCAATTTCCTTCATTGTATTAACTCAAATTTTTCATTTCAATAAACTCAATTTTAAGGCAACCAGGTTACTTACGTTTTTAAGTTAAACCAATAAAAACAAATTTACAGTGTGGAAATAAAATATATATTATATATAAAATATATATAAAAATAATAAAACTATATATTCTTTTAAAATGAGAAATTAGGTGCCTTGGCTACTAACTAATTTGAACTAATACATTAAAGCTACATTACATAAAACTAACCTATAACCTACACCTACATACCATATTAACATATAAATACTACTAAAATAATATATCTCATGTGGCCTGGGTGGTTTTTGGCCAGAATTAGCAGCAGTCAAGCCATAGTCAAAAGTATGCAAATGCTAAGCTATTTTCTACTGAAACAAAAAGGTGCTAAATAGGGTGTGTGTTTTCAGATTACCTGTATGTGTACGGAGGTGTGCTTTGAGATGAGAGCTCTTGGTGTAAGTCTTATGGCAGCCTGGGTATTCACAACTGTGTACCGTGGCTTTCCTCTTCACCACCCCTCTCCGAATGCGCTTCCCCTCCAGACCTGCAGGTGGTACTGTGGAGTCAGGCACCATGGTCTGTGAGGGCAGATAGTGGTTGGTTGGCTGCCTGTGGACGTAGTTCACTTGTTGTTGGTAGAGTCTGGGGTGCGAGTAGTTTTGGATGAAGTTGTAGTGATGGTGTGGAGGAAAGATCAGAGCGTCCATCGCGATCCCAGACGCTTGGACATATTTGGAGTCGGGATAGGGTATCAGAGGTGCAGGCTGAGGGTAGTGTCCAAAATCCCACGACTTCATCTTCCCCATGCTGCCGCTCTCATTTTCTCTGTCCATGTCATTAGCAACAGGGAAACTACTACTAAACTGATGGGGGGGTTCTGTTTGTGAGAAGGATTTCCCCGTTGGCTGCTGCTGTTCCAAATATCCTCCGTTAAAGAGGTCAGGCAGTGAGGAACTTAAAGTCGCTTCATGAGGAAGCAGCTCAGCCAGTGAACTTGTAACAGACACTTGGTGTCTGTTTAATCTTGTCTGGTCCCTCGGTCCATTCAACTCCTGGACCAGGTAAAGATCAGGCCTGTGAACCTGGTCCTGAGGCGCTGGAATTTGAGGAGTGTAGTTTTGAGAGTTGGACCGTTCAGGTGATGCACTGCCCCAGTCAGACAGCAGGAACTCCATATCCCAGCATCCCTCACTATCATCATGGTCTGTCAGAAACTGTGAAGGTTTGTAGTTGCCGTTGCTTTGGTGTAGATCCTTGCAGTCCAGATCCAAACCACCCTTTTCAAAATTCCAAGCCTTTAGAGTCATCAAATATAATTTAAAATTGATATCTATGTTGATTTATTAGCCATTTTTTGCAATCATTGCAAACTGTGCAATCATCCAAAAAAAAAAAAAACAAAAAAAAAAGCTACAGTATAAAAAGATCCCTTTTAGGTGATGTATTGGAGTGTGTGGGTTTTTAATAGCATTTTGTATTGCTCTTTGTATTATACACTCATGCTTAATATAAAACTAGTCATCTGTCATGTTAAAAATTATATAAAAAAATGTATTCAAAATTTCATAAGATCAATGTCACTGTATCAAAATGACCAATTACAGTTGTGATTACCTTAATAAAAGCAGTATTTTATCAGATTTTTTTCAAGATAAAATAACTGAAACAAACATACCTTCATGTTTTCGGCGGTGTTGCAGAAGTTTGAAAACGAAGGCAAAGCGGCTTGAGTCACAGCCATCCGTTTGGTGCCCTTTCAGCATTTATTAGATACAGAAATTATTTTCTAATGATGACAAAAGAAGCAAAAATATACGTTGCCTTTTATGTTTGTCCAAAAATACTTGTGCAATAGACAAAAGGCAGGAACCCAGAAATTAGTGTTAAATTCAAAAGATATTTACAAAAATAAAGTTCACAGTGGCATTAATGCTGGTGACTCTTTCCCCCTTTCTTTCCCCCTCTCTTTTCTCTCTCTATCAGTGATAAACTTACGTTTAAGACCCCTGACAGTTGTGATTGTGGGTGGAGTTTAAATTTGAACCTATAATTTTGCATTGCAATTCAGTTAAACTTGACCAAATGAACAGAATGAGGCAGACAAACTAAACATCTTATTTATCTCATCACTTGAATTCTGCTGAACCTTTGTAAAAATACATGTTCATCCAAAAATATCCCTGCTATGGCTATATACTGTTTCTGAGGGTATTTTAATCTTAAATGAATGAAGTGTTAATATAGTATTAATGCATTAATAGAAAATGTATATCATATATTAATATATTATTGATATTGTACATACAATAGTTTAATTGCTATTACTGGTCAACATAAACTAAAAAATACATTTAAAAATAATATTTAAAATAAAATGAAAGGAATTAAATTGTGTTAAAATTAAAATACACAAGGAATTTAAAGTAATGATAAGTAGTAGTATTGGAAAAAAAAAATGTTATTGATAAATAATAAATGCTTACAATATAATTTTAAAAAGTAATATAAAATACTATGACATCGAAAGTTAAGATGACTGGAACATTGTTTGCAGACAGTATCAAGGGTGCTAAAATGAAAAACAGTGTCTACATTTCCGTTCAGAACTCTAATTTCATGCGCGACATCTCTCCTAAAACACATAAACTCAGTTCAGTGTCTGTGCCAGTGTGCGATTCTCAGAAGGCCGGTGTTCAGTAGGTGATTATGTTCTGGAGAGCGGTTATCAGTGTGCTTAGGCTGATGAGAGGCCTGCTGTCCTGTGTGAGATAATAGAGCTCTGGGTCCCTCTGATGCCTCTTTCGCCACAGATAACAGCACATACACACATTTACAACGTCAAACCTTGCTGCTTAGATGCCTTTGTTGAAAGCAACTGCATTGACTCATTTGAATGGGAACACATCATTTATCTATGCATTTTTGGGCTTGTGAGAACAAAATACACCATCGATCAGGGTAAGGTCGCTCAAATGAGTGGCTAAATAAACACCAGCAGATCAGTATGTCAGTAAGAACTTGAAATCCAACTCTGTTCATTTATTCCTGCATCTTGAGTCTGCAAGGTAAGCTGGAGCACAGCCTGTGTGAAAGCAGACAGAATATAAAAATGGCCTTCAAGGGATAGTTCACCCAAAAATGAAAATTAGAAAATGATTATGTTTTATTCAACCTCAAGCCATACTAGATGTATGTAATAATAATAATAATACATTTGATTTATAATGCACTTTATATTAAACAAAATCTCAAAGTGCTACAGAATTAAAAACAATCAACAACAATAAATAAATAAATAAATAAGTAAATAAATAAAATAAATAAAACTGAAAAATTAAGAAGTAACAAATCAATTAAAAGCTCTGCTAAAAAGGTGTGTTCTAAGACCACGATTCGAAGCATTTACAGTCTGTGGAGTCCGCAGGTGGTAAGGGAGAGCATCCCACAGACTAGGGCTGCTGAGCAGAAGGCCCGATCTCCCACAGTATGGAGTTTGGTCGAGGGAGTTCCAAGAAGAAACAGAGAAACAGAGCGGAGGTTACGAGTGGAAGTTTGTGTGGTGAGGAGTTCTTTGAGATAGGAGGGTGCCTCACCATGGATGCACTGGTGGGTAAGGAGAGAGATCTTATACTCGATCCTGAACGACACAGAAGCCAGTGGAGTGATTTTAGAATGGGGGTGATATGGTCGTATTTGCGCACCCGCATGAGGATCCTAGCAGCACTAAATACTGAATACACTGCAGCCTCTGGAGATTTTTGCTAGGGATGCCGATAAGGAGCGCATATATGACATTCTTCTTTCAGACGCAGTGGCAGTGAATGGCAGCCTAAAATTTGAAGCTCAAAAAAGTGCATCCATCTTTTTATAAAAGTAATCCACATTGCTCCAGGGGACTCCTTCTGAAGTGAATTGATGGGTTTTTGTAAGAAAAATATCCATATTTAACACGTTATAAAACACTTAGCTTCTGGCAAAAATTAATATAACTCGGATTGTATTCTTCTGAAAGAAGAATTTCATATAAACCTAGCATGGCTTGGTAAATTATCAGATCATTTTTATTTTTGTGTGATCTAGCCCTTTAAATACTTTTAATTTTAAAGGGTTAGTTCACCCCAAAATGAAAATTCTCTCATTAATTACTTACCCTAATGTCATCCGAGACCCGTAAGACCTTAAGAATACAAATTAAGATATTTGTGTTGAAATCCGATGGCTCAGAAAGGCCTCCATTGACACCAATGTCATTTCCTCTCTCAAGACCAATAAAAGGCACTAAAGACGTTGTTAAAAAGTTCATCTCACTACATTGGCTCTACAATAATTTGATGAAGCGACGAGAATAGTTTTGTGTGCAAAAAAAACAACAACTAAATAACGAGTTATATAGTGATGGGCCGATTTCAAAACACAGCTTCGACCCGTTATGAATCAGTGTATTGATTCATGATTCAGTTTCAGCAGTTTGGCGGTTTGACACGCGATCCGAACCATGAATCAATCCGCTGATTCATAACCGTTCTAAACTTTGTTTTGAAATTGACCTATCATTATATGTCGTTATTTTTATTTTCTTGCGCACAAAAACGTCTCGTCAAAATTCTCGTCGCTTCATAAAATTATTTTAGAATCACTGTAGTGAAATGGGCTTTTTATTGACATTTTTAGTGCCTTTATGGGTCTTTAGAGAGGAAATGACATTGGTGCCAATAAAGGCCTGTCTGAACCAACGGATTTCAACAAAAATATCTTCATTTGTGTTCCGAAGATGAACGGAGGTCTTACGGGTGTTAATCAACATTAGTGCAAGTAATTAATGAGAGAATTTTCATTTTTGGGTGAACTAACCCTTTAAAGGGCTCATGAACTGGCTTTTTTATGCTGTTGTCTGAGGTCAACTTATGACGTTGATTTTTACATTCAAAAACATCATAATGAATAAGCAATTGGCTATTTTCTACCCTGGTTTCAAGCCTCTCTCATGAAATACTCAGTTTTTATGGGTGTGCCACACTGAAGACTCACTGCTATGATTGGATAAGGTTTACATGCGTTTCGGCTCCCCCTTGAGTACACATGAGGAATTGTTTTGAAAGTTTGTGGGAAAACAGCAGCCGGAATGATTTGCCCACAGTGCTCGCAAAAAGTCTTTATCAAACAAACACAAGGATTTATCTCTCACCCACCCGCGATTGATTGGAATGTTATTTTTTATTACTTGGCCCGATCGGTTGATATAACTGCGAACCGTGCATCACTAATACACACACGCACACACAAGCTTCGCTACAGAGTTAGACAAATCAGGATGATCAAAACTTCCACGACTGTATTTTTCCTTCAAATATCAAGTCAAGAGAGTGAACACATCAAGGGAGGAATGTTATTTAAGTATTTAAAATAGCCCGTCGGCAGCCCGGTGATACATTTTGGTAGCCTGTCTGGAAAACGCATAGCCTCGGGATGTTGGGTTTTGCAAGCCCTGGCCCCATACATGTCCGAGTCTTATTCCCAATTGCAGCACAAAGAACCAACAACACCACAAATAAAGGATTGAAGATGAGTGAAAGTATTACGGGTTTGGAATGACACAAGGGTAAGTAATGACATCATTTTCATTTTTGGGTGAACTATCCCTTTAGGTTAATGTCTACCTGGTTGCTGGCTTGTGTTTAGCCTAATCCATTACTCTAAAAAAACATCTTCACAGGTGGCATCTCATGAAGTAGGCTGAGAGGATTCTGCGATCTAAGCAAAAGTTTCTACTTTACCAAAGCTAAAATATAGAGCAAGTTTTTTCATGAACATATTTTGATCACTATGAAAATCCCCATACTCCCATTTCTCTATTTTATGGGTTTTTCATGACTTTACTGTTATTCTAAAATAAGAAATAAAAAAACAAAGAATGCATAGATGCATTCAAACCTTTCTCTGGAACTTTATGTACAGCTGGGTAATATTTTAGATTTTTTTTTTTCAGCGGCATTATCATAAACGTAATTTCCCTAAAAGTACTTTGAGGATATTGCATAATAGATTTTTACATTTAGAAGCTTTATGATCAGTTTATGAGCTGCATTCTGTGTTTTCTGTTTTTTGTTTGTGCATTTAATCACAAGATTAAATGGCTGATTCTTTTTTAGATTATCACTGGGTTGTGTTGGGTGATCAGATCATCAAATAAATGTACCATTTAGAAGTAGTAACGCAGAAGGCTATTATGAAAGATAAAAGTGTTTGTTGATTGTGAAAGTTTCATACGAAATGCTAGATGTGACAAAAAAAGACATTATTATACATTATGGTGGGTTATATTGGCTCAAATTACTTTGAGCCAAATTACTTTGAGCCGGCTTGGGGGTCCAAGGTAATTTATGAGATGGTTTAAGTATCAATGCAATCATTTGAAACTGCTCAATGATTAAGAATGACAAAAGGAGGACAATGCCTGACAAGACACAGTATTGGCAATAGTTGTTTTTCCTGTCCGTGTGACTCTGACAAGACAATCAAATGATCACAGTTCCTTCCAGCTGTTGTAAACATGATGTTAGATTTAAAATACAGTTCCTGCATTTACTATTCTAACCACATGTTCAGTGCTGAGAGGAACGAATAAAACCATATTGATCGACTCAACTGGCTATTGGGAAGAATGCATCCTCCTCAATGTCTGTGTGGCGTACGGTCCTGCTTACTTCAGAGCTACACGCATACACACTTTAATGGACATATTTTAGTTTGCTTAGACGGAGTGGACACATAGATGAGTGAATTCTACACATGAATTTCCTGTCATTGTCATATGCAGTATTAGCTCACAAGGGCCACTCATGGGAGTGTCTTTCTGCCTTTCTTCTATGATGTGATGGAAGGATGTGGTTTTCTTAAACATATGAAACATGTTCGTTGGTGTCTTTAATGCGTGGATGAGGAAGTTTGCGCAAGTGAGTGGGAAGGGAGGTTCAGCTAGTTGTAATTTGTATGATTATCAATCATAAACACAATTTGGTCATACACAGATCTCTAGGTCTGGTATATTTAGAGTTCAGCACTGGAAGAATGTCATTTTGTGGGTATTTCCTCACAGCTTTGATCATCCTCAAGCAGCGTTTTAGTGGTAAGTGTTTTCACATTTCATAATTATGTTTCAGTAGGATCACAACATATCTGAAATCTAAATCACATAGCAAATCACAGTGTTATTGGCTTTTGAGTACAAAACATTGAGTAAACATATTTAAATATGTCATTAGAGTTACATTTCAATATCAAAATGTATTTTTTTTTTTTTTTTTTTTTTGGAAGGTTTTGCATTTTCATGTACTTTGCATTTTGGCTTTTCATGTTTTATTGTTGTTATATTTAACTTAAAAAGATCCAGAACAGCAGTAATTTACATGTTGACCCAGGTCGTCTAATCTGGCTGGTTGACTATTGACCAGACATGACTATGAGCAATGTTCCCTCTAATTTCTTTATTAGGCTTACCATACAATATAATTATAAACCACCTATAATATAATATAAAAATAACTGAAGTTTTTAAACTAATATAGGCTATTAAAGATAAACACTGTAAAAAGGTAACTGAATAGATCTAATAGCTAAGTATGTTTAAGGGGATTGTGAACTCTTTTATATTTATCTAAACATCTCTGAAACCCAAACCACAAACACACACACACACACACACACACACACACACACACACACACACACACACACACACACACACACTATCTATTTAAACACATCTATTTAAACTGACGGGCTAATATTGAGGTGTTTTGAGTTTGCATGCTACACTTTTGGTGGCGGTAACTGTAAATGTCTCTTTTGTTACCATGCTGTCTGTGCCCATCATCCACTATTTCCACCACTTAATCAAGCCGCTCTTCTTTAAAAGAAGATGACTTTTTATTTCACGTGTCTTTTCATTTCACGTTGCCTCTCATATCGAGATATTTGGAGAGCAAACATGACTCGCACACGACATACGGTAATTTTCTCTATAAGAAACCTGTAAACCGCATTCACCAGTTCTAACACTACCACGATACTAACTATAGAACAGAGCACTGCAATTATTTCTCACTTAAAGTACAATAAAATGGATTTCTCCCCTCATTTCGCGTCTGCACGGCATTTTATTGTTTCTGCGCGGCCGTGGCTTCACAAGTGTGGAGGACCAACCCTGCACAAATTAAAAATAAATAAATAAATGAATGAATGAATAAGTAAATAAATTAATAAATAAATAAATATACACATATGTAAATTAATAACAACATAAATAGATAAATAAATGTGATTTATTTTTCCCTCATGTATTTATTTTTACATTTATTGATCGATTGATTCATTTCTTTTTCTTTTTCCGTGTGCAAATGAGGAGGGCGGTCCTTGTGTAGGATAAATACATGAGGGAAAAATAAATGTAAAAAATAAATGAACGCATATATATAAAGATAAATGTTAAAATAAATGTTAAATTTAATGAACAAATTTTTTTTTTTTAATTTAAAAAGATATATTTTTATAAAAGCAGAAAATAATAAATTAAGGGAAAGATAATACAAAATTGTATTTGATTAAAAATGTATCATATTTATTTTATCAAGTGGTTTATTCTGTTGTTTATTTTCCTATTATCACATTTATTTATCTATTTATGTTTTAATTAATTTACATATGTGTATATTTATTTATTTATTAATTTATTTACTTATTCATTCATTCATTTATTTATTTTTAATTTGTGCAGGGTTGGTCCTCCATACACAAGTGCGCGTCCGTGCACGCGCGCAGCTTAGAGGAAACATTGTAATAATTATTGTAAAAATATTGCTGTAATAATTATGTAACTAATACATTGTCTTTCCTTGATCTTTCAGCTGCTGAACACTCTGTCCCACCGGCTCCTACCCTGACCCAAACAGCCGTCAGAGGCTCATCTGTGGAGTTGATTTGTCAGGCTCCACAGGGTTATGGTGGACTTGTATTTAAACTTTATAAAATTCGTGACCTGATAGACGTCATAGAGTATTCATCCGAACAACAAAGCTCTCACTTTGTGCTTCGGGGAAAAGATACAAAGAAAGAGAATCACTATTGCTGTCAGTATGGAAACAGCATGTACAGTTCATACATGCAGCCAGGTGAGTGTTTATATTATATTATACTATAGCCTGGTTTCACAGAAAGGAGCTTAGAATGAGCCAGGATTAGGCTTTAGTTCAATTAGGACATAAGTAGATTTTATAAACCTTTTAAAAAAACATTACCGGTATGCAACTTGAGACAAAACAATAGCAGTGACATATTTTAGGATATATCAGTTGCTTTCAGTGAGTCTGGGAATTGGCTTAAACCTTGTCTGTGAAACCGGGGGTGTATAGCATTACATTACACTTTATTTCGATAGTCCACTTTAGACCTTCTGCTAACTATAAGTACTTTTACAACTACATGTCAGCTAACTCTCATTAGAGTATTAGTAGACTGTTAGGTTAGTAGAATAAGTTGACATACTTATAGTTACGTATAGTCAGTAGAATCTGTTGAAGAAGCATTAAAATAAAGTGTTAGCAGATATTAAGCATACAGTCTACTGATACTCTGACTGCTAGTTGATATGTAGTTGTTTTTACTTATCGTTAGTACTAGTATGTCTAAGTTACCTATTATGTATTTTAAAAAAATTATGATCCTGCATAAATCACTGTTGTCATATCAGCCAAGGCACAGGTTTTTGCATTGGTAGTTCACAGCTGTGTTGTAGATGTAGAGGGAAGTGTTTTGAGGTCACAGAGGTGTGACGGTTTAAGAAACTGCTCTGTCGTGCTGAGTTAAAACCCTCGGTTATAACCACCAAACCAAGCTACTCCACCCAGCAGTGCTTTACATCTTTATGTATTTCAATCAGTATGTCAGTATTACTGTCTCTTATCTTTAGTTTTGCACACATATATTCTAAAACGCTACATGCTCTTGACTTTCTTATTTCTTCTAAAAGTATTTACTGTCAGTCCTCTGCCCTCCCCTCACTTGATGGTCGAGCCCTCTAGTGGGCATGTAACGTCTGGTGAGACACTGTCATTCAACTGTCAGGCCCCACCTGACCATCAGAAACATCGCCCAGAGGCTTTCCTCCTGCTCCGGAGTGCCAAAGGAACCTCAGGATCCATGGTCGCCCCAGCCAAGCTAGTGTCTCAGTCCCAGGAAGCTCACTTCAGTGTGAAGACAATGGGACAGGAGGACAGTGGGGAGTACAGCTGCCTCTACCAACTCAAATTACCAAAGACGGGACAAGTGAATTCCACAGCCAGTCAGCCGGTACACATTACTGTCATAGGTGAGGAGATTGGTGCTATTCTGATTACATTTCATGTCCATATTGTCTTATATCTTGAATTTTATAGATCAATAGTGACTGTTGCTTTAGTTGTTTTATGTGTTGCATTTTCCAAACCCTAGTGAGCTGCCTATTGAGGCAGAATTTAAAGGCATCATAGGTGTATAACTTAATTATATCCTTTAAGGCAGAGAGCAATCTCAAAATGCACTACAGCAAGCTCAGTCAAGGCTAATTTTCCTACATCATTTTTGAACCATATTCAGAGTATCAAAGATCTTCATGACAATGACAACATGGCGGGCCGTGGACGTATTGGGCCATGGATCCATATTGTATTCCTTTTCACACACATGCATACTAATAAAACGTACGTTCAAAAAGTACATGCAGTACATACTCTGACATTATGTGAATTCAGATGCAGATAGGGAACAGATTTCAAATTTTGAATTATAAATATACATGGGAAAATTTTTTTTTAAGATTAAGAAATGTATTATTTTACCCAATATTTGTGCGTGATATGCTTAGAGTATTGTGCCATTATCTTGGCAACATGCTAATGTAATGGAGGCTAGCTAGTAAGAGCTGTGTGAGCAAACCTTACTCCTCTGGCCTCAAGATGTGCACTAACAACTGCAGTCTTTAGCATCCTTGTTAGTGCACCCACCTCCTATGCTGGAAATTCTGGTTAAAACCCCCCTCATTCGGTGTGAGTACAACCTAGGGCTTACATTGGTGCCGTGACCCGGATAAGAATGAGGTTTGGGGGCTGAGTCTAATAGAGGCCAGCTAGTAAATGTCTCCCCTGTTCTCAAGAGACACATTAGCGGCTGATGCTAGAGGCTGTGGCATGTAGCGTCCTTGTTAGAGTGCCGGCCTCCCATACCGGAAACGGCAGTTCGAATCCTGCTCGGAGAGGTGCGAGTTGGACCAGAGGGGTTACACTAACAGCAAGGTTCTTGCCTATGTTGAGTGCTCCAAAATGGTCACTTAATGTGTGATCCCATTTACCAATGTTTAGTGAATTTTCATGCGTGAAACAAGTCATTTCATAAACATACCACATGATTGGGAATTTAGCATGAGATTGAAAGATTTCGCCATACAAATTTCATACTGGTTCGCCACATTGACCAACAGAAAGCTGCTTGGTTTGAAAGTGACTTCAGTGTGATCTGTGCTTCATACATTACTACCCTATTGACAATAGACGTTGGACCTTTTTGGCCCATGAAATTTTACCAAAATGTTTCTATTGATTCACTTTATGAAGTTATATGATTGTTAAGATGCTGCCTATGTAAGTAGTAAGCAGAAAGGCATCTCACTAGCTTTTGGAACAGAGCTTACCAAGTGTTGAAATTTGGTATGTAACCCATCTCGCACATTTTTGCTATTAAGCAAAGGTTCTCATGTATCTTTGTGTCTGTCTGTGTTTCCTCTCACAGAGCTCCCAGTCCCCACTTTATCCCAACATGAGGGTGAAGTTCTGGAGTGTGTGGGGTCACCCTCATATCTACAAGGATTGTTCTCTTTATTTCGTGTGGGTGTCCTGTCACCTGTGGCGACCCATCAGGCTTCCCTGACCCAACACAGTGCTAGATTTCCCATACCCACCCATTATGAACATGGTGCACAGTATCAATGTCAGTACAGCATGTCACTGGGCAACTACCGGGCGTACTCTAAAATGAGCATGCCTGTAACTCTCCCATGCATTCCAGGTGTGTACTGAATGTGATATATTTCATTATGTCATATAAATAAGACCCTAAAATCTTTATTGCATAATTTTTCAGGGTATCACTCATGCAAACAGACCTCTACAGGTAAGACTCAGGCCTTATGGATTTGTTTGCCACCATAGTAATGCAGCAAATCTTAAATGCCATGTTCTCCTTTTGTTTTCATACACGTCTGCGGAAAGGTAGCACAGACCTGGCTCTTATTGTTGGCTCTGTGTCTGCGGGTGTTCTGTTCCTCATGGCGGTGTTACTCCTGGGATTTGTCGTGCACAGACATAGTGAGTTTTATTTTTGCTCATGAGTTTACTTTGGTTTAGTCTGGTCTCTCATTAACTTTCAGTGTTTCATATTTATTCATATTTAATATTCAGTGTATTAATATTATCTTCTCAATCTGTTTAATTAAACACTGGAACAAACAAAGTGAAAACGCCTCCTGTTTGTTTTTCATTCATACATGTAATCCTCGTTAATATATATTGCATTATAATCATTATCCATTTATCCGCAGTCAAAAACACGTCAGAAAGAAGGAGACAAAGGTAAGACAATACTGAAGAACATACATATTGTATTATATTGTATTATATACATACATACATATTATATTATATACATACATATTGTATAGATATTGTATTAAAATCGGTTTTACATTTATTCAGTCGAAAAGTTTTTTTTTTTTTCAAGTTTTAAGATTTATTTCAAATAAATTTAAAAATGTTCTTTAGAACTTTCTATTCATAAAAGAGTCATGTTTTCCACAAACATTAAAAAGCACAACCGTTTTTAACAATAATACAAAATGTTCTTTAAATCTGCACTAGGTAACTTCTCAACCTTCATAATATATTTTCAAGACTCTTGTGATGATAAATCGACTTACAATAGGTTGAATGACACGTCTGCCATAGCTTGATGGGTCTGTATCGTTTTTAATCGTACTTTTAAACTTCGGGTTTCGGGTAGTAACCCGAGAACAATAAGAACTTCAAAATTCGACTGCCTTACGGCATATACGTCACTTCCACCAACACAAACACTTCCTTCAATTCGGACGTGCGAGCCCAACTTTGTTAGTCGGATAATATAGTCATGTCTGAAGCAGCACAGACAAATAAGAAAGAAAAGGTTTTGTTGGAGGAAAGCAATAAGAGGAAACGAAAAAGTGATGGGATTAAAGGCAGGACGAGGATCAACACTGGGCCAGCGTTTGGTCGTTGGCGTGAGCTGAAGGAGGCGTGCCCGACCGATGCTGTCATGCTTGTTATGGTGATTTCCTACCACTCAAACATTGAATTGAAGTATTATATAGATTCTGTAAAACGGTAACCAATAGACTACTATAATGACGCTGGCTTGTAAACGTGAGCATCGCGATTATTTGGCATTTGAAAAAAATAAAACCCATGAAATTATATTCATATGACATGCTGAAACATATGCCACTGACTGTACCTGGGATGAAGACATTTCACACGCGCCACCAGAAGAACACCTGCATGTGAACTCCTGCAGTGTTCAGGGGAACTGTTAGTGCTGCACCAACCCGCGGGGACGCTTTTATTAAGTTATTTGGCCCGCCCCGCACCACTGTATATATTTTTACAACCGCACCCGCGACCATTAAATAGACATACAGGGTCCGCGGGTTATGAGACGACCCGCGCATTACTAGTTCAGGGCTATCAGGGTTGTCATGTCAACAAATGCATGCACGATGGCATCCCCTGTTGAAGGATGACAGAGCTTACAACAGTAGTTGAGGACATTATTTTTTCCCAACTGTAGGGGGACCCCGAGAGCAAAAGTTGCCAAGTGCTGCTTTAAGAGCAGGAACTCAGCATATTAGAATATTTTTTGAAAGATCATGTGACTGAGCTCAAGTAATGATGCTGAAAATTCAGCTATTTTAAATTATATTAAAATGGAAAACAACTATTTTAAATTGCAACAATTCACAGTGTCGCGGTTTGTTTTACTGCTATTAAATAAAACATACCAACCATGGTGAGATAAAAGACTTGTATATTTTTAAAAAAACGTACACACCCGAAACTTTTAAAGAGTAGCATATATATATAATTTAAATACATATCTATATAAATATTTAAAGCACTTACTGTATGTAGTTAATTATATTATTGTTATTTAATTTAGTTATTTAAATTATTGTATTTATTTTTCTAACATAAGTATGAATGTTATAACAAATATAATAAAACTTTCCATAGAGAACAAGAAAAATTCTGGCTACATGTTCACTCCAGAGATCATATTGCTGGTAAGTCACTGTGACAATGTCTTCAAAGCAAGCATCGTCCATTCACTACTGCGCATATACACTGATAAGGAATAAAATGATGTGACATGAATAACACTGATTATCTCATCTCAACACCTGTTAGGGGTGGGGTATATTAGACAGTAAGTGAACATCTTGTCCTTAAAATTGGAAGCAGGAAAAATGGTCAAGCTTAAGAATTTGAAGTCATAAGAAGTCTGACAAGGGCCAAAATGTGATGGTTAGACAAGCATCTAGTCAGAGCATCTCCAAAACTGCAGCTCTTGTTGGGTGTTCTTTCAAAAGTGGTCCAAGGAAGGAACAGTGGTGAACCGGCAACAGGGTAATGAGTGGCCAATACACGCACGTGAGGAGCGAAGGCTGGCCCATGTGGTCCGATTAAACAGATGAGCTACTGTAGCTCAAATTGCTCAAGAAGTTAATGCTGTTTCTTATAGAACGATACACAGAATACACAGTGCATCGCAGTTTGTTGCATATGGGACTTCGTAGCTGCAGACCCCTGCCCACCACCGAAAGCACAAACCACCGAGCCTCAGAAGTGGTCCACGGAGCAATGGAAGAAGGTGGCCTGGTCTGATGGATCATGTTTTCTTTTAAATCACGTGGATGGCCGGGTGCGTGTGCGTCACTTACCTGGGGAACACATGGCACCAGGATGCACTATGGGAAGAAGTCAAGCCAGCGGAGGCAGTGTGATGCTTTGGGGAATGTTCTGCTGAGAAACCTTGGGTCCTGCCTTCCATGTGGATGTTATTTTGACACGTACCCCTTACCGAAGCATTGTTGACCATTTACACCCTACAAATATAAAGAGTATTCCCTGGTGGCTTTGCCTCTTTCAGCAGGATAATGCGCTCTGCCACAAAGCAAAAATGTTTTAGGAATGGTTTGAGGAACACAACAGCGAGTTTGAAGTGTTGACTTGGCCTCCAAATTCGTCATATCTCAATCCAATCGAGCATCTGTGGGATGTGCTGAGAAACAAATCCTATCCATGGAGGCCCCACCTCGCAACTTGCAGGACTTAAAGGATCTGCTGCTAACATTTTGGTTCCAGAGACCACAACACACCTTCAGGGTCTAGTGCAGTCCATGCCTCGATGGGTCAGGGCTGTTTTGGCAGCAAAATGGACTAACACAATATTAGTCATAATGTTATGCCTTGTCTGTGTATATGCGCGTATATGTATATATCTGATACATATCTGATTTGGCCTTCAAGTTGACTGATTTTCTCTCACCATGGACTTATTTTCTCATCAGACCTCACTCTGCAGCGTGTTGACATTGGATCTGTGGTATGTACCATTTCAAACCTTCTCTTGTGATTCCCTTTTCAAAAGGCACACTACAGTAGTATCTCGTATCTCGCTCCAGGACTAAGGTTACCAGAATGCTGATTTGTTTAGAGAGGACAGATTCAGGAAGAATAAAATCTAGAATAAGATGACTTTGCATCATCCAATGTTTTTTCAACATCCTGTTGCATTATGTCCGCTGTTAGAAACACTGACTTATCACATCTCTTACATGTTTTTAATATGCACGTTTCCAAACTACAGGGCAATGGAGGGACGCTTAGAGGAAGACCCTCAGATTCAGAGGCTATCTATGACTGTCCCATGACAACCTTTAAGAACCCTTCATTTTGCTGATTATCTGTCTGTCTGTTGCTCCATTTTGCAGAGGTGAAAAGTAACGAATTACATTTACTCGCGTTACTGTAATTGAGTAGTTTTTCTGTGTACTTCTACTTTTCTAAGTAGTTTTAAAAATATGTAATTTTACTTTTACTTAAGTACATTTTGATTGAAGTATTGTACTTCGCTACATTTTAAACCACATCCGTTACTGAGTAAAAATAAATCATTAATGCAAAGAGGGTAGGGGAAAAAAACGCGATCCGGAAATGACTATATTGAATAGATGGCGCGGGGCGCGGGAGAGAACAAGCGCGTAAATATCAGATGGAGACGAACGAGACAGACGTCAGTGACGCAGAGGTGAAAGCAAAACGCCATCGTTAACCCCTGGCTAGTATGTAAATACTTTGGATATAGAAAAAAATAACGTGGTGTTGTCCCGGAGGATATCAAATTTGCACAAAATGTGGATGCAAATGAAGAAACACATAGAACATGTTCGGGAACACATCCCTCTGTGCAGATAAAGGTATGTTTATAACTTAAGGCCGATTGATTTCTGTGGCGCAGAGGGAATCCCGGAATCCAGTCATGAACATTAACTTTACATTACAAGGTAGAATTCGAAAAACTCGAAAGTAGAGCTGTAGGCCTAGAAACAAATCAAATCGCGACATGGTCTGGGAATATTAAAGCACAAAACATTGCTATATGAATATATGATCTGCTTGTTCTGTCTCTGTGAATGCTCTTCTCCGTCTACTACATATTGACTCTATTATTCTTAAACGTTTTAACGAATCAATGATAAAAATAAGTTGTTAATCTAATTCATAATAATTTATTTAATTTAGTTTATTAGACATGTTTTATTGAAATTTTAATAAACAAAATAAACAAATGGTTAAGTTTGTTATAATAAAGCATTTGTTCAAACAAAAAACAAAAAAGACCAATCATCTTCATTCATTTAACATCATTTTAACTAGTTATAATAACCATAATTTAATAATAGGTACAATAATTGTTTAATTGATGTTTTCTGAGCTAGTTGTCATATCGTGAAAATCTCATTCTAATCACAGGGGAGAGTTTAAAAAAAGTAACTAAGTAACTTTTACTCTGAGTACATTTTAAATGAGTTACTTTTTACTCTTACTTGAGTACATTTTTAGACCAGTAATTTTACTTGTACTTAAGTAAAATTTCATTGAAGTAACTAGTTTTACTTGAGTAGAATATGTTGTTACTCTTTCCACCTCTGCCATTTTGTTTGTCATTACCTGCATACTGTGTTTATTTAAAGCTGAAACATCTTGTATTTTGTAGTAATGTATGAGTAAACAATTGTCTATTGTAGTTCTGTTGTATTTTTCACTGCGATATGAATGATTCTGTCAGCAGGGGGCTCTGAACATCCAGATATAATGTTAGATTGATTGTTTCAGTGAAGCATTGTTAGTTTTGAGTGTTGGTCACCAAATCTTTGCAAATCATTTGATAGATTTAATCACCTGAAACTGAAAATTGAATGCTTTAATATGCGTTTCTTTTCACAGCTTACTCATTTAGTTAACAGTAGTAAGAACTTTTCATTTCCTCTTTTTTTTTAATCACGAAAACCTGAAACAGGAACCATTTATTTGACCGTCATGCCAGAACTGCATTGCTGTAATGAAATTAAACATCTATTATATGATAGCTTAAGACTCCCTGTCTTCACATAGTCTGCCCATACTAAAAATGAAACTCTGAACTAAGCATTTACAGCTCTTTTACACTCATCTACAGATGATCTGGTTGACTGAAGTTTCTCTGCTTTGTTCTCTGAAGCACCTTAACCCTGCATTTACACAGAAACACTGGTTGTTATTGTACAAAACAATGCCAGTTACCAGACTTCTGTAATCAAATACTGATTATTTGTTGTGGCAGAAACTAGCCTTACGTCACCAATCATGTTCTGGTTTCCTAAGAATAGTTTGTCATATATTATTTATTTGTCTTAAATAAGGTCAGTTAGACTACGCTGAAAGCAATGGGCTGCTGCCATATTTGAAATGAGCATTCCCATACAGCCTGCGCTAAATTGTGCTTAGAAAGAGTGAATGAATAATTCACAGGCAACTAGAGGGTCAGTAAAGCGTGTGTGTGCATGCGAGTTGCGATCTCTCATGACTAATCTCGCCCAGGCTCGGACGTTTTCTTTGTACCTCTCTTACAGTACCATCATCACCATGGCGACACATTTGAATGCCCACTGGCGTGTGGAGTCATTCAACCGTGCATTCATACCTCACAGCACGGGCTGAGAGGGATAGAATGGACTGTGATGTCATTAAACAAGCAAAGGGTTTTTACATGGAAGCTGAATGGAATGCTAGAACGTCGCCCTCTTTAAGTGTTATGTTGAAAATCAAAGCCATAGATACGTCATAAGCATTACATTCTGGTCATTGTGCCTATTGTGAAGTCAGTGATGTAGTTTCGGACTCCAAGAGCCAAAGCTCCATTTTAACGATGAGTCACATTCAAACCATTTGAGTTTCTGAAAACACTTTTATAATCACCCCCCCCCCCCCCCCCCCCCAAAAAAAAACAAAGAAACAACAACAACAAACAAAACAAAAACAAACCACGGATCAAGTATTTTGAATTTTTTAAAATTAATTTTCATTTTATTAATATGACTATATATGTATGTGTGTGTGTGTGTGTGTGTGTATATATATATATATATATATATATATATATATATATATATATATATATATATATATATATATATATATATATATGTGTGTGTGTGTGTGTGTGTAAATATATATTTATATATAAGCCATTTCCCAGTTAGTTTAATTTAACTTTTTTCTCAGTAATGAGATATTTATATAATATTTTTTTTACAAAATCTTTCTTATATAATCCAGTCTGTTTCACTGTTTTGATACTATGAGATGAGCAGATATGTTTATTGATTATAAATAACTGTATAACCGTAAAGCAGAGATTTACTTTGAAAATGACTATTATTACACTTAAATCAAGCCATGTGACACCAATCAATACTGCCCAGCAATCATACCTACTACCATTAACACCATCAGTTATTTACATGATGTGTGTCCAACTTGCAGCATCTTTTTGAGGCAAGTGATTCTCTTCATCCACCCATAATGGCACGTGGTACTGCTTTCCTTTAAAAGATCCGAGAATTTTCTGGGGAAACTGATTTGTTCATATGCTTAATTTTTTAATGCAGGCGCACTTGGTTGTCCGGGCCGTTTGTATTGTTTATCTCAGGATGCTGTTGTGGTTCAGTCTCAGTTGTTGTTGTCTTCCACATGGCCGTTCACCATCCCTGACTCCCAGCGTTCAAGTAACTGATTTCGCTGCCTTGGGATCTTATGCGTTTTCTGTATTTATAAGAACATTAATCAGAACATTAGTGAGTGCAGAACCTGATTTCAGCGAGAGCAAAATGTTTCTAGATCAACATCTTTGTTGCTTCTGGAACAACATTCCAATCAAACAATCAGATTTAAGGGACAAGTTTACGTCAAGATTAGCTTACAACTACAGTACATCAGTGTTAGTCACTCATTTCCTTCAGATTTTAGGGATAGCTTATAGGTAGCTTAGGGGTAGGTTTAGGGGTAGGGACATGGTTAGGAAGCTTTTTGGCTAACACTTTAGAATACTGATCCATCATTAACAGGAACAAGTCTAATAAATGAGTCAGTAATAGTGCATAACCAGATGTGGTATAGTTCACTTTTATTATTTAATCAGTAACTACTATTTTTCATATGTAATGTCCCAGAGTACTAGTAAGAACTACTATATACAGGTTCATATTAATGTGAATAATGCGTAATTCATTCTAAAATGAAGATCATGGTAACCCACTAGTAATGACAAGTGCTACGAAATTCTTCCGAAGGAACTACTAATTATTTGGATCAGTATTCTAAAGTGAAAAGGCATTGTGGTAATAACTGAAGTCATTGTAAACTTTTGATGTTTTTTTAGATAGCAATGACTCGTGTTACTACATACTTCGATAGGAATTACTAGCTATTTAGATCAGTATTCTAAAGTGAAGATCATGGCAACCCACTTGGAATTAATTAAAGGGTTAATTCACCCCAAAATTAAATTTATGTCATTAATGGCTCACCCTAATGCCGTTCCACACCCGTAAAACCTCAAATAAAGATTCAAACGGTAATGAATCATAAGATTGATTCATGATTCGGATCGCGTGTCAAACTGTCAAACTGCTGAAATCACGTGGCATTGGCGATCCGAAAATCATGAATCAATCCGCTGATTCATGACCGTTTGAATCTTTATTTGATGATGTTTTTATTCCCTTTCTGGACATGGACAGTATAGTGTGCATATACTTGGATACACTCTCGGACTAAATATAAAATATCTTAAACTGTGTTCTGAAGATGATCGGATGTCTTACGGGTGTGGAACAACATTAGGGTGGGTCATTAATGACATCAATTTCTTTTTTGGATGAACTTACCCTTTAAGTGTTATATCCGAAACCTTACAAAAAGTTTAAAATGACTTCAGAACTTTATTACTACAGAGTTATCATGTTTTCACTTTAGTAGTTCTTTTAGAAAGACGTAATGACACTTAAATCATTACTAGTGGGTTACTATGATCTTCACTTTAGAATTAATTATACAATATGTATTATTCATGTTAATTAAGAACCGGTATATAGTAGTTCTTATAGTAGTCTTCTGGGAGTTATGATTTTTTTTTTTTTAGCTAATAGTGCTAATAGTAGCTAATAGTGAACTATCACATTCAACTATTGAATACTTTTACTTACTAATTTGTCAATCGGAGTTTCTTGTTAGTTTATAGTAGTTACTTGGGTGTTAATATTGTGTTTCTCATTTGTTCCTGTGTATGGCTGATGATTGATCTGTATTCTAAAGTGTAGCCAATTTTTTTGGACAGGAATACTGTTTCAGGTTTAAAAAAAATGTTGACCCATGTTGTTTTAAACCAGTCACGCAATGAAACTAACTAGCTACCAGAGGCTGTCAAGCTCCGAAAATAACAAAACACATAATGTGCCCCAGACTTCTGAAGGCATACGGAGTTATTCACTAAAAAAAATCTCACATTTCATTCATATTTGCGTATATTCAAATATGGCACCTCAAAATGTCTCACACAGGGTTTGATGTTAAAGGTCCCAAATTGTAACTGTTCCTCACATCAAATGTGAATATGCACATATTCAAATATAAGAAATTAGATTTGAGAAAATAATACATTTCACTGAATTACTATTAAAAAATGTGATCTGTTCTCCACACAAGGATATATTATGTAATGATGCACAACTTGTATGGATTGTCTTTTCTGGAGCTTGACAGCCTCTGATCAACATTCACTTGTCCAGTGGAAGAGAGCTTCAGAACTTTTAGTTAGGGTGAATTATTCATTTTTAAATTGTTAAAAAGAAGAATAAACAGGAACAGCACATGCTCATTTATCAAGGTTGGCACACTTTCTCCAAGCAAATGAGAGCTGAGATGAGGTAAACTGATAAAAAGGCATCTGTTTTCAGATAAAGGCAATATTCACTTGGCAGCACCTGTCAGTTTTGATTGTGTTTCTGTTACGTTACACTTTCCTGGCTGAGGAGAATGATTCAGTGGCAATAATGACGGTCAAGACCTGATCTTGATTCTTAAATTCCCTCTGGTGAAAATCAAGCTTTTAATGTTGTTTATATGTCTATGTGGTGTTTTTAATATGCTTTAAAGGGATAGTTCACCCAAAAATGAAAATGACCCCATGATTTACCCACCCTTAATCCACCCAATGTATACATGACATTCTTTCAGACGAATAGAATCAAAGTTATGGAAATGTTCTGGCTCTTCCAAGCTTTATAATGGCAGTGAATGGCTGTTTCTGTTTTGAAGTACATGTATCCATCATAAAAGTAATCCACACGGCTCCAGGAGGTTAATAAAGGCGTTCTGAAGTGAAGCGCCATAAGCACATTTACGAAAGACTGGCGTTCCAGCATATGACTTAGTTCTTCACCTGAACATAATGCTGCACCTGCGGTCCTACGTCATATGCTGGGACGCCAGTCTCTCATGAATGTGTGTATGACAGTTAGCGGAAGTTAGAGATTACAGTTTGTAAAGTTCTAAATATATTTTACTTAGACAAACACATTGCTTCGCTTAAGAAGGCCTTTATTAACTCCTTGGAGCCATCTGGATTACTTTTATGATGATAGATGCACTTTTATGGACTTCAAAACAGAAACAGCCATTAACTGTCATTATATAGCTTGGAAGAGCTGGGACATTTTTTTAAAATATAATTCTGATTGTTTTTGTTTGAAAGAAGAATGTCATATACTAGAATGGCTTGAGGGTGTAAATCATGGGCTAATTTTCATTTTTTGATGAACTATCCCTTTAAGAAAAACCATGTGCAAATTAAAGTCAACACCATTGCTGAGTATTTTGTCCTTAAAACCACAGTGAACCAAAGAAAATCGTGGGTGTTTCTGACATAACAAACGGCCTTGTAACCAATCACGTCAATGGGTGGATCTGGTGCGAGTGAGTGGAGGCGGGGAATTATAGAACCGTGTATACTAAATGAGGCAAGGGTGTAGAGTTACTTTCAAACTATTTTGAACTCTGCTCTCGCTGGCATTGTTATCTAAAGGACGATAAGCGTATTCAATAGCGTCACATTTAAGTGTCAGTGGTTGTGTTTACACAGGGAGTGTTACTGAAACTTTGATATTCTCTGATTACCTATTAAAAGGCTGAAGAGCATTGGTATTTGTTTATTGTTCAGGTAACTCACCAATTGATGGTCTGCCAAATTCACCTCAGACTTTTGGGTTACCAGCTCAAAACTTTAGCCACAACTTTACTAACACCAGTGATATACACATATATTCCGATAAAAGATGACAGTGAAGAACACAAATGATTAAAAGATTCAAACAGAAAGTCTTCTACCTCTGGCAGTGGTCTTTGTTCTTCATCAACTTGGGGTGGTGGCCATGTTAGGTCCAGTTTTCCGGTGGATTGTCGAACTATAGAACAAGCAAGTGTAAAAATGTTTATTTCAGTGAATGTACAATTCATTACTGAACTGAATTCATGCATGGGCACTCATTTTTCTATTTTTTATTGAAGTTATATAATATTTATCTACAAAACTTATTTCAAGCATTTCAATTTAGGTCAAGATTTAGATGAGAAACATGAACTGAGTGTGTACAAACAGAATATTTAAAAGTTTAAAAGATTAGTAGCAGCGGTAGAGGTAAGCCGTATCTGTAGATGCAAGTTTAATTAACATATCATTCCAATATATACAACTGAGCAACAGTTCATACAATTCACTTCTATTTCATCACAATAAAAATTACATCCGCAATATTGGTATATATTAACAATATTAGTTGCCATTACACAAATGCACCACATTTACCACAGTTGTTTACCAAGTTATTGTGATTACAGTAGAGCTGTGGTAAATTGACATTGGCCACAATTAGCAGAGAAAGAATTTGAAATGACAGAATGAGATTCGAAGGATATTGCATATTACTTATGATTTTACAGTAGAAAAATATCCACTAACTATATAGCATTTTGGCAGAATTAAAAAGGCAGATGCTAAAGAGAAATAAAAGTAGAAATAAATAAATAAATAACTTCACTTTTCACTTTCAGATTTCACTTCCCTTCTTTTTGGTACTAAATCTGTGTAATTTCTTGTCAGCATAAATGAATGCCATATGAAGACTAGCAGGCATTTCAGCAGACTTGCACAGTAGTAAAAAATAAACTCAAGTCACAATTATAGTTTATGTATTGGACATGCGAACACAATATTACATCTCACCTGCACCTCAGGTCATCATCATTCCAGATCACAGTACTCCACACTTTGCTCATTTCAGCACATTTGACTAACACAGAAATTTCAATATCCGTTTTATTGTAGTACTAGTGATGTAACCCCACATTAGCATTTGGCTGTTTGTTTGTTTGTTGGCTGCCATGGTGAAGCACAAACTAGCTTCCAGTCAAATTATAAAATGTTTACGTAACTGAAGTTTCTACACCACAGGAAAGCTTCAAAATGTTCACTGTTAACTAATAGTTCACAAGTGCCGGCTTTTGGCAATTTTGCTCATATGCAATGCCAAAGTCATTGGTTAAAGGACAACTCCGGTGAGAAATGAACCTAGGTGTAATTAACAGATGATTAGAGACTAGATCGTTCTCTGTGATTCGTTTTCATGGAAATCGAATGTAAAGAGTTTTATCTCTAAAAACAGATTAGCTTATAACACTAGTCTATGGGGCACCGGTTAGTGAAATTAAATCGCTAGTTAATACCACTAACAAGGCTAAAAATAGCCTCACACTAACACAGTAGCATAATGAGGGTCTCTACATGCAAACCGAAGCATAGAGAACTTTGTAAGTGTACAAACAGTTTAATAAGAAGATACTTTATAAACAGAGGGCATTACGTGTTCACGAACAGGCGCCATCTTGGAAAACAGTCTCGGCTAGTCGAGCTATGAGCGCTGTTCTAAGTGATGAACTGTGACTTGGAATATCATATGGTCCGTTGTTTCCGTAAGAAAACATTGAACGCAACAGAGAAAATAAATAAAAATAAAAATGTCCATGTTATTACATTTCACACACTTAATTCCTATCGACCAGCTCACGTGGATCGATTCGTCGAGACTGTTTTCCAAGATGGCGCCTATCAGTGAACGCGTAAGGCGCTCTGTTTATAAAGTATCTTCTTATTAAACTGTTTGTACACTTAGAACGTTCTCAATGCTTCGGTTTGCATGTAGGGACCCTCATTATGCTACCGTGTTAGTGTGAGGCTATTTTGAACTTTGTTAGTGGTATTAACTAGCGATTTAATTTTACTACCCTGTGTATAGAGTTGTCTGCCAAATGTATGGCCAGCTAATTTTTTTTTTTTTTTTAAAGATTTGTGTCCTTTTCATATACATCATCTTTATATCCTCCCCTGTACCTAAAACAGTAGAGTCCTATCAATTAAAAGATCGGAAGTTAGAGTCACATCAAATGCATGAACTGATTAAATGTATATTTTGAAAGCTACATAACTTTGCTTTGAATGACAAATGTGTAAAATGTGAGAGTATGGCCTACAAATTTTAAAGGATTTCTTACATAGGTCATGTGTCCTGCATAGGTTATCTGTATGTGCTTCTGTAGCTCAAAGCAGTCGTGGTGTTAGCCATGCAGACTTCATAGGTTTCATTTCGAGGAATACTTGAACTATTCAAATGAATGCTGCACTTTGTTGAACCACAAAGGTTTCTTTTTTAAAACTGCTCTGTGAACCATATTTTCACATGCTGCTTTAAAATGACTCACCTGATGTAGTGGCGGTGATCATCTCTGATTGGCGGCCTGTTGGAGTCAGACTGGTCAGTGGAGGTGGGGAACTGCGAATCTCTTTGTTAGAGGATCCTGTTCTCTCTTTCACTCCACTTTCTGTCTTTGAATCCATTCTTGCTCCCCCTCCTTCTTCCAGATCCATGGATGATCCTCCATAAAGACTGTTTCTCTGTCTCTGTAGTTCTCTTTCCCTTTCCCTTGCCTCTTTAATGTCCAGCTCTACCTGAGACAGAAGAGTCATAGAGGAGCGGAGCTTGAAGAAAGGGTTCTCCTTTACTATACTCGAGTCTTCATCTTCAGTCACTTCAACATTTGGGTTTTGTCTTGCATTAACAGGTTCTGCAGAAGAAGCCCTCACACCCACTGGATTCATCACTTTTGCGGATCCTCCATCTGTCCATGAGGATGTCTTATAACCCCCGTTTGGTCCTCCCACAGTTGTAGGAAAAGAGTCTGACTCTATTATGATTATCTGGCCTGTGATTCCCTCAGTCAGACCAGGTCCTCGAGCAGCAGGTGGGCTGTTGTTGGTGCCTCCATACTGCGCCATGGCTGGTGGGGTGGGAGAACTTTGTGAGAATTGCATTAGGCGTTGTCTAACAGCAGAATCAACTTCCTGTATCCCAGCAGCAGACTCTACATAAGTGGAGTTTGAGGCAGATCTTCTGCTGAAGGCTGCCACCGATTCCTTCTGCTCTTGGAATGACTCAAAGAGCAGCTTTTTTTCTTGAAGCTGTACCTCCGTTCCCTTGTCATAGAAGCCAGGCAGTCTGCCCAGTTCCACCAGAACCTTCTCTCGCTCAGTCTCTGCGCTGATTTCCTTCTGCATCTTCTTTCCAGCAAACTGTCGGTCCTTGTCAAGGCTTGGGTTGGGTCTAATCTGGAGGTCCTGAGATAGAATAGGTCTCCTCATTGGAATATCCACAAATTCATTAGTCCTGTCAGTTATGTCGCACAGTCCCCGAGAACGCCGTAGACTCTGCTCTCTCTTCATAGTCAAACGGATCTCTCTCTCAATGGGAGTTTCGTTAGGTGGAGATGATCCAATGGGCTGAGGATCGTCAGTGCTAACAAGGCCCTCGGAGACATCTGTTGTGCTGTTGGGGGAGAAATCTGCTGACACGCCGCTGTCGCTCTGGCTGTCATCAAAATGATCCACCTGCATTTTGTTGACTTTCCCTTCTGCCAGATGAGGCTTTGTGTTTGACTGGGACTCTGCTCTCTGTCCTTGGTTTTCCCGTTCCTGTCTTAGATCTTTAACCTCCCCCAGCTGCTTTTCTCCGCTCCCACTTGCTTCTGTGAAACGCACTGTTTGCTTTCGCTCTTCACCGGTTTCACTAACACCTCTCTCCTCCTCCCTTTTACTGTCCCTCCTCCTGTGTGCCATTATCAATGGCTCTTTTACTTCCGTAGAGATACAGGCAGAGTTACCTTGCTCTGGACTGGCTGGCTCGGCTTCAACTGTTTCTAGGGGCGGAGCAGCACCACACACCTGTTGTACTAACTCATTCTCACTCACACTGCTTGGGTTGTTTAGCTCAAGCTCCCCCTGCTGGACATTCTCTGCATTAACCCCAGATTTAGTTATGAGTACACTTTGGGTGCTTGATGAAGGTTCGCCCTCAGTAAGAAGACTTTTTGAGGGGATTTTGGAATACGTCAAGTTTGGTGGTTCATCACAACGACTGTCCCGTCTCACCCACTGCTCTCTGGTGGTAGGGAAGTCCAAAGATTTGCAGTCTATATTTAGCTCTTCACTGTTTTCTGATAGGAACACAATTGAGTCGGAGTCACCATGTGACTCAAGCTCATGTCCCTCTTCTTCTTTGATGACCTTTGGCATTTGTGGTGAGTCAGTGTCTGGCTGTGTCATGCTAACCGGTTCTTCACCCTCAGGGTCTTGCACACATGTCTGAACATCTTCACTCGTTTCAGTGTTTTCCTTCCCCTCATTCTGAATCTCAGTAGCTTGACTCTCATTCCTCTCTGGTTGGATATCTTCATCCTGTCCTGGCACTGGTGGCCACTCTTGACCCTTGGTAACATCCAGGGCATTTTCAACTGTGCTGCTCAAATCTTCCCTTGTTGGCTCAATGGCTCCATCTGCTGGCGAGGAGATGGGAAGATCATGAGGCTGAGGATGAAAACTGCTGTCAGGCGTTCCTGATGTTTTCTCAGCTTCTGTGTCCTTCTTTTTCATGTCTTGGAGGTCTGTGGCTGTGTCTTGATTTTTCATCATATGATCTTCTATTACTACTGTTTCCACATCTTCAGTTAAGTAGGCTATTTCTGCCATTTCTGCTATTTCTATTTCTTCACTACTGCATTCATCCTGGGACTCAGATTTCTGAGGGCAAGTCACAGAGTCTGTTTCCATTTTGCACTAGATCTGTATGAAATAAATGGCAAAATGTGTTTATACAAAACAGAATGACAAGCCAGAAACGGCTTTTCTTACTGCTTTTCTGAGACCCCTGAAGGCCTTTCCTTTATACAGACAAC
Organism: Pseudorasbora parva; assembly: GCF_024679245.1. Lineage (NCBI taxonomy): Eukaryota > Metazoa > Chordata > Actinopteri > Cypriniformes > Gobionidae > Pseudorasbora > Pseudorasbora parva. The sequence goes on along the minus strand of NC_090183.1, from coordinate 10,126,683 downwards.
ACTTCTATTTTTTTGCTGATTTCGGAAACTATAATCCGCTTATGTTTCAATCCCGATAACTCAGGAGAGCTCATAATAAATGGAGTTATAGTGCGACTGCATGAGGAAATTTTGTACTTTCTTTTGTGTTCTTGCTTCACAAATCTTTGACCTCTGTGTCAGTCTTAATTAAATTCATTAGGTCATTTATTCTTTAACGCCCATGCGTCAAAGTCAGATTAGTGTCCTTTCCTATTAAGTTCGCCTTGATATAGGTCACCTGAAACAATTACTTGTAATATTTATTTTTTAAGTTTTATTGTGGTAAATTGACATTGGCCATAAGTTTTATTTTTCTTCTTCTTTGTACCAGTCTGTAGACTAAGCATATCTTTTTGTAACCATTGTCTTCAATTAATAGTGTCTTTGTCCTGCACATACAGATATTTACATATTAGCACATGCGATTGAGAATGATTTACAAAACTATTAAAATCAGAAGAACATTAAACACCATGCATGGTCAAGGGCAGCCCTTTTCACCTTCACAGTCGATGAAATTCCTCTCTGTTCTTTAGAAAGTCAATATTTAACCTTAGTCTTCTGTGAATCATATTTACTCAGATGCAAAATCAGATCTCCATGTATGTCAGGTAATATTTTTTGGTTGAAAATGAGTGGATCATTCACAATATAAGATTTGGACTCTGTATTGCATTGTCTACTGGAAACAAACACAAGAACTTAAAGGGTGTGTCATAGCATAATGCTAATTACATAAGGAGCAGATTAATACAGTTTAATCAGATTATACTGTGGACACAAGTAACAAAACAACATGGGAGGTGTCCTTATGAATTAAAAGACAAAATACTTAGTACGTTTTTTGGTGGAAATTTAAATATGAAATATATAAACAAAACTTGGTAGCACACGTATTAGCTATACTGAAAACTACTGTCAACACCCACAAATCTCAAAACAACTATGAATAGTTGTCATTAAAAAAAAGCTGCATCACACTCTAAAAAATGCTGGGTTGTTTTAACCCAATGTTGGGTCAAATATGGACTAACCCAGCAGTTGGGTTGTTTTAACCCAGCGATTGGGTTGTTTTAACCCTGTGGTTGGGTTAAATATTTGGTTAAGACAACCCAATCGCTGGGTTAAAACAACCAAATTGCTGGGTTAGTCCATATTTGACCCAACACTGGGTTGTTTTTTACCCAGAATTTTTTAGAGTGAAGTCATTCTAGGTAAAACAAGTAATGTGGACGTTAATTTAATTAATCCCACATTAAAAATTCCTGACATTGTCATATAAGGCATGTAAAATTATACTACTCAGTTAAATGGCTATATGGATTATACGACATATTCATATACATAGATGAAAAAGGAAAACAGGCCTACCAGCTGATGAGGTGAAACAACAGATGAAAGACAGACAGAGGTCAGCTGAAAGACAAAAAACTGAAATGAGCTTTGTGAAATCTGCCCCTCTCTCCTTCTTCCCTTTCTTTCCCTGGTTTCCTTCTCTCTTTAACTCTCTCTCTCTCTCTCTCTCTCTCTCTCTCTCTCTGAACCTCCACCCCCTGTTTAGTAATCAAGGTTAAAATCGGTACAGTTCTTTTCTCTCCTACTTCCACAGCGCACTAAAGCTGCTGAGTAAACCAGTGGCCTTGCATCACTAATCCACACAGCTCTCAAAGCTCTCACGAGTTTGACCAGTGAAAGCAAGGGATCTCTTTCTGTTTACGTTCTTTCTAACTTTTAGGTTCACCCCCAGTAAGATGTAGCCGTAGTACTTTACTATAAGGTTCAGTTTGTTTATCATGAAGTGACAATGAACAATAGTTTCACAGTATTTATTCAATTTTTACATCCAAGTACGAGTTTTAATTTCAATCTGCATAAATGTACATACGTTAATGTATTATGCAAGGTCATTCATTTAAAAATGAACGATACCGTATTTAAGCATAATGACCTTTTTAATTAAACCATTAATAAATGCTTGTTCATTAGTTTGTAATACTGAACACATTAACTTGTGTTGATTAATTGAAAACTTATGTTGCGATATTGGTAACACTTTACAATAAGTTCATTAAATAGTTAAATATGCTAAAGGTTCAAGACTGCGACACAGAATATACTATATTATTTATCATGTTTCATGATGAAAGGATTGTCATTGTTTTTTTAAGGCATTACCATTTGATTCTCTTCCATATAAATTATAAAAGAATACTGTTTTATCTTTATGTTGACAGTAGCTATCCTCACTATATGCTTATACAATACTTTGCACTATACTTATTTTGCACAAGGAAAAAAAAAACACCCTTTTATTAAATTTCATAATTTTATTAATTCTTCCAATGTAAACTTTCTATACAAAATCCTCTCTGCTTCATTGTATATACTATACACACAGGCCCTCAGTTAAGGCACTGAGAATTTGCATCAAACCTTTAAGCTGAAAAATAAAAAAATGATGTTCCTGAATCCGACTGAAGCTTTGAATAATATTGATTACATATTATGGTATGAAAATTGAATCGCACAATTTAAACAACCGTTAAAAAAGACAACAGAAACAATTCTTACTGAAATGTTAGTTGGAGAATTAACCTTAAAAAGATTGCTAAAGCGATTTATGCCATATATACTGTTCTCAGGATCACATTAAAGAGATAGTACACTCAAAAAAAAAGTGAATTCTGTCATCAATTATTCACCCTCATGTTGTTCTAAATCTGCACGCAAGACAAAAATATATATTTTTCTGTCATGTGAAAGGTGTTAACCCATTGCCTATCACTGTAAAGACAAAAACACTTGAAACACTCTTCAATATCTTGTGTCTTGCAAAAGAAAAACTCACAGAGTTTTGGAATAACATAAAATGATTTTCATTTTTGGATGAACTATCCGTTTAAGGTCTAAAAACACTTCTGTCAGCCAGTTGAAGACAATAAATTGAAACAATTCACATCAGCTATACAAATGTTACAGCATGTATAAAATCACAGGTAACCATTCTGTCTCTTTGTTTTGATTCATAATCAAGGCACACCAATGGTTTATAATGGAGTATGCAACTATTGAAAGGAGAGTAGAATTAATTACCGCTGTGGGTTGATTCCCACGGCACTGATGGAAATAAAAAAAATTGATGTGGTAGTGTTAAAACCGTCAAGGCCTCTGTGGGTCGGCAGCCAACGCTCTAGAGTCGCCAGACATAAAAACAGGATCATAAGCACTAATCAGACACCAGAGGCTGGGAATGCAACCAATGGTGACGCATTAACAACAACAACATGCACACTTAAGCCTATTCCAGTCCTTTCCTGCAAGGCAATGCACTTTACAAAGCTTCTTTTTACACAGATAGGAATTATGGGCATCCAGTATAGAGAGGGCAATGCCAGTCTTTACGTTTTAAGGCTCTGTTTTGAAGGTTTTCTTCCCTATATAATAAACACTTTGTGCTTTGACGCCGCAAGTCAACAGCTGAAGATCAAAATATGAATGTCTTGAAATACAAACTGTATATTCAGAGTAACAGGCAAGATGAAAAAAAGAAAATTGAAAAGTCACAGGCTAATGTCAGCAGGCTGGTCACATGACCGAACAACACTGGCAGTTTTTCCGCTTCGGTGCTCCTGCGTCCTCTGCTCGATTTGGGGCGACGGTATCCAGCTGGGCCGCTGCTTTGGAGATCAGCAGAGGTTCTTGTTCGGCACGCTGCTTTACTGTTTCGGCCGCGGCGGTGGACTCGTCCAGTGGAACCTCCTGAAATTGGCTGAGCGAGATGCGTGAGGCGGGCATGACCTCCTTGTCTTTTGGGGTTTGCGATTCTGTTGCGTTTGCGTCGACTTTTGGTCGGACTGTTGGAGAAGGTTCTGTTGTGGAATACATTGGAGCATGGGAAGCCTCTATAGGGCTATCTACAGTCACATCCTGGGCTTGCGTATCAGTGGAGTCTGGGAGATGTTGCTCCGTTTGCTCTTCGCCTTCCACTGCCACATCCGTGACGATTTCCTCAGCAGGAGCATCTTCAATCACTTCGACCTCCTCAAGAACAACGGAAGCTTCCGGATCATACTGTGTCTTTTCTTCAGCACCTATTGCTTCTGTGCTTCCAGATGTGTCTTCATTTTTAGCATCCGTAGTAGGTTCTTGAGCCATGCTGTCATCTTTCTCTGGGATTTCCTCCCCTTCGTCTGTAATGATGACTCTTTCTGCTCGGATAATCGCTCCACCATCATCATCCTCATCAACTCCGTGTCCGGGCTCCACCTCCTTGAAGCCAAGGAAGGTCATAGTTATTCCACCAGCACCTGTTCCTTCAGCAGGGTGGCTGGCGAAGCCGTTAGTAGAAGCAGGTTCATCCTGTCCTGGAGTATTGTGTGATGTTTCTCCTTCCCCGTTTCCATTAACAACAGCTGAAGTTGTTATTGTGTCAGTTTCTTTCGTAGCTTCAGCGAGAGGTTCTTCTTCCTCCATGTCATGATTCTCAGCATGCACAGAATTATCTGCCACAAAAAAACAGTATGCATCAGTATGGCAATGCTTTGATTCTATAAATGACCGTTCGCAAAGACCCGCCCCCTTTAGTTACTGTTGCTATGTCTGACAAACCATGACGTTCTCACTGCGAAACAGATCGCAGAGCAAAGAGGACACTGACAACTCGCTGACAGACAGGACAGGTAACTTTTCACATGAATCAGTCAACTCTCAAATTTTGTCATCTTTAAAGAAACGTAAACAATAAATATCGTTTTGTGGCTCTTTAATGTGTGATAACAGATTGAGTCATTGAAGCTGCTCATGAACCGATTATCTCTTCCTTCAAGTTCATCATAGTATCAAATTAACATGAATGAACTAAAGAAGGAATGTTGTTTCAACCGTGGAAAGACGTCAGTGCACACCGTTTTTCGAGTTCAAGTCCATCGAAGTGAATCTACAGACTCTCTTGACTGCTTTGTCAGACAAAATGAAGAATGGTGGATTATGATTGGTCAGATCACCTGTCAATCAAACTCACGCCATAGAGGTTTTCAGGGCATTGCTAGGGTGTTTTACTGGTCATGCTATATCAGGGCTCTCCTTCAATGTAAGTCTAAGGAATTATTATTAGCCTAATTTATCATCTGCCTGGAAAAAAAGGGTAAGTTTGATCACTTAGAAAGTTAAGTACACAGCCCTCCTCAACTAGCCACATGATGATCTCTGCCCATATGACTGGAAAGATACCTAAATCTTTACCAGGTAAATAAGACGACAGAATAGTATATGATTTATGAGAAGAAAGAACTGATATTTTATACCTTCCTTTTCCTCTTTTCCATTCTCCATGATAGGTCCATTAGGGGCCGTCTCAGCAACTGCTGTTTGAATACAAACATTTATGACTGATTAGATCATATCATGCTTTGCAACTTCTTTTGTTAATAGTTTAAGTGCTTACACACACACACACACACACACATATATACACACACACACACACATATATATATATATATATATATATATATATATATATATATATATATATATATATATATATATATATATATATAATTATAAATAATTCTAAAAAAAGTATATTTTATTTATATATATATATATATATATAAATATATATATATATATATATATATATATATATATATATATATATATATATATATATATATATATATATATATATATATATATATATAAATAAAATATACTTTTTTTTAGAATTATTTTATTAAATCTAAATGGTTTGATGCACTAATTAGGCCTAAAAAAAGGGGGAAAACTTTACAATAAGGTTCAATTACATAACAAATATAAATGTTAAATGTAAATATAAATTTAAATCGTAAATATACACTACTGTTCAAAAGTTTGGGGGGGGTGTTTATTTGAGCACAAATACGGCAAAAACAGTAATATTGTTAAATATTACTACAATTTAAAATAACTCTACTTTAAAATATTTGAACATTTATTCCTGTGATGCAAAGCTGAATTTTCAGCATCACTACTCCAGTCCACAATGTCACATGATCCTTTAGAAATCATGATGATATGCTGGTTTGGTGCTCATGTAACATTTGTTATGAACATTTATTTGTGAAACAAAATGTAAAAGTCTATATTGTCAATTATAATATAATGTTTAATAATATAAATAAATGTATTAGAAAGTTTTCCATTGTTAAATCATGGTTTCTCTACTCATGTTAAAGGGTTAGTTCACCCAAAAATGAAATTGATGTCATTAATGACTCACCCTAATGTCGTTTCACACCCATAATACCCCCGTTCATCATCGGAACACAGTTTAATATTTTATATTTAGTCCGGAGAAAGCTGAATGAACGGAGGTCTTACGGGTGAGGAACGACATTAGGGTGAGTCGTTAATGACATCATTTTCATTTTTGGGTGAACTAACACTCTAACCTATTACTTTATAATATTCAAAATATTGTAATATTTGCCAGAATTACCATTACTGTAGATTTTATAAATGCTGTGAAAGTGTTATTCATCATTAGTTAATGATCCCTATATCATTAGCTAATGTTAACTGATTTTTAGCCTTACTGTAAACCTGTACCAAACTCATTTAACATATCACCACTGCTGTTTAGTCGAGCATTATCCTCTTTTGCGTAAGCAATATTTAGGTCTGGAAAGCAGACAGTTATAGTTAAACTGTAAAAAAATATTTAGAAAAAAAAGTTACCTGGTTGCCTTAAAAATTTGATTTCATTGAAATTAAAATTTTGAGTTAATACAATGAACATTTTTGGAGATTCGACAACCTTTATTAAAATATTATTAAAAGATTTTGTAAGCATATTCGGTTATTGTGTGTGTTTTATTTCTGATGACGCAGTGAAACATGACAAATAGTGCTATTTTCATGATTTATCAAATTTTTTATGTGGTTCAGATACCAAAATATTTTGAGTTTCTATTTATTGAACAAATTTCCTTCATTGTATCAACTCAAATTTTTAAGTTCAATAAACACAACATTTTAAGGCAACCAGGTTACTTACTTTTTTAAGTTAAACCAACAAAAATCAAAAAAAAAATTTTTACAGTGTAGACGCTCCGTAACTGCAACAGATACACAGATGGTCAGCAGCGCAGAGAACAGACAGATGGCACACACTCACCTGTTCCCACTGCCTCCACCACAGTCTCTCCCTATTGGGTGAACAAGAGAGGAAAGGTCAACATTCATCCTTAGAGAGGACACATCACACCCTTTAGCGGTTTGAACCACCACATTCTGCTGGTTAATATTTTATTCAAGGCCATGGAACATTTATGGGAGGAACAGCTCGACACTAGAGAAGTTTCCTATCGAAGTTCATTAACATGCACACCAATAACCCAACCTTCTCCCAAATACTGCAGCACTCTGGTTACAATGTGATTTATAGAGACACCATAAACCATTTATTAACGGTACACTCAGTATTTTTCCTCATTAAAAGGTTTTACACACAAATAAATTAATAGTTTTTTTAAATGCTTATAAAAGAAATTGTATTATGCATGCCATTTCATGTTTAAATCACATGACCAGATGAACACAACTCACTTTATCTTGGAAACCCCTTTGTTATAGGACACTTTTGCTCATGGAATAAATTAATCATGGCTGATGACAAGGAATATTTATACCATATTAATAGTATAACATTCAAAACATGAATCAATTGTAATAAGGAATTGTTTTGACATGAACTGAAAGACTATTTGGTTTCAGATTTGTGTTAATATTATATTATAGCTCACCCTTCCTCTATTATTGTAAATATCAGCAGTCATCTTCATGGGATGCTTTTCTCATTCACTGACTAATAATAGCTAGCTAATACTGTACTTTCTTTCACTCACTCTGATTAGATAATTAGGGGAGATCGTTCATCTTTCATCAAGATTAGAAAAATATGGTTGCGTTGCCAGATTCATTTATTAACAGACAGGCACATCGGCTTCAGTTGCCACAAGGTGGAGTCACGCCAACACTATATTGTTCATTTTCAGTATGCAGTGCAGGCTGTATTTAATCTAATCTAAGATAAATCTTAAAAAAACTTTTCTTACCTTTTCTCATTATTATAAGCAGTATTTCAACTTGAATAATTTTTTGCAGTCTCTGAGATTTAAAACGTAATTATTGTCCACACTGTAGAGTTCACATTTACACATTTTTATTTCGAAGGTCCACTTTAGACATTCCACTAACTATAAGCAACTACATGTCAAATTCAGTCTCACCAGAATTAATTGCCTTTGAACCTAATTTGACTTGAGGAAACTGTAAAACCAAGACTCCATGTGAGGCTTAATTCAGTTCTATGATAAAAGCTATAATCTTACAGCAGCCCATCACAGCAACACAGATTCAACAGCCTTGCAGTGTGTTTTTAAAGTCAAATGAATGTGTTTACTTACGGTTCAGCTGACCTCCGTACAAGGCTGTTGTTGTGATGATAAGTGTAAAATAAAAAAAAACAGCAATGACTTGCTGCCACTTATAAGCAGCCCATAATGATTTTAAAGAGCTGTGTATACAGTAAACTGTGAACATGACGTGTATTGTATGTTGAAGCATTAAGGATTTGTCTCATGTTAACTTGCAAACCTTATCTTACACATGGCATTTAAAAGTTTGGGGTCAGTAAGATTTTTTAAAATGTTTTTGGAAAAAAAGTCTCGTATGCTCCCCAAGGCTGTTTTTACAAGGCTATTTTATCTTTTCTAACTGAATATATTTTAAAACATTTTTTATTCCTGTGTTGGAAAGCTAAATTTTCAGCATCATAAGCCAGTCTTCAGTGTCAGTGATCCTTCAGAAATCATTCTAATAGGCTGATTCTGTGCTCAAGAAACATTTCTTATTATTATATATGTTAAACACAGAACATTGTTCTGCCTAACATTTTTGTGGACCCTGACATTTTTTATGATTCTTTGATGAATAGTTAAACAGATTAGTTTAAAAGAACAGCATTTATTTAAAATAAAAATCTTTTAAACAATTTAATGCATCCTTTTTGAATAAAAGTGTATAATTTAAAGGTTATATCATAATTTATAAATAAAAATTCTGACCCCACACGTTTGAACAGTAGTGTAAATGGTTCCAATAATGATTTAAGATGTGAAATCAGCGCAGAGCCAGTCCAGCGTGATCATGCTGTCAGACATGGTGTCTCACCTTATGGTGTGTCTGAGCATCTGTGCCAGTTTGAGTAGAACCGTCTTCAATGAGTTTCTTTAGTTTGAATTCTTCCTCTGCCAACCGCTCGGATGTCACCTGTAATCTAATGCACATACACGCGTGTCATGTTTTAGATGGCGGGCTGGGAATCTACTGTGGCTTCTGTTGTTCAAGTAAGACAATTACAACTTATACTTCTTTATAGATACCTCTGTAATTTTACATGTGAGAAGACATTTTCTATTAGAAGCTGTTTTCTGGGAAGAACAAGTTAATGTTTGTGAATTACTAACTCAAATTAGTAACACTACTAACTTAACTGCATTTTCCAGTATCATTCCAGCAGTGTAGCTTGACACCGAATCATTTAAATCCTGCACAGCATTTTACACTTTTTTGGAAGCAATAGACACAATTATTTATAATTAAAATTATATATATATATACATACATACATACATACAGGGAGTGCAGAATTATTAGGCAAGTTGTATTTTTGAGGATTCATTTTATTATTGAACAACAACCATGTTCTCAATGAACACAAAAAACTCATTAATATCAAAGCTGAATATTTTTGGAAGTTTTAGTTTTAGCTATTTTAGGGGGATATCGGTGTGTGCAGGTGACTATTACTGTGCATAATTATTAGGCAACTTAACAAAAAACAAATTTATACCCATTTAAATTATTTATTTTTACCAGTGAAACCAATATAACATCTCAACATTCACCAATATACATTTCTGACATTCAAAAACGAATCAGTGACCAATATAGCCACCTTTCTTTGCAAGGACACTCAAAAGCCTGCCATCCATGGATTCTGTCAGTGTTTTGATCTGTTCACCATCAACATTGCGTGCAGCAGCAACCACAGCCTCCCAGACACTGTTCAGAGAGCTGTACTGTTTTCCCTCCTTGTAAATCGCACATTTGATGATGAGCCACAGGTTCTCAATGGGGTTCAGATCAGGTGAACAAGGAGGCCATGTCATTAGATTTTCTTCTTTTATACCCTTTCTTGCCAGCCACGCTGTGGAGTACTTGGACGCGTGTGATGGAGCATTGTCCTGCATGAAAATCATGTTTTTCTTGAAGGATGCAGACTTCTTCCTGTACCACTGCTTGAAGAAGGTGTCTTCCAGAAACTGGCAGTAGGACTGGGAGTTAAGCTTGACTCCATCCTCAACCCGAAAAGGCCCCACAAGCTCATCTTTGATGATACCAGCCCAAACCAGTACTCCACCTCCACCTTGCTGGCGTCTGAGTCGGACTGGAGCTCTCTGCCCTTTACCAATCCAGCCACGGGCCCATCCATCTGGCCCATCAAGACTCACTCTCATTTCATCAGTCCATAAAACCTTAAAAAAATCAGTCTTGAGATATTTCTTGGCCCAGTCTTGACGTTTCAGCTTGTGTGTCTTGTTCAGTGGTGGTCGACTTTCTGCCTTTCTTACCTTGGCCATTTCTCTGAGTATTGCACACCTTGTGCTTTTGGGCACTCCAGTGATGTTGCAGCTCTGAAATATGGCCAAACTGGTGGCAAGTGGCATCTTGGCATCTGCACGCTTGACTTTTCTCAGTTCACGGGCAGTTATTTTGCGCCTTGGTTTTTCCACACGCTTCTTGCGACCCTGTTGACTATTTTGAATGAAACGCTTGATTGTTCGATGATCACGCTTCAGAAGCTTGGCTATTTTAAGACTGCTGCATCCCTCTGCAATATATCTCACTATTTTTGACTTTTCTGAGCCTGTCAAGTCCTTCTTTTGACCCATTTTGCCAAAGGAAAGGAAGTTGCCTAATAATTATGCACACCTGATATAGGGTGTTGATGTCATTAGACCACACCCCTTCTCATTACAGAGATGCACATCACCTAATATGCTTAATTGGTAGTAGGCTTTCCAGCTTATACAGCTTGGAGTAAGACAACATGCATAACGAGGATGATGTGGTCAAAATACTCATTTGCCTAATAATTCTGCACTCCCTGTATATATATATATATATATATATATATATATATATATATATATATATATATATATATATATATAAAATTGTTTAGTTATAAATATTACAGTGATTTCTTGGAGGCATTTTTAGGCGGAGGATGAACCAACTCCAGGGTAAAACTAAGGAGGTACACATTTTCTTTAAAACACATTTAAATCGATTTCCTTGAAAATGTTTCTAGGTAGCATCCCTGCACAACCCACACATCCCATTAATAAATATTATATGTTATTAAAGCATCTACGTTCACAAACCACTAATAATTTTAACAAAAAAAACAAGCTTATTGTATGCATGATTTGGCATGGCAGAAAGCCTGCTGCCACTCATCTTAGTTCATCGTGATCCCAAAAAGTTCCATTATAATCAATCAATCAATCTGTCTGAGCAATGAATCTCTTATTTAGAGAATTGTTTGCGAGTGTTCAGAACTCCCAATCTACTCACCATTTTGTTCAGTGCTAACTTAAACACCTCTGATTGGCCATTGTTTGTACTCAAGAAATCATTAGATATGTTAGCGATTGTCGGATTGGCTTCATTGCTCAATGCTGCAAAAACCTGTTGTAAACAGAAACCTGTGAAGTTCTCCAGAGCGCAAGCACACCACTGAATCTGAATCTCTTAGCGGGCCTTCTGGCATGCACTATCAAGTCTTTGTAACTGATCTAGAATGCAGCAGCGAGGGCGTCTTCAATGAGCCGAAGAAAGTCCATGTCACACCTCTCTTCATCAGTTTGCACTGGCTGCCAATAGCCGCTCGCATCAAATTCAAGGCACTGATGTTTGACTGCAAGATAAACAAGCATTGCCTACAAGACTGGCTCTGCACCAATATACCTAAACTCGCTAGTTTAAACTTGTGTGCCTTCCAGAAGCTTGTGTTCTGCAAGTGAACGACGCATCATGGTGCCATCCCAGAGGCACAAAATCTTTTCATCTTTAGAACACAGTTTAAAGCTACACTGTGTAATTTTTTTAGTTTATTCTTAGCTAAAAACACATAGTTCTTTCAAAAATATATGTGCTCAATGTATATTTACTTCTTTCAAGTAATAAAGTATTCCCGTAAGTTAATAATATGCCATTGAAAATACATACGGGTGAGGGGTTCGAATGCTGGTCGCCATGTTGCTCCTCCATTTTGAAAGTACATTAGCCAAAGAGGCTACCGTACAACCCGTAAAAATAAGCTTCACCTTTCGCGTTTTAACACTTGATGGCACCGTGTCGAATGTGAAGAGGGGGATTGCCATGTTAATCTTGGACAAAATCGGCCACCGTAGGAGTTAAAACGAAATCACAATTGAGAGGAACAGAAACTATTACTCATTGGATGGTCATATACCTTTACACCGCTAGAGGGGGAAAATATCACAGTGTCGTTTTAAGATATTTTATATTTAGTCCGAGAGCTTTTCTGTTCCTCCATTGAAAGTGTATGCACACTATACTGTCCATGTCCAGAAAGGGAATAAAAACATCATCAAAGTAGTCCATATGTGACATCAGTTGGTTAATTAGAATCTCTTGAAGCATCAAAAATTATTTTTGGTCCAAAAATAAAGACTTTATTCAGCATTGTCTTCTCTTCCGCGTTTGTTTTCAATCTGCAAACAAAGACTCGAACGGCTATGATTCGGATTGATTCATGAATCAGATTGCGTGTCAAACTGCTGAAATCATGTTATCAACTGATGTCACATATGGACTACTTTGATGATGTTTTTATTCCCTTTCTGGACATGGACAGTATAGAGTGCATACACTTTCATTGGAGGAACAGAAAATTAAATTGAAAGGAAAGCAAATTAATTGAAATTGAACAAAGTATTAGTAAACTTATTATTCATAGCTCAATCCCACATATATATAAAATGAGGTAGTGTTACATAGACATAGGAAAATGAAGACCTGTTTAACATTATTTAAGACCTAGAAGGCAATGCTTCCGCGAATTTAAGACTTTTTAAGGCCCCGCGGGGACCCTGCAGATTTCTGTGATTTAAAACATGTACACACTGGACCCTGACACTGCTTTTTCATCTTTAATACTATAAAGCTGTACTATAAAGCTGCATGCTTTTAAACAATCTATTGTATAAAATGCTATATATAAATAAACGTGACATGACTTTACAAGAGTGCCGAATTGCAGAGCTCATGCAAACATATCCACATATGCTATAATCAGATGATTTTCTAATGCTTATTAAAAAATGGTTGCTTTTTGTTTTCTCAATTTTGTTGTGTTTATTTTGTCATTGTGAGGAAAGTGCGTAGCACACATTTACATATTCTTCTAACCGTCGCTCTCAGCAATGTGGGCAGTGTGAGGATGTTCGCTAACAGTATATCGCTGCTCATGTATTTAGAACTTCATTTTACCCCTAAGCATAGAACGAAAAAGAACTTTGCCGTGAGTATTTCAGGGCCTTAAGAATCCATCAGTACACATAATTCTAAAGCATTCAATCAAAATGTAATAACTTGTTCTTCCTCTGAAATGACTTTCCAAATATCTATGAAAGCATATTTAAGAAAACTAATTTAGTCTGGCTGCATTCTGGTCTACTTTTCAAGATCCAATCGATTCCCGTGCTAGCTACTATCCTGTTTCACTCAGAAATATATTATGGAAGTGAAATAAAAAAAAGCAAATTACAATTCCTTTAAAAATGCCCTCCTAAATGGCTTCAATGTACTTTTAGTGTAATTAAGACCTTTTCCTAAAGTGTAGCTTGACTGTAGTCATGACTGGCTTGATAACCTACAATTTCACTGGAGCTTCCCCAACAGGCTCCCAAAATATACCGTCGGTTTTTCAGGATTTACTACCAAACAAGTGAACCTGCACTCACGTGGACTCATTTACTCACACACAGTTCTCTCTGGAAATCTCACAGCATGCTTTATAGCTATAAAACTGCACTGTAACAAATACACGCATTAAACGAATCACTCCTCATTGGAAGAGAAGCCTCAGACGGCTGTTTACACACTATGAAAGTGGGTTCCCTATAGACCTGTGAGCAGCTTATTACTGCCAAACTTTGCTCAGACTAATTAAAGCCCTTATTCAACACAGAAGAACATCTCAGCGGCCAGCTTATTACAGTAATCACCATCTCCTTCAGTCAAGCAAATAAATGCTGATGCGCAAAGGAGGAACATCAAAAACTCCTTCTCACACACAGAAATAGAAAGATATTTTAGGGGCTAAAAACCCATCTCCTGCTTGGTGCTCCAGTACGCTGACAGGAATAATTAGTGATGTTTGCAAAGCATCCTTACCACTGTATGTGTGATAAGAGATTTGAACAAGCCGCCCAATTGATTAAACCATCAAAATATGAGGAAAATATTTTATATATCCAGTATATTTTTTTAAATATGGCTATGGTATTTATCTGACAAAATAATTTTGCAAAATAGGGCAAACTACATGCTGCACGATTTATTTTACTATGCAAAAAGCTTAATTTGACAACAACATAATCAATTGTTTTGTTGGTTCTCTTGTCTGTGCATGTGTTCATCATTTATTTTGCAAGATAGAGATTTGGGATCTCACAGCTAAGGTATGATTTATGATATGAACATGAATGATACCTCAAATCATGTTGTTGAGATGAGGTGTGCCATTATTTTCCAAATCATATTTGGAAGTGCCTATTGGACAATAAAATGGAGAGATGCGAGCCATATATTGAGAATATAATAGATATAGAACACCTATAATAGGTGGTTCTAGCAACCAGCTAGCAATGCACCATCAAAGCACACTTGAAACTGTGTAGTAACATGCTAAAATACTTAAAACAACCTATAAACTACATAGCTATGTGCTCAAATTAAATCTAACAATTAAAAATCGTACTTGTTAATGTGTGTCTCAATCTCCTGAGCCTTTTGGCCCCAGAGGGGCGATCGAGGTCCCGTACTATCAGGAGATGCGAGAGGTCCTTCCATCAGCCATTGGTCTCTGAGGGACTTCCTCTGTGAGAGAAACAGGGAAAAGGAGGTAGAAAGATGGAGGTAGGCAATTAATGCGGCCTATACAAAATTGAAATTGATTTCTTATCAGCACTTCATACTAACAACCAAACAAAGCCTGTTATAAAAGCATTGCAGCACAATGGCTTCTGGAGCTTAAGGGCCTATTCACAGAAATTGATAAATATGATCAGGATGCAAAGGTTAAACTAAAGGGATGGTTCACCCAAAAATGAAAATACTGTCATCATTTACTCACCCTCATAACAGTAGATGGGCCCCATTGACTTCCATAGTATTTTTTATTAGCCATTGGGGCCCATCAAATGTTATGTTACCCATATTCTTTGAAAATATCTTCATTTGTGTTCAGCAGAAGAAAGAAACTCATACAGGTTTGAAACAACTTGAGGGTGAGTAAATGATGACAGCATTTTCATTTCTACCAGAAAGACTCGGGAGATAGAATCATAAATGAAGCATACATTTATTGACAGCCCAGCAAGCATAAAGTTTTGGCATAGGCCCCGTCCATAGTTTATAATCCGAGGGTAGCGGATCAGCATATTCCTGCCTGACGATGAAGGCAGGGGCGCAGCCGACCCCCCTTTGGAGGTATGGACGGAACCATGTGGTGGTGGTGGGGAGGATGGAGGTTATTGTCGCATCGGCATCTGCGAACTCAAACGTGTAAGTACGACCTTTATACAGAAAATATGAAGACGTGATTGGATAGAGATTAGGTTAATAAGTGACGAAGTGATTAAGTCTTCCTGGCAGATCATAAACTGAAGCTTCCATTTTTGGGTGAACCATCCCTTAAAGATCACAAAACTGTTAAAACGGACCCTAAAATGTACTGTAAGTTACTAAATATGAACTTTTTGTTTATTTAGCTGCTCTTGTTGCTTAATTGTGGCCACTATAAAATGTCTTTCAAAATCATTGCATTCCTAAAAGTTGACAAAATAAACTTTTAGCAGAGATCCATGCAATACAAATTTGCATTCTCTCCAAGGAAAAACGGTGTATACAAATTTTGTCTAATAATATCTCTAGAATGAAAATAGCTATTGTCATGCACATTTTGGGATATTGCATAAATGCTGGATGGAAATGCCAAGATGGGCATAAATTCTAAAAATGAACATAAGAAAATGAAAAAAATCTATTTTTATTACAGATATTTTGCATCAAATTCCCAGGAAGTTACGGTTTCATTCTCTTGAACACATGGTGCTTTATTCGAAAATCTTTTATGCAACATTCCATTTTTGCACACAAGTAACATTCCCAACTTTGGATGGAATCAGAGCTTCTATAGCACTAACATTCATACTCTTAAACTGCTTTTGTTCAAGCTGTCAAGAGTGGAAAAAAGACAAGTTGTTTGATATGTTCCACCTCAACTTCCTGTTTCAGCAGGAGACAATATAACAAAGAAAAGATAGTGTTCGTCTAACCATTTCATTGGGTCGTTAAAGCACTAAAATATGTAGAAAGTTGAAGTGCACTTGGAATGAATAATTGTGCAGCAAAACTTCCTTTACAATTTAGAAAAGGGGTTGGCCAAAAGGTTAACGTCTAAGATGAAATTTCCTGCTGAATGTACTTTCACTCCTCTGCAAAAACAAATAACAACCCATTTTTTAAAAGTTATCAGAACCATCAAGACATCTAGAGTGTATTTTTTCAATGTCATTTAGTAATAAAACATATCTATGTAGATCAACGGGGAATTCCACAACAAGCACAGAACAGTGCAGTCAACAGATGCCACACAGGAAGTGATGCGCACCATGGAAACTGAAAATGTAAGAGGACTAATATAACCTAACAACAGTGTCTGATCATTAAACTTTATCTACATGCATGATTTCATTATGATTATGAACCCCAAATACAAACCCTTCAACACATTTTATGCCTCTTTACATCGATCAGGGATAACATTATGACATATTGAGTCCCTTTTGCTGCCAAAACAGCCGACCTGTCGAGGCATGGACTCCACAAGACCCTTGAAGACCCTTGTGCTGTGGTATCTGGCACCAAGATGTAAGCAGCACATCCTTTAAGTCCTGTAAGTTGTGACTTACAAGTCCTGTATTTTGACTTATTATTTTGACTTTTTGTCATTTTTGGGGGGAATTTTATGACACTTATTTAAAAAAAAAAAAAACATCTAATTTTGATTCATAAGTCCTACTTAGCATAATTTAAACTCATATTTTGAACTTTTTATATGTTATCATATTGTACCCGAGGTTGATTTTTTTTTAATTTTGTGGTGGAAATAGCTTCTTAAGTGTCACGGAACGGCATGAGAGAAATGTGTAACTTGAGAAAATAAGCAAAAGTTGAGCTAAAGCCTTCATTTTGTACATACATAATACATAATAATTTATATTATGTATAGGCCTACACAATATGTTGATTACATTTATTACAAAAATGCTTATAAATAATTAGATTTGAGATGTTATGGAAATTATTCATGTGACAAAAAAAGGTAATTTGCTGTGATGCATTACACTGTTGAATATTACTAATGGAAATTAAACAACTAGCAGTGTGTAAAGTTTACTTTAGGAGACTTTCTGTCTACAAGGAAATAAGGCCCTGTAGTTTAAGAAACACCCATGAATATACACACACACACACCGTAGAAAAAATTTGTCTTGGAACCAACCACGAACACAAAGGAATAGGAAAAGGGAACGCCAATCTGGAAATATTATTAAAACAATGGGGTGAGAGAGAGAACGCGCGCACACACACACACACACACACACACACACGAAACATCCAGGGTAGTATTTCAATTTTCAAGAAGGGTGTCTTTTAATACACTGAATGTTGAGCCTGTATCTTGTGTGTTGTACATGTGGTTCTGGTGACTGTGCATTTTTGGATTTCGTGTGTGTGTGCATACAGGCCTACATTTGTGAAATTCCACCCTATGACGCAGCCTGTTTAACAC
Organism: Pseudorasbora parva; assembly: GCF_024679245.1. Classification (NCBI taxonomy): domain Eukaryota; kingdom Metazoa; phylum Chordata; class Actinopteri; order Cypriniformes; family Gobionidae; genus Pseudorasbora; species Pseudorasbora parva. Next base: position 10,108,442 of record NC_090183.1, on the reverse strand, counting down.
AAACGTGACCTGACGTGTCTGGCTGCAAAACAAGGTTACAGGTCATACAGGCAAGGCAAGTGTGTGTGTGCGAGGTCACACCTTTAGCTGCTGAAGTCTCAGTCGCTCGTCCTCCATCTCTCTCCTAGCTCGCTCCTGTTCTTCCTGTATCCGCCGTTTCTCCTGAGAGCAGAAATTATAACAGGTTGATGTATGCTTAAAACACCTTCATCAGAATGTTAACACAAGCTAACACTTGTTCCTTTCTATACTTTAATGTGGCTTCCCGCTAGCTGGATACAATACAATTCGATGGGGGTGATGGCACATTGGAATAATAATAAAAAATCTTTTTAGCAAAGGCACACTAAATTGACAGTAAAGACATGTATAATGTTACAAAATATAAAAATATTTCAGTTAAACTTTACTTATCGCTTTTATGTATAATGCATTATAACAGCATTCATAATGTCTTTTCATAAATAATTGGCCATTCACAGCCATACAACAGAAACAAATTATGTTATGCATCTTATTTTAGTGATAAACTCAAACATTGTACAGTATATGTAAATGTAATATGCAAACAAAAAACAAACAAGTGAATACAAACACTTCAAAATAGAGTGTTTGCACAAGAGTAGTGTATCATCTCTCCACCTGGATTGTATTTCCAGCCCCACTCTTCCGTAACCATAAGCTTTCATATTGGCACGTCTTACATATATAAATGTTGAATTTTGGACATAATCAACCACTGAGTCCAACTGTCATCATGACTTGAAATAAATACTAGAATGCATTTAGAGTACATGAATATTTTGTATGTCAGCGAGCAGGTGAAGAGGTTCCCGGGTACGCCGTCATTGCTGTTGTCTGGTGTAGTTTTACCTGGTCTGGACAGACTCCATCACACTTAATAATTCAGGAACAGAGCTAACCCCAGTTTCCATGTCTGTGTGTGTTTTTTGAGAGACATAACAGTCTATTTGTTATCATGCATGTTTCTATTAAAAGAACAATTCATAACGGCTACCTGCCGAAAGACCACAGGTACTGCAATAATAAGTGTTGTCAAACAGCACCAGACGCTGATATGATGGATGTGTCTATAGGTTTCCGCACAACACTATTTGCGGGGCTTAAGTGGTGCTGTCATTTAAATGGTGAATTAATCTTTTCCCGCTGTTAGCCGGTTCAGTGTGTCATTTAATGATATATGAAATGACGTACCGCTATAGCCTGCAGTCGCTGCTGGTATTTCTCTGCTTCATGTTCCATCCTGGACCTGGAATATAAGAGACATTGGCTACATTATATCAAATTTTTTTGTTTTTGTTTTTTAAAGTTCATTTTACAACAAGTTCAATTTTGAAATAAACTTTGAATGGGCTATTTAAAAGCAGACATCAATTATGCACCCTTTTGATTATAATGGGAAATAACAGATTTTAGTAATTTGAGTCACGCCTATACTTTTTTTTCTTCTTTTTAAAAATATAATTTAGCACTTTTGTTCAATAATGAGGCAGTTTTATAGAGAATCCATGTGCAGCAATGAAAGCAATAGCTTTTTGCATTTTTATATAGATATTTAGGTGAAATTTCATCTTGTACTTTATCCACATAGCACTTTACAACAACTCACTTACTGTAAAAACTAGCCTACTGTACATTTATCTACCCATAATACTTCTATAATCATTTACCAAGAAGCCTTTCTTTTTATCAGTGTTAGATGTCTTTTGAATCTCTGCTTTAAAGGTACTGTATGTACCTTTAAAGTCTCCTCCTCAGACTCAACTCTCAAGAGGGTCGAGGCGTTTTAAAGTCGGGTAGAATCTGCGATCTCTGACCCAGTTTGTTTGCTGGCTTCCACGGCAGGAATGCACTGCGTTTTCCGCCAAACTGGCAACCTGTGGTATCGAAATACTATTGGGTGAACTGGCAACGAGCTTTATCACTTAGACCAAAACAAAAAGAGACAGATATTTCAAAGTAAAATGACTGACTGTAGCACTGTTTTTCAGATAAACTTGTATGTGAACTCTAAATATCATATTAGGGTATTTTTATGCTTCCATTCAGCAAGTTTTCTGATGTAATCCATGAGTTTATTGTTTTTTTATTATATTGTAAGCTAACTGTGTGATTTCTGCATGTACATTACTTGGATACAGTTACCTCTGATAACGGATCACTCTAAATTGTAAATTTGCTTTTTCTTAAGCTGCTTTGAAATGATGTATTGTGAAAAGCGCTATATAAATAAATGTGAACTGAATTGAACTGAAGCTGGAGTTTAGTTGGTATGCCTCTGTGAATCTTCTACTGCAGCTGTTTCTCTGAGACTCTGAACAGTCCTTATATTGTTGCTTTCTTCTTTTAAGATAGTAATGCAACAGCCTTAGTGAGCAGAAAAATCGTGCCAAAAAAGTCCAAACCACATGCTGAGAGAGCGAGAGAGAGAGAGAGAGAGAGAGAGAGAGAGAGAGAGAGAGAGAGAGAGAAATAGAAGAGTATTGCCCTCTCTAAACTTCACTGAGCAGCACACACATTTTCAGCTGTGCCAATTATAAAAACAATAAAAAAAGTTTTCTTGAGAAGCCAATTAGCACATTAGAATAGTTATACAACACATTTTAATACAAGACTGGAGTAATGGCTGCAGAAAACAGAGCTTTGCCACCACAGCAATAATGGAATTTTAAAATACATGTATAAAGAAAACTTGTTTCAAACATGTAATAATCAAGATCTAGTTCTTTGGAATTTCACTGTGATTTATGTTGGTCTTTTGCCTCTTTATTGATAGGAATGCTATCTGTTGGCATTGCCATCCATCTTAATGGCAGTTGGGGTTAAATGCTAACTAACTGAACCATGATCCTTTGAATTTGTCTTAAAGGGATAGTTCACTTTAAAATTAAATTCTGTCATCCTTTGCTCAACCTCAAGTTGTTTCTAACCTGTATGAATTTCTTTCTTCAACTGAACACAATAAGGGAAGATTTTTTGAAGAATGTCAGTAACCAAACAGTTAACTGGAGCCATTCACTTCCATAGTATTTTTTAAAATATTTTATAAATAAATTGAGATTTATACATCATATAAAAGCAGAATATATAAGCTTTCCATTGACGTATGATTTGTGAGAATATGATACACAACTATTTGAAAATCTGGAGACTGATGCTGCAAAAAAAATTAAAATAATTCTAAATACTGATCACCTTTTAGGTTGTCCAAATTAAGTCTTTAGCAATGCATATTACTACTAAAAATATCTTTATGAAACATAATCCTGATGATTTTAAGCATAAAAGAAAAATCTATAATTTTAACCCAATTATTGGGTTGGCTATTACCACAGACATGATTGTGCGACTTATGACATGCCCAGGGATACATTTAAGGTAACCGGTTTAATCACATTGATTTGAATAGGATAACCTTGTACCATATTGATATACAAAGAGAAAGAAATATTTATGCTATCAACATGAATTGCATTAAATATATATATATATATATATATATATATATATATATATATATATATATATTTATTTATTTATTTATTTATTTTTTTTTCTTAATTAAAATCAAAGATGTTCATCAATGATTGTATATTAAGAGCAGGGACACGTTTTGTGACTTGTCCCCCTCAATGTCTATGGTGGTTACGGCCCTGAATTGAAGATTACATTACGTCAAGGTTTCGCAGTTAACAGGGGGTTTGGGATTTTAATGAAAAGCTATTAATTATATCCTAGAAATTTCTAATTCATATCATTTACCGAAGAGTTTTGAAAGACAAAAGCCTTTCAAAAGACAGTTATACAAGGATAAATGACTCAATTAGTGATAATTCAAATAACTAATGTGTGTGTCAAGAGTGACTGTAAGTAAAAAATAGAAATAAAATGAAATCCACAAGAATTGTGACAACATCTCCAAGATGCTTGAAGAAACCTTCCTGCAAAGCTACAGTACTGTAACAGTTTTAGACACTTGTGTAAAAATGCTGTAAAGTGAGAATGCTTTCAAAAATAATGTCATAAATAGATTTTGTTTATCAATTAACTCCTAATAACTAAATCAAATCAGTGTTTGGTGTGACCACTGTTTGTGTTTTAAACAGCTTTTGTCCTGGTACACTTGCTCATAGTTTTCAGGGAGGGTTTCTTCAAGCGTTTTGGAGATGTTGTCGCATTTTTTTTCAGTTTCGTAATCACAGACGGACTCGATGGTGGTGAGATTAGATCTCCGTGTGGATCAAACAGCTGTAGTCAGACTCTTTCTGTATACACAAATCTCACTGAAATGGATTATTACTATTAATGGCAAAATAAGTGTTTGAAAATGTAAACTGATATTACTGACACACTATTGCAAAATATATAAATCACTAGCTTAAAAACATTTTTGGCGGGTGAAAATACTAACGTGCCCAATACTTTTGCAAAGTACTGTATATATTTAATATTATATATTGCCTGGGCAAATATGAACTGCCTTCGGATAGATATTTGATCACTCATATCATACAGGCCTGAAGCGCTAACCGAGAGCTGAGAACAGAAGCTGTTCCCTGCAGATCACATTCGAGTCTGCATACATGAACACACACAGATCGAGTCATTTGATCTTTGTTGATGTTCGTACCTGGAACACCCTGCAGGAGAGAGAGTCTGTTTCTCGGGGAGGGAAAAAATATGGGTGTGTATAATAAATATATGGAAGTGCAAAGGCTAAACAGAATAAACCCATGCACCTTTGTTTGAGTTTTTGCCAATGAATACAGCCAGACCAGTAAATACAGGAAGATTCAACGAAACACTTCTCTTTTCTTTCTGACTACGGCTTGTTGCAGAGCTTGTTTTCACACAGGTTCTGGAGACCTCCGGGTGTGTATGGCAGAGAATCACAGGACTCCTAAACTATGTCAAATGAGGCCCTGACTGTGACAAAGAACCTTCCGGTGTCTCTCATGTGCAGTGCGAGAGAGGAGAGATATGCTTTTACCAAGAATGAAAGTGTTTACTCATCTTCTTCCCCAAGGCTAATGGGTAACTTCCAAACGGCCGCGAGGGGAACAGGCTGTCTCATCAGTGTTCTGGAGACAAACTTTGCCGAGAATAGCACAGAGGAATAAACAAAAACGAGCCTTTGATGATTCACTCTCTTCAGGTCTCAACAGAAAGTTCGATGCTAATTAAAATGTGGAGCTTTGCGTATCCGTCAGGCACAAATAAAGAGAAGAGGAGAAGAGAGAATTAAAGCAGAAAAGAGAATAAAAAACACAACGGAAAAGGCGAGAGAAACAATGGGCTCCTCTGCTTTCTCGTTCGCACCCTTTATTATCAGGTGTGTCCACCCAAGCTGTTGCTATGGAAACATGCTGCCATCTACAACGGTACAATGACACCAACGCCCGCTTAATTACAATTGCGACCTGGAAACTCATCTGGAGAGCTACATTACATTATGTTTACACAATATTATAGTTTAATATCTAATAATGCTGCTACTAAGCCTGACAAGCCAGACCCACATCAAGATGTTTGGTCTGGAAACTCACCATAGACAGGGCTCAATCCGAGGGGCGGGATAAACGGTTGTCTTTCAAACTCACTCTGCACGCGATAGGATAGCGCTACAACCAACCAAAGCAACGAAGGTGAAACAGAGCTTGTTGATAGATTAAACATTCGCCGTATCCGGTCAGCAAAACTGAGAACACATCTTCTCTTTTTAAGAATGACTTCAGTGTCGTTCTTTTCTCAGAGAAAAGCTTAACTCCAAGTCTTCCAGAGTCGCGGTCAAAGCTGATTCGAAAGACCGCCGCCGTTCGCCAGTTTCTGTGTTTACTAGAAGCAAGCAAACGCAACTCGGCCGTCGTCATTATAGCCTCGCCCACCGACTCTATACACGATGTGATTGGCCCGGCAAGAGTTAGGCGAATACAGCTCAGAAGGGTATTGAGTTGCTAGACGACACTCGCTGGCAGATTAAATTTGCTGCCGCAAGGGTGCGTCTAGATTTCTAGGCTAATTTATGCTGCGTTTTCCAGACGAATACTTGAAATGTCCATGAACTGAAAGCAAATTTGCTTAATTAAACTTCATTTTAGAAAATATCTCACCATACTGGCAAACTTCTTGTTTTAAGAATAAACCTCACAAAGGTTAAAGGGTTAGTTCACCCAAAAATGAAATTTATGTCATAAATGACCCACCCTAATGTCGTTCCACACCCGTAAGACCTCCGTTCATCTTCGAAACACAGTTTAAGATATTTTATATTTAGTCCAAGAGCTTTTCTGTTCCTCTAATGAAAGTGTATGCACACTATACCGTCCATGTCCAGAAAGGGAATAAAAACATCATCAAGTAGTCCATATGTGACATCAGTTGGTTGATTAGAATCTCTTGAAGCATCGAAAATACATTTTGGTCCAAAAATAACAAAAACTATGACTTTATTTCGCATTGTCTTCTCTTCCTTGTTCAAACCTCAAATAAAGATTCAAACGGTTATGAATATGTAAATCGATCAATGACTCGGATCGCATGCCAAACTGCTGAAATCATGCGTGACACTAGCGATCCGAATCATTGATCGATTCACTGATTCATAACCGTTTGAATCTTTATTTGAGGTTTGAACACAAACACGGAAATGACTGGTTTTCAGAGAGCATATTTTGCCTTTCTTTGGCAGACTTATTCACTTAGAAAATTATTTAAAATGTGTGTGTGTGGGGGGGGGGGTGTCGAGACTGCCAGCTCAGTAAAGAAAAACTAATTTTCAAGATAGTCTAAAAAATTCTTAACATTGTATGGGAAAATATCTTGTTTTAAATAATTTTTGATTTTATGTAAAAAAAAAAAAAATTTAAATGCTTAAGTGTGCAAAAACTTGCTAACTAGCAAGTAATGACTTCAGTCTTCAAATTTAGTCATGCTTCAGAGCACTTGAAAGTACAGCAATGAGATGACGACATGGTTTTAGGTCAAATCTGTGTGGTGGGGCGGTCAGACAGAGTGTATATTTACCGTGCTGGAGACACGGCCTGACTGACATACCCCACTGGAAACCGTGAGAGATGAATGGAGCCTCAGGGGGAAGGGGATCATGGGAACTGAGATTAAACACTCTCTCACCTTCACACACACACACACGCCCCCTGTCACTAATATTCACAATGTTCAACCGTTTACATGAAGGAAGGTTGTAAAATGTAGCAGAAAATTTAATACTGGCTCTCTCATCATATAGCTTTGCTGTTGTAATCTACACTACTCATCTCTGAATTACGCACATTCATGAGAAACTGCTGTGAACCCTGAGGAAACCAAGCGTGTCAGCACCGTCTGCGTGTATTTTCTCGTTCTCTATGTCAGCTGTATGTTTTAGAAAGAGGGAACTGAGAAATTAACAAAAACTTTTATATACTGTAATATACAGTTGTTAAGATGACGAGAGTGTCAATGCTAGTCAAAATAGCCAACCCAAAAAAATAACAAACTTGTAGCCAATCAGCAGTAAGGGGCGTGTCTACTAATGATGGTGAGAAGAGCGCGCTCAGTGCACGTCATTATTCAAAACACACATGACAGACATTAGCCGAGAACTAATAAATGTTGCTTTTACTTGAATACACTCGTGTCATGTTCGCATGTTTGTCCATTTGCGTCGTATTGACTTCAGCGAAAGACCTGTTCATTTCCACACTGTATGGAGCATCTAAATCTCCTCACTGTATGTTTCAAGTGAGAGCTCACAAAATGTGTCCGACAACTAATATATGCTCCTAATATATGTTTGTTTCCTCTTATCAAGATCTATATAACCCTAATCCAGTCATAGTTGTAATATATCACTGTGCTAGTGTACTATCATCGAGTTGTTCATGAGAACGGTTTGTGTTTTTGTGATCACTATAACTCTAATCGTGTGCTATCGAGTTGTTCATGTGAACGGTTTGTGTGATGGAAGGGGTTAGCCTGACAAGCCAGACCCACATCAAGATGTTTGGTCTGGAAACTCACCATAGACAGGGCTCAATCCGAGGGGCGGGATAAACGGTTGTCTTTCAAACTCCCTCTGCACGCGATAGGATAACGCTACAACAAACCAGAGCAACGAAGGTGAAGTGGAGCTCGTTGAAAGATTAACCTTTCGCCGTATCCGGTCGGCAAAACTCCGAACACATCTTCCCTTTTTAAGAATGACTTCAGTGCCGTTCTTTGTTCTTTTCTCAGAGAAAAGCTTAACTCCAAGTCTTCCAGAGTCGCAGTCAAAGCTGATTCGAAAGACTGCCGTTCGCCAGTTTCTGTGTTTACTAGAAGCACGGAAGCACAACTCTTCCGTCATTATGTCAAGCCCCGCCCACCGACTCTATACACGATGTGATTGGCCTGACCAGAGTTTGGCGTTTACAGCTCAGAAGTGTATTGACAGTTGCTAGACAACACTCTAGGCAGATTAGATTTGCTGCTGCTATGGGTGCGTCTAGATTTCTAGGCTAGTAAGGGATGACTTTTTCATTGAATATTCGACCTGGATTTGTAACACAGATTCTGCCATAGTCGTTGCCTGGGTTACGCATGTGTGGGGTGGAGCTATCAAAATAGGGGGGGAGCCCCTTTTGGGGGTAGTGGTGTGTTTGTTTTGGTGATTTGAAATATCAACAACGGTTACCAGCAAGCATTTACCCCACCTTTAATATTTAATAGTTTAAGTATTTTATACTGAGTAACAGAAATAATGGTGCATACCTTAGCAAAAAACAACAACAACTAAAAACACAAAATTATATACTCATTTCTTATTTAAGAGGGTCATTTGTCTGTTTTCTGCCCAGTCAAATTCTTTACTCATGATGAATTACTTAAATGTACAGAAATAATAATCAAAATAATAACTTGCCATCACCGAGTAGAAAATGTCACAAATGTGACAACCCAAACACTGAGTAGAAAGCAGCCATGTGGAAGCCACCGCTGCTAAGCTTCTGCCTCTGACACAGTGTGACACTTCCTTAGACTTGCATGCTTTATGCTTTCATACTCTTCATTTGAACAAAGGTTTACCCCGTTTTAGCCCCATATGACTGAGCAGACGTTCGCCACAGCTGTGCTTCGGCCCTATGCTCGGCTAAGTGAGTTGTCAGCCATGACTGTGCACAATGTGGCAATGAATGGTGATGCATTATGAACGCTTATCGTTAATACTGGGAATGATTGTAAAAAAAAAACATTATTTTTTACTTCTGAGCTGCACTTCAAGAAGTTGACCAAAGTATTTCATGAGAAATCTCATTTCCCAAAATAGGCTGATTGGAAAACCCTGCCTCTACCTAAACTGTTGCAAAACTCCCCAAAAAATACCAATAAAATGAATAGTATTTTTTAGCTGAAATAAACATTAAAGGCAGCAGATTAATGAGCACTGCGATCAAATTTTACCTCAGACGAAATTCTGTTAGTGTCAGAAGATTTGCAGCACAATCCTGCAGTGTGACTTCTACGACGATCGTCAAATATCTCAGTGACAACTGAGATCTTACAGTGTGACATGGCTTACATCGGAGATCATGTTCGTACAGTCTGACAAGCAAAATTTGCAAAGGATTTTGGAAAAAAAAAAAAAAAAAAAATTGCACCGTGTGAAGGACCCATCACAACAAAGTCCACATGTATGGCTTATCTCAAATCATGCAACTTTTTTTTTGCAGAAATGACGCCACAGGCATAATTCTAAATAATTCTACAGTGCTAGTGCCAACTACATGTTGAAAAGATCCCTAGCAGGAATTCTGACAGCCGTACTAAAGCTCACAAAACTATGAGAAATCTGTCAACAGGGCACCTGGAGCAGGGCACGCAGCCCACCGCAGGGAGAGGAAACGCATCTGTGCTCAACTAGCCTTGAATGTAGACGGCTGAAACGGCAACAGGAAGCTGCATTGATGCGATTGCTGGGTGTTTGTAGTCTTGACCTGACTGAGTGTTCATTTCCCACATTTGTGCATGCAGAGAATTTCAAACAGAGCATTAGCCACTGGCAGCTTAATACCAGCAGTCTACTGTAATAAACACTTCCAAACAATAACAACATTTTCAGATATCTCTATAGCAACTGCTCGTTTTTCTCAAATCCTGCTGTTATTGATTGTGCTTTTAAACTGATGTGGACTTCACGCAGTTCCACACATCTTGTTTTTACAACTTCTTTCTTCCAACATCAATGCTTTAATGTCAGCAATATATTTCTAAAGACTCCAACATATCTGAGCTTCAAATTTAGTCTATGTATTGGCTGTAATGTAATTTTTTCAGTGTCTACTTTATATACACCTCCACCGCATATGAAATTTCATACTTTCTATGAACACCGTAAACCCTAACGCTCAAAATAATTAATTGGTTTGAGTAGAGCCAACTCAAATTAAACAAATCAGTTCAAACAAATGACCTTTTATGAGTATTAAGAACTTTTTTGGGTTCTCAAAACTGACACATTTTAAGTAATCTGAATTGTTTCATTGTTTTCAGTTTTATGAACTTGTTTCTTTTCATTTAGACTAATTTTAAATGATACTGGGCTGGGATTTCTATTTCCCAGCCTGCTTTGCATGACACTCAAAAGGGACAGTAAATACCAAAATTGTTAGTTTTTTTTTTTTTTTTTTTTTAAGATTTACGTTAATTGGGAGATTTAGTAGTGTTTCATGTTTTGTTGTGCTAGCTTAGAAGAGTTTCTGTTTTGTTTTTGTTGTTGTTGGTTTTCAACAGAGTTACCATCATGCTCAGGGTTGCCAGGTTTTCACAAAAAAACCTGCACAATTGCTATGAAATATTAAATGCGGACATGATATACAACTCGCAGCAACAGTGTTAAAGTAGCCCAGTTCAGCGAGAAAACCGCAGATTTGGCGAGTGGAGCATGAGCTTAGTTTAAGAACAGATATGATATTGCTGTCCTCATTCAGCAAGTGCTATGCTTTTGATTTGATTTGATTTATTTAACAATTAAATTTTAAAACAAGTACAGTCAGGCCCAAAAAGACCATTTCATACATATAAAAAACAAAACTGTCGAGGATAAGATACACAAAAAAGCCATAGGCTTATTTCCATTGTGGTCCTCGGAGTTCAAAATAGACGAGCAGTTCATAATGGGAATGAGATCAACACAACACACAACCACATACACATATAATACCTCAAACATCATTAAAAAGACATTTTTTAACTTCACTTCTAAAAGTACCTTCTTCTTGAATTTGTTTTACACAATCGGGCAAATTATTCCAAGCAACTGCACTGGAATATAAAAACGAATTCTTCCCATTTATACCCTTATACCGACACACATATATATTATTAATAATGCTAATGCTAATTAGCATTATTAATTAATAATGCTAATGCTAGCAAAGCATTCTGTAACCAATTAGCAAGGTGGAATTTACTGAATTAGCTTGTTAAAGCTAGTCTAGTTTCCACTGCTACATATGTAGGATTACATTCTATTTTTAAAGCTGCAATCCGTAACTTTTTTTGGTCAAAAATGTATCCGATTTTAATCCATGAATTTGAGCAAGAACACAACAAGACAAGTATTCAAAACCAACTCCTGACCTTAGCCCCATTCACAATGGTAAGCCTGTAATAATGTGTTGTAATTGGAGTTTTCCGGTGGATTTCAGCGGGAAATTCAAGCATGTATCTGCGTCATTACATCACGTCTGTATACATAAAGAAAGAGTCTGGCTAGTAGTAACACACGTGAGGAGCATGTTCTTCAGTGGATCATTTATAGCCTTTTCTCACAGCAGCTGGAGTAATTAAACTCATCATTTTGATGGTGGATTGTAATCCAGAAAGGCCATTGACATTATCAGTAACAACTGGAGATTCACCCGTAGTCAAAAGCAAAAGAGATGGAAATTTAAATCTACAGGTAAAGCTAATAAACACTCAATGCACGTAGTCCCGCAATATTATTGCGGGATAACGTTAACAATTTCAGAACAAAGTATAGCAATAATAATATTTTTCCCAGTTTCCCAGTAATCACTGTTGGTAGTGTGATTACTTGTAATGTTTTGTTCCCAAAAGTGGCAGACGTTACTTGTTCAGATAAAAATTTCCGGTGAAAATTCGTATTTAGGTTAGACGTAGAATCTGTAAATGTATGAATTAGCTTACTCAAATATTTTAAGTTCAGAGAAATTAAAATGTTTACAAAATAAAAATTTCTAATAAAAAGTTCTGCTTACATAAACCTAAACTTATTGTCTATTTTTTTTTTTTGCCAACTTATTCAGATGTATGCATTTAAATTTGATGATGAACTTACTTTGCAACCTCTAAAAATGCATTATATAAAGTTGCATAAATGAATGATAATTTGAGTGTACTTCAGAGAACACTGGCTTGTTTGCAATCTGTCTTTCAATGTGACATGCTAATGCTACGTCATGGCTTGTCTACAACAGACATCTAGTTTATCACCTCCTCGCAAAGTTGACAAGCTCTATGTTAGCTTGACATCAGTATGTCGCTGTTGTTGGAAGTCTTTTCTCTGCGTGTCAAAGCAACACCTCACATTTAGACACAGACTGAGTGATCTGACCTGATGTTTGATATCTCATATTTACCAGATTTGTCCTGGAGTTAAGAACACGTCAAAACTTTTCTGTTAAACTGAGAGACACAGTACAATAAAAACACATTTCTTATTCTAGTGCATAAATCCATATCATCTAGTTTGAATACCCGTGGTTGTTTTGTGCACTAGCAAAAGCAAAGCTCTTTGTGGAGGCTATTTCTTTCAATACAATGCCTTGTGACCTAAATGAGACAGAGATTATACTGTATATACAATAGTGGCAATGTGGTTTCCGTGTACAAATGTCTTGCGATTATGTAAATGCAAAGCATGTTACAATGAAGACATAACTGAGGTTGATTTAGTGAATGTATATTCAGTGTTGTGGTATTCTGGGAAAATAAAGCAGCATGAAGTTGTGTGTTGTCGGGGTGGGCGATATGACTACAAGCTTATTTCATGATAATAATGTCAAAATATAAATGCTTTTATTAATCTTATTTTTAATAGGACAAAGATGCAAATAACAAACAATAGGACCAAAACAATATAGGAAAGAAAAATGAAATAAACAGCGCTTTAAGTACAGCTATTTAATAGTAGTGTTGTATTAGTATTTATCACTACCAAAGACCTGGATTAAACGGTTTGAGGGATTGCTTTTTTGTTAACTCTTTATAAGTGTTCAGAAGCATCAGAGTTTGGGGTGATCAGCCATTTAGAGGACGGACAGAAATCTCTCAGATTTAATTATATTTATTTGTGTCTTGAAGATGAATGAAACTCGGTCCTGGTGGGCCCTGCAGAGTTTAGCTCCAACCCTGATAAAACTCACCTGCTTGTATCTTTCTAGTAATCCTGAAGGCATTGATTAGCTGGTTCAGATGTGTTTGATTAGCGTTGGAACTAAACTCTAAAGGGCTGTGGCTTCTTAGTGTGTGTGTGTGTGTGTTTACTTTTAAAAAGTAAAATCATTACCCCCATCCCCCCCTCCTCCTCAAATTACACTAGCTCTCTACTTTTAAATATGTTTGCAGTGGTTTGTCACCCTCAATTCTGGGGAATATTTAACTTGTGTTGCATTTCCTACATCAGCATAGTCCTAGTTCTTATTTCTGACTTTATTACTTCTCTGGAGGCAGTTCTTCTATGAGCATCGATTCACTGCGGCTGTTTTCTGCAGTGCGGCCTTCGATTCTCCTTAGGCCAGAGACACCAAAATAGTGTTTGTGGAATTTGACCGTAGCACTGCAGAACATTGCCTGCATGTGTGTGTGTGTACTGGAGGGGGTATGAGAGGAATTCGAAACGTTTAGTGTGGCAGTTGTAACAACGCTGCCAGGTCTCTGTGAGTGACACTGTAAACGGGCAGTGTATTAAAACACAGGATTCCAATGAAGTTTGTGTGTGAATCCAAACAGAATATGCATGTGTATACATGTGAAAATGGCTGTCACAAATAACCCAATAGTGTTAGACACCCCTGCGGGCAGATTCCAATAGATGATATCATATATGATGACGTACACCTAGAAACAACAGAAAACAGAAACAATGTGATATTTTCCTCACAGGTGCCTTATGTTCTGTGGACTAGGGATGTGTGAGACTGCTGCTGCTCGATATTGGAAATACTTTACATTGAATCTTTTTTGCACATTTATGTTTTGCTTTATATTTTTACAAAGGCTATGTTCCAATTGTTGTCATGTTAATGTTACATTTTAAAATGATACATACTATTATTGTATATCTGGAGCGGAAAACAAAATCATTTAATTTTACCTCAGACTTTACATGTGTTTGACTTTTTGACTGAATATTGACCAGTTTTGTGTAGTCTTTATCTAACTGGGACATAACAATTTGGCTTGCTTATAGGCATTTTATTTTGGTTTAAAGGGGAACCATTAGGAATTAATTGTACTTTACATGAACAGATCTTATATCAGTATTCACTGGCCTGGGTTAGGGTTAGGGATCAGTGATTCCACTTATTCAGGACTCCAAAACATTGATCTGATGTTTTATTTAAATACATTTCTCGGGTTTTTGTCCTTAAAATGCTAGCAGTATATTTTATGCATCTCATCCAAAGCCTCCATTGCTAATTTCCATTTTAGAGCTAGTAATGGAGTCTTCAGCCATTGATAGCAGACTAATGCAGTTATTGGAGAGATGAAATAGCTTGAAATCACCTGAGATTTGAGAGTCTGTCTCTCAAAAGTGTTTGGGAGCAATGCCACTGCTCCAAAAACAATGTTACCTTGTCAATTTTAAATCATGTTGCTCAAGGTCATGCAGTTTTGCAGATGTAAAACTAGATGCGCCCTAGCGGCTAATTTGCAGCCAGGGTCGTCTAGCAACTCTCCGTTGGATTGTAAAGTGGAAAAACTAAACTCTGGTCAGGCCAATCACACTGGCCCTCATTTATCAATCTTGCGTAGAAACTGGTGTATATGTTGGCGTAAGATTATGCTTACACTCCTCTCATCGCCTGATTTATGAAGCTGTGCGTACCTCTGCAATCCAGGTGTACGCAATACTTGCCCTTGATAAATGTGGCGGCTGAAAACGATCGTCATTAGAATAACACGCCCCTATATATTCAAGTCTCCGCCTCCCCCACGCCCTTATTTTACGCCATGGACAAACAGAAGACGGCAAAGAAGCGAAACTTCTCCAACGTGGAGATCGGGCGCGCTCAATCATCTCACTAGTCCAGTAGTCAGGGCACTGATTAGGACATAAGTCAATGGGCTGACTCCCGGATCAGTGCTCTGACTACTGAACTAGTGAGATGACTGAGACGCGCCCATCGAGACCATCACCAGGGAAATGGAAAAAAAAAACCAAATTGTTTTATTTGGGAGTTTAAAGAGTGGAATTAAAGGCACCTACAAAAACAAAATATGGACCCAAATTACGAGTACTCTTAATAGTGTAGAGGTTGAGAAGCGCACTCCAGCTGTTTAAAGCTGTTTGGATGATAAATTACCATCACAATGCATTATTTTACAGCACGTTTTGAAAAAATTAGCATTTAATTTCGTATCACGGCATGTATTGGGGTGTACAATAGTGATGATGATGTGATGTGGAGTAAGATTCATTGACATTAATAATTACATGACAATTTGTAAGATTCTTCTTATTATTATTATTCTTATTATTATTAATGACGCTTGTTATTTAGAAGAATGTCGTTTTTATTGATTTTAATATTATTTAAAAGAAGAAGGTCATTTTTATTATTTTGTCAGTCTGAATTATTTTAGTCCCAGTCCGTGCGCACACTGCGCAGCTGCCGGGCCAGGCGGGCCTGAAACGTCAGATAAAGCGCACAGGCTCGCGACTGGAGGAATACATATGCCTACAAATCAAACGCTTTGGTAAAGTCACACAAATTAAACACTGACGTTCATGTTGCACAAAAATAAACACTGAATGTTGTTGTTGTGGTTTTTAACAGTTGGTCATTTAGCTTATCTTGTCAGTGCGTTTTGTGGTGTTAGGAATTGCTTTTCTGCGCATTTTCCCACTAACTCAAACGTGCGTACACCACCTCCTGAGCTGGCGTAGGATTTGAGCGTGCCGTACGCCAACGTCCATATTGATAAATCTCAAAGTCACCGTGGGTTTGGGTGTACGCAAGGTGTACGCTGAAAATTTGGTGTACGCACTTTTGATAAATGAGGGCCACTGTGTATAGTGTCGGTGGCTGGGCTTAACATGATGACGGCAGAGTTGTGATTGACGGATGTCTCCGCGTGCAACTTGTAAACAAAGTAGCTTGCGAACAGCGGTCTTTCGAATCAGCTTTGGCCGCGACTCTGGAAGACTTTTTGTTAAGCTTTTCTTTGAGAAAAGAACAAAGAACGGCACTGAAGCCTGAAATCTTAAAAAAGTAACCGGCCGACCGGATACGACGAAAGTTTAATCTATCAACTAGCTCCGATTTACCTTCTTTGTTTCTCTGGTTGGTGTAGCGCTATCCTATCGCGTGCAGAGGGGATTTGAAAGACAACCATTTATCCCGCCTCTCGGATTGAGCCCTATCAATGGTGAGTTCCCAGACCAAACATCTTGATGTATGTCAGACTAGTTGTAGGCTTTAAGGACCTTTGAAATAACTGAAATCATTTTGGTGAAGTGATATCGAATGGGGTGAAGACCTGCCTGGAACTACTTTATTTGTGTCTTGAAAAGGCAAAAAAGTCTGGGGTGCTCAGGGAGTTCAATGAGATGTTGAACTCTTGAAAGTAGAACAAAGACGCAATTTCAAAACACTCTTCTTCAAATGATTAAAAAGCCTTTATTTAACTGGCTATTTCATTGTAGAAAATGTAAAAGACAACAACCCAAACATAGCGGCCCAAAACAACTTCAGGGTGTTCTACACGTTTTTTTGTGTGTTGTTTTTTCAATTATGAAAATAATTGCCCAATCCTGTACCTGGAGTCTACCTTCCTGTTGAGTTCAATGCTCCAGGACAGGTTTGAGAACTCCTGGACTAGTCGTGGTGCACATCTCTAGGGCTATCCTCTGGTGCAACATACAATTGCAATTTCAGTCTGTGCTCATCAATAAAAAGTGCATGCTATGGTAATTTCCACCACAAGCAGACTTCTTTTCGTCTGACCCTCCGGTCTGCAACTTCAGTTCAACCACTGGTGTAATAACATTTCTTAAACCTCTCTAGGGAGGACCAGGGGTTGCTGGTGGACAGACAGCTGACTGTGTCAGCTTCCCTGGGCGTCTCTATTTCTTGCTTGGGATGCTAGTGAGCTGCGGGAAATGGATCAATGGCCTCTCTGTCAGGTGCTCCTTTAAACATTAGTCGCCTGGCACAATAGAGTCTCTGTTAAGACAGGAACAAGCATCTAAAGCTCTCCATCTGTAATATCCTCTGCACAGTTCCAGACCCAGGTGAGACTCAGTGGAACACATAACAGTCATATGGCACCTTCTGCTAACCCTAAAATGGAGTGCATGGAGGAGGACGGAGGGTGTGTGTCTATGTATTGCCTGCAGGATAAACCTCATGACCGTGATCTAATGAGCTGCACTGATAACCTGACGCTGTCATCAGGTCAGCTGCTGTCTCTGATACTGTTTTGTTTGGTGTTGGTCTGATGGGACAACCATTGACCTCCCATTGACCGTCTGGTGCATATTGCCATATAGCTTTCTCACTCTTAAAGTCAGGATTTACAGGAGTAATGGTGTAAAGGTAAAAATCAGTCCACCGGAGAACAAAGTTTGGTTTAAAAAGGTACTTAAATTAGGTATGGGTTATATATATATATATATATATATATATATATATATATATATATATATATATATATATATATATATATATATATATATATATATATATATACACACCTTTTTAAACCAAACTTTGTACATTTTGAAATAAACAATATCTAAAATGTATAAATGCATTCAAGTATTAATTATGTATATATTGAGTCATAGCACGTATATGTCTTGAAATGTCAATGAAAACAACAACAGCAGCAGTTTGTTTTTACCTCTTGTAAAGTTCCAAGACAGACAACCAAAAGTCTGCATTTTGCAAGACTACTTGGATGTTGTGAAAGCTACCTAAAGATTTTTATGGGAAGGCTAGTCAGAACAGAAACTGTGTTTTTGCACAAGCACTGAAACAAGAGTCAATAAGTCATACAGTGAGCAAATCATCAAGCTGAGATTCTCAACAGTCTGTAGATTGCTGCAAGTATTGCTATCCATCAGCTTAACAGGAGATCCATTGAGATTTTAACTTGAGATTTAACACTGCATAAGTTTATTTCATGGTGGACTCCAGGTGTCGGCTGGAATATTTCCAATATTCTGTGGCTTGCACTAGGAAGTCTGAGCAAACTTCACCTAATCAATTTAGGATGTTGGAAGTATGCAGGAAATGCTCGAATGCAGAAAAAAGAAATGGAAGTGAAAGCACATTAGGAAAGGTCAGTCCTCATCAAAATGCATACAAGATGACAGTTCAGCTAATTATAAACTGGAAAAGCTATCAAATCCTCAGATTCATAAGAGGATTTCATATTTATACAGTGCAACCAAATGCGCTTTAGCGTTGCTGCAAGTTGTCATATCTCTGGCAGGTTCAACAAAATGTCACCCTCTGGGCTGTCTATAATCTTCTGAAGCCATACAGGATAACATCCCTCAAATCCACTATCAATTATCATCAAAGATAATTTTTAGAGACTTTTCATTTTTCTTTATCAAGCAAAGCACTAAGCTCTGTTTGAGCAGCTTGGGAGAAACGCAGCCATGTGCAAGCAAAGGCCACGGATCAAGATGCAACTTCTGAGTCATGACTAGATAACCACAACACCACTGCAGGCACAGCGTGCAACGTGCATGTGCGTGTTAGTGCCATGCTGTTACCATGACAGAACAGATGTCAGGTGCCTTAAATTAATGATAAAGGGCTTCATTAGGTTTCCCTGTTGCTCATGTTTACTGAATGGGGGTTATGCGCAACAAACCTCCATATTATGTAAAACAGGTTGCATCGCTACCAGTCCAGAGGCCTCATTTATAAAACTTTCCGTAGATTTCATCGTAAAATTGTAAGTACGCATAAAATTTTAAATTTTGCTTACGCACAAAAAAAAATCTGATTTATTAAACCATGCGTACTCCAGAACCTGTGGGAAAATCCCTTTATAAATCACAGCCAGGAGCAGATTGTGCGTACATACTTCTTCACCTTGTCTCCTCCCCGAAATCACCATATATGGAGCTTACAACGCTTACAAGCCATTATACTGCATACATGCGATGCAAAGATTGTAACACTTGCCATCATAATTATACAGCATCACACATATCTTTATGAAGAGGGCGATCCCAGAGAAGTGCAGATCTCAGAGCTTAGTAAAAAAATGGTGGATAAAGCAAGAAAAATATTGCATTCTAAATGTGTAAATCACCTTGCTTAGTGTCACCTTGCTTAATCTCCTCCTCCGTTGTGGACAATGTGACTAAGGCAGCGCTGATTATAATTTGTTTAATTTTTTTAATATGATATATATCATATATAGCCTAAAACAATCGGCACAAATAACACTGTTGGATTTAAACTTCATGATAATGTGGATATACGTATGAAATGGAGTGAAAATTAAATGTCATTAATTCTTATAATCATTCTTACATTTATTTTTTACAATCTAACTTCAGTTCACGACCTCACGATCTGTGTCGCCAATTCCCTTTGTCTCGCGAATGTGCGTATGCACTGCTCAAAGTTTGCGCACATTCTCAAGTTTGTTTTAATAGATCACAACCTTTGCGTGGGAACTGGCGTACGTAAGTTTCCAGCCCCGTTTTGTGCGTACACACACTTTATAAATGAGACCCCAGGTCTTTTGTATGTGTTGCATTAACAACAAAACGGTTTTACTCAACATGCCTTCAAAAGAGCAAGAAAAGATAGCAAAGAGCACAGGCGACGTAAAGCCCTTTGTCAAGTTTTTGAAGTTATGAGGCATGACTCAGGTTTGTTATTGTGCATGCACGCTTGCGACTTCGAAGGGCGGGAAACAGTGTTTTGTGCTTTTTATTTCTCTTTATCTAGGACTCACACACATACATATTACAGAGGAAGGGAAGAGCCCTTATCAAGGACAGGAATGTGAGTGTTCTGTGTTCCCCTTTTCCTCACTCTCTATGTACTAGTGGAATGCCCAGATTTTGTTTTTAATTCAATCTTCTGTCTCAAAGTAAAAAAAAACACCTCCAAGCGATGTTTCCTGAGGGTATTTTCAGTCAAATGTTTCTCATGTTCTTTTTTTTAATGATGCAATGAAGCTTGGCATTTAAACAGTCTGAGGAGATTTCACCACTGTAAACCCTAAAGTTAGCAGAACTCAAAATTTAGGTAATCTTTTTTTTTTTATTGCAAAGATGAGCAGAACTTTACATATTGAGTTTGTACTACAAAAGTATTTGAATAGCTGTTTAACTGAAAATACTGACAAAGCTACTTTATTACAATTACAATTAAATAAACATCATATTAACTCAGGTCTTTCGTTAGTAACTCACACTCTACTAACTAGGACAGTAGCAAGTGCTAATGCAACTAGAAATGTGAATATCATTATACACTTGCCTGTATACAGTAAGAGTGGCCGATATACCGTAGACACAATTAACCTGTAGAAATCTGTCAACTGGTAGAGATTTTGGACTATCGTCTCTAATCGCGATTACATTCACGTGACGTTGCTGTGTGCTGCAAAAGCTTCTTGTTTGTATGCAATTTTAAGTATTGCGGTTTAAAAACATAGGAAGTGTTTTTTTTCACAGCAAACATTGTTCCTATTATAACTACCCACAATCCAGTTTAACCCGACATATAAATTTGCCTGGTGCAGTCTATGCTATTCCAGTGCCAATAAAGTCAAAGTCATTATTTTCATGCAAACACATCTACTTTCATGTAAATTAGGCTTATTATAGCTAGCACCCTACACCAAATGGCATACTTACATCAAAACAACCGTTGGCACACATTCGGCAAGTTAAGTATAGCCGGTTCAGGTACATAGAACGCAGTGATAACGAGAAGTTCTTAGTTCAGGAGTCACAATAATGTTGAAGTGCACACCTCAAGTATAAACATGTCTTAGATGTTTCCTCAAATTCCTCACAAGTAATAAAAATAGGCACAAGTCAATTGCTGACATGCAGAAATGCTCTCTTACAAAAAAGCCATTATACTGCATACGTGCGATGCAAAGATTGTAACACTTGACATCATAATTACGCAGCATCACACATATCTTTATGAAGAGGGCGATCCCAGAGAAGTGCAGATCTCAGAGCTTAGTGAAAAAATATTGCATTCTAAATGTGTAAATCAACTTGCTTAGTGTCTGACAGAATAATCATTAGTTTAGCAGCAATGGAGTCAATCGTGAGTCAGACTGGATATTAATTCTATGTGTTCCAACTGCACTTTTGTCCGTTCAGGCAGGATTTGACTTCTATTATCAAAAATCTTGAATATTTAAGGTTTTTGAAAGTCTCTTCTGCTCATTAAAGCCGCACTTGGTTACTTTTGCTCTCGGGGTCCCCCTACAGTTTGGAAAAAATAATGTCCTCAACTACTGTCGTAAGATCTGTCATCCTACAACAGGGGATGCCATCGCGCGTGCATTTGTTGACATGACAACCCTGATAGCCCTGAACTAGTGATGCGTGGCTCGTCTCATAACCCGCGGACCCCGTATGTCTATTTAATGGTCGCGGGTGCGCGGCGGGTTGTAAAAATATATACAGTGGTGCGGTGCGGGCCAAATAACTTCATAAAAGTGGCGCCGCGGGTTGGTGCAGCGCTAACAGTTACCCTAAACACTGCAGGAGTTCACATGCAGGTGTTCTTCTGGCGTCGTGTGTGAAATGTCTTCATCCCAGGTAACGTTACAGTCAGTGGCATGTTTCAGCATGTCATATGAATATAATTTCATGGGTTTTATTTTTTTACGCCAAATAACTATACCGCCAAATGGACTATAACGCCAAATAATCGCGATGCTCACGTTTACAAGCCAGCGTCATTATAGTAGTCTATTGGTTACCGTTTTACAGAATCTATTTGATACTTCAGTTCAATGTTTGAGTGGTAGCTCACCGTAACAAGCATGACAGCATCGGTCGGGCACGCCTCCTTCAGCTCACGCCGACGAGCAAACGCTGGTCACATGTTGATCCTCGTCCTGCCTTTAATCCCATCACTTTTTCGTTTCCTCTTATTGCTTTCCTCCAACAAAACCTTTTCTTTCTTATTTGTGTCTGCTGCTTCGGACTTCACTATATTATCCAACGAACAAAGTTGGGCTCGCACGTCTGAATTTAAGGAAGTGTGGGTGTTGGTGGAAGTGACGTATATGCCATAAAGCAGTCGAATTTTGTAGTTCTTTTTGTTCTCGGGTTACTACCCGAAACCCGAAGTTTAAAAGTACGATTAAAAACGATACAGACCCCATCAGGCTATGGCAGACGTGTCATTCAACCTATTGTAAGTCGATTTAACATCACAAGAGTCTTAAAAAATATATTATGAAGGTTGAAAAGTTACCTAGTGCTGCTTTAAGGCTGCATTTATTTAATCAAAAATACAGTAAAAACAATAACTTATTATATTATATTATAATAGTTCTACTAAATTGAAATATTTCAATTTAGTAGAACTATTTAATATTTGAATTTATTTCAAAATGGAATATATTCATGTGATGGCAAAGCTTAATTTTCAGCAGCCATCACTCCAGACTTCAGTCACATGATCGTTCATTCTCATCATATCATTCTAATATTCTGATGTGCTCCTCAAGAAACGTGTCATTATATACATGTCATATATTATCCATGTTGTGGTAAGAGTATGTGGCAACCATTCAAATGTTTGGGGTAAGTATGGTTTAAAAAAACAAATTGGAAAAGTAACTTTTGAGAATAAATGAAAAATGTGAGTAAAAGCCTAAATTCAATCCCTTTATCATATAAATGCTAAATTCATATGGATTAGTTTTACAATATCTTTATGAAAATTTTGAAGCACCAAAGCATTAGTTGCGTAGTAGTCAATGGAGGGACAGAAAGCTCTCAGATTTTGTTAAAAAGATCTTCATTTTGTGTTCCGAAGATGAAGGAAAGTCTTACGGGTTTGAAAGACATTAGGATGAGTAAATAAATCATTTTTACAGAGAATTTTCATTTGTGGGTGAAATGTCCCTTTAAGCACTAATATGTCACTCTTGTAAAATGTATCAATGACACGTGCTGTATGTGAACAGAACATTATACAGCATATAGAATGTAAAATCTTTGAACTTTGCTAACAAAATTCAAAGGTATAAAAAAGCAGGTACAAAAGACACCCAGCTGGTGAGCACCTGTTCTGACGGGCCATGACAGCGCCTTGGGGCTTTAGGCATTAAAAAGCACGTCACCTCTAGATGAAAACACCTGACATTCCACTTCTGCTGCACATCACCCTACATTCACAGGAACAAACAGCTCTGATACGGAGACCTGAGTGTATAAAAATGAAGCTTTTATTTATGTATCACCTTTGATATTGCAGCATATTCAGCATCACTGTTGTGTTTGTGCTCAAAAAAAACAGCGATTTAACATCAACATGGTAAAATGAACTTCTGTTTCACCAAAACTCTTCTCAGCATTTTCCTCTACAAACTCACCCAGTAATATTGCAAAATTAGTCTTGGCCTCAGACAGCGTGTCCACATACTGAGAGTTCCAGTCTGATTGGCTTCTACACAATTTAAGTAAGTCGAGGTGCACAAGATTTTATCTAGAGATAAAATTTACGTTATGAATGATAACCAATTAATGCCCAAAATCAAAATTGTATATTATTTAGTCTAAAAAACAATAAAAACCAAAAGCAATAATTTGACTGCAGGAATAACAATACTATAATGTACATTATAAATTTGTATATTGCAGAATTAAATATTCTATAATAGAAATTCACTGAAAAGACAATGCAACCAAATACAGAAACACGCTGCAACTGAAGAAAACACAATTAATAACTACATGAAGATAGGTTACTAATACTTCTGACATTCATCCGAGCTTCTTTTAAGTTCCAATGTCAATTATTCATTTTGACTTTAATGAACACAGATGCAGTAAGACACAGTCAATGATTAAACATCTCTTTCCCCAACGGAAACTCCAAGTAAACTTTCCCACCTGAACATTCATAATGAATCATTTCAGGATATTTCACCAGGTATTCTTGAGATGAGCTGGCAAAGTGACATGTATCGGCATGTTGCTGTTGTTGCCTGGGATTAGTGATTTTCTTAAAGAGGTTTAGGGAAGAATGTGAGACTAGCCTAATCCTGCCTAAACCAGACACACTGATTGCCATCAGCACACTTTAGCACCAGGATCTGGAGAACACACAGTACTTCAGCCATGTCATTATACTCTGTCAAACATTATTACTGACCTTCCTCGCATACTTGTGTCCACTTATAGATGAATTGTTTTGTTTAAGCTGCTGAAATAGTCTCTGAGCTGTGTCCTGCTTTCCTGCAGTTACAAATACTGTGAAGATAGAATGTGCACCTACTATGAGCAATTTGAGATACATTAGACATACTGCACTTAATAGTCCATTGGTAATAATCATGAAGTCGATTAGAGGAATATGTGGGTTATTTCTCGGGTAATTAACCAACTTTCATTGAGCCCATATGCTGAATCAAATGCACATATCTGTCTTCTCTGTCAGTCCAATCAAATGCAGTAATGAGTTGGCAATTGTGGGAAATTAAACCGAAGATGGAAATGCCCTTCTCCCGTTTATGAGTGTTTAAAGTCAACATGAAATCAAAACTGATTATATTTACTTGCTTAATGTTCCCAGCCTTATACTTAATTCATCTGTGTATGTAAAGAGATAAAAGGTTTGTGTGTGTCACCAGGCTTCACAGGTTGTTGGTTAATGTTAACCAATACCAAAATTGTATTTTTCTTGGGTGTTGCAGCAGCTAATGCAGCCTTTCTAAACAGCCAATATTATGGCACTAATCAGGTCTTGCTCAGGTATGGTAAGAACGGGGACCATGATTTCACCAAGTACAGCATCATGTTCCTGGATCAGCATTACAACCAACCAATCAGATTTAAGGGACAAGTTTACAGTTTTATCAAGTTTAGGCTTAGGTTAGGTAGGGCCCTATGAAAATTATTTCTGTTTTATTTCTGTCAGGACCACTATCGTCAAATTGACTATTAGCATATAGTTTGGATTGCCGGTATGGTTCTGTTTTGGTTAAAAACTCCCTGCACATCCATGGAGCCTAGCATGTATAAGAGCAGGAGAGCAGAAATAACCCCCCCTTAGGGGAAACAGAACAAAACCAACATTATGTATTTGCAGATATCATTAATTTTGATATTAAATGTACAATTTAGTCTGATTCAAGGGGAATCAGAATGCCAAATTCTGACTGACGAGAGGAGGAACTGGGGGTGGAAAAGGGTAAATGAGCATGTCTAATTAAAATTATTAAAAGTTATATATATATATATATATATATATATATATATATATATATATATATATATATATATATATATATATATATATATATATCATTATCATTCTGTAAATGGAAATTTTTTTTTTGCCAAAAAGTCATATGATCATGTATTTCATTTATTAACAGTTCATCTATTAAAATAGCAAAAATGTAAAATAAGTACATATACAGCTATCAAACAGCCATACACTTGAAAAATGCTTATTTGCTAGAGAGAACAGTTTTGTGACTAAATGATTTGTAGTAAAGAAAGGTAAAATCTCTACTATTACTACTATATTGCTGCTCATATCAGCAACATCTCAAATTTATATTACTAGTAGTAATTTAATGCTAGTAGTAATTAGGGATGTAATGATATCAAAATTCCATAAAAAAATAAAATAATTTTATATTTTTAGGCTAAAAAGACAGTGAGTGAGTTTCACTTTATGTTTATGATAGTTTTTCAAATGAAACAGTAAAATGTTTATGAAATGATATAAAGCAGCTATGGAGATAAAGTTTATGCATTCATGTCCTTTTATAGTGAGGTGGCAGAAGCTGAAAACACTTCAGTATTCAGTGAGTGTGTAAAAGACTGTGTCTACTGCATCATTCAAACAGAGACACACAGGACATGCAGTATTCGTATTTAATAGACTTTTTGTGGTTTAATATTCACAGACACTAGTCTTTATTGTGATTTGACAATTTTTCCCCCTCACAGAAAGTCTAAAGTTTCACTCTGAAAAATATCCCATTAACAGAAAGGGCTGTAAATGCAATTTCATGCTGACTTTAATCCTGACTTTGTGCATATGTTCAGAGTGCATGTGTTGCTCGTCTACTATGATTATACCTTAAATAGATTAACTTTTTGAGGGGGAAAAAAACATATCTGGATGCCCTTTAGCATCCAGAAGCACTGACTCATTGTTTTGTCTCAGTGGATTAAGTGTCTAATGTTTAACACATGTGCTTCTCAACTGCCCTTGAGTTAGAAATGACAAATTAAAACCAGTCTAAAACCGTCAACACAAAATAATCCTCAAAATATGATTACACAGTGTTGCGACAACAAGAACACTTAGATTAAAAAACACAAAGATTAAAATTCTCTTTGGGTGGATCTCACAAACTGCTTCGTTCATATTTCCCAAAAATCTAAAGGGAAAAGGGTATGTTTAGGTATATTTAAGAGTAAGGAAGCAGATAACCTCAACTTCCGGTTTCAAAAACAGGGGTAACTTTCAGGGTATGCAAGTAGCCATAGCAACTCATTCCAGGGTTAGTTTGCTTAGTTAATGATTATTCATATGTGTGTTACATGATTAATATAGTTTAATAAAACCAAATTTGTTATAGTTACAGTTATATAAATACAAGATTATAAATTAATTCCAAAACACTATTGTAACAACTAAATGTAATGTTTAAATGTTAATTCAGTTCATATATATTTATTATTTAGCTGAGCTTTGAGTGCGAGCCCACTCCCCATGCGCGGGTGTGAAACATGCGGAAATGACTCCCTCTTCTGGCTGTAGTCTTTACCCTTTGGACAAAAATTCCTCAGATTATGCAAATATCATCAATTTGCATCATCGGAGGAATTTTTCCAGAAACAAAATGCATAAATCTCGTCTCTGAGAGGAGGAGGGAATACGAGGGGGAAGCACAATCATTCGAATATACTCCAGGGTTTCTACTGATACAAAGCCATATGCTAATCGCTTGTCACGTCACAGACAAAGGAAAAGGTGCGAGGACTCAAGTGCAGAGAAAGATAATTTATTACAAAATAAACATAAACTCAAAACAAAACCCACGAGGGGGAAAAACACACAATAGAATAATAAAATATAAACTTAAACAAACCAACAGAATCACAGGGAGAACGGGAGACGCAGACATTACACAAGGATCCAACACAGACTGACAAACACAAGGAGATTATAAAGGGAACAAACAAGGCAGATAATGAGGGAAAACAGGTGGGGCAAATTAACCAATAATCAGATAACAAGGGGGAGGGAACTGACAGGGACACGAGCACATGCTCAACATAACAAAACCCACAAGTGCACACACGACAGGACAGGCATGTGACATTACCCCCTCCTTAA
Organism: Pseudorasbora parva; assembly: GCF_024679245.1. Lineage (NCBI taxonomy): Eukaryota > Metazoa > Chordata > Actinopteri > Cypriniformes > Gobionidae > Pseudorasbora > Pseudorasbora parva. The sequence continues at coordinate 10,080,591 of NC_090183.1, read as the reverse complement.
GGAGCGGCTACCAGACGCTCCACTAGGGACGGGAGGGACAGACCCGGACGGGAGGGACAGACCAGGGAGGGACGGGAGGGACAGACCAGGGAGGAACGGGAGGGACAGACCAGGGAGGGACGGGAGGGACAGACCAGGGAGGCACGGGAGGGACAGACCAGGGGGGCACGGGAGGGACAGACCAGGGGGGCACGGGAGGGACAGACCAGGGGGGCACGGGAGGGACAGACCAGGGGGGCACGGGAGGGACAGACCAGGGGGGCACGGGAGGGACAGACAAAGAAGGTACAGACAAGGGAGGGGTAAACAAGGGAGGAACGAGGAAAACAAAAAGTTCAGGAGGCCATGGTGGCCCACAAAGTTCGAATGGCCAGGGCGGCCCACCGAGTTCGGGAGGCCCACCCAGTTCAAGCGGCCGGGGCGGCCCATAGAGTTCAGGCAGCCAGGGCAGTGCGGGTAGAGCAGGGCGCCAGGGAGGCGCGGTGAGAGCAGGGCGCCAGAGAGGCGCGGTGAGTGCAGGGGGCGCCAGGGAGGCGCGGTGAGAGCAGCACGCTTCAGTGGCGCGGTGAGAGCAGGACGCCTCAGCGGCGCGGTGAGAGCAGGACGCCTCAGCGGCGCGGTGAGAGCAGGACGCATCAGCGGCGCACGGAGAGCAGGACGCCTCAGCGGCGCACGGAGAGCAGGACGCCTCAGCGGCGCACGGAGAGCAGGACGCCTCAGCGGCGCACGGAGAGCAGGACGCCTCAGCGGCGCACGGAGAGCAGGACGCCTCAGCGGCGCACGGAGAGCAGGACGCCTCAGCGGCGCACGGAGAGCAGGACGCCTCAGCGGCGCACGGAGAGCAGGACGCCTCAGCGGCGCACGGAGAGCAGGACGCCTCAGCGGCGCACGGAGAGCAGGACGCCTCAGCGGCGCACGGAGAGCAGGACGCCTCAGCGGCGCACGGAGAGCAGGACTGCTCAGGGGCGCAGGGAGAGCTGGGCGCCTCAGGGGCGCAGGGAGAGCAGGGCGCCTCAGCGGCGCAGGGAGAGCAGGGCGCCTCAGCGGCGCAGGGAGAGCAGGGCGCCTCAGCGGCGCAGGCAGGGCGTTGGGGAAACTTCTCCAGTCCAGCAGTATCCACCGGCACTGGGACCACCGGAATACGATCTGCTGGCATAGGGACCACCGGAACATGATCTGCCGGAACTGGGACCACCGGAACACGATCCACCGGCACAGGGACCACCGGAACACGATCCACCGGAACTGAGACCACCGGCACACGATCCACCGGAACTGGGACCACCGGAACTGCCTCCGGGGCTTCGGATAAAGCCCTGTGCTCCTTCCACGCATGCAGGACTGCCACCACAAAGCATCCCATCACAGCCCTCCAGGCCGTTTCCGGACTCGGGACCACCGGAACACGATCCACCGGCACAGGGACCACCGGAACACGATCCACCGGCACAGGGACCACCGGAACACGATCCACCGGCACAGGGACCACCGGAACACGATCCACCGGCACAGGGACCACCGGAACACGATCCACCGGCACAGGGACCACCGGAACACGATCCACCGGCACAGGGACCACCGGAGCACGATCCACCGGCACAGGGACCACCGGAACATGATCCACCGGCACAGGGACCACCGGCGCACGCTCCGCCGGTACTGGAACCACCGGAATACGATCCGCCAGCATAGGGACCACCGGAATACGATCCGCCGGCAAAGAGACCACCGGAATCCGATCCACCGGTACTGGGACCCCTGGAATCGGGACCACCGGAGCAGGTACGGAGGGAGCCTTTCTCCTCCTCCTCCGTTTCGGGACCACCGGAGCAGGGACCACCGGAACACGGTCCACCGGCATAGGGACCACCGGAACACGATCCACCGGTACAGGGACCTCCGGAACACGATCCACCGGAATAGGGACCACCGGAACACAGTCCACCGGCATAGGGACCACCGGAATACGATCCGCCAGCATTGGGACCACCGGAACACGATCCGCTGGCACTGGGACCACCGGCACAGGGACCACCGGCACAGGCACGGAGGGAGACTTTCTTCTCCTCCTCCGTTTCAGGACCACTGGAGCAGGGACCACCGATCTTGGGACTGCCAGGGCAGGGGCCATCTCCCTGGCAGCTCTCTCCTGCTGGCAGGCGATAGCTTCCACCATTGCCTCAAATGTGCCTCTGTCATATGCCCTTCTGAGCCACCACTCCATGGGCTCATCTAGGGCATAATTAAAAAGGTCCTTGAGTGCAGAGTCACTGAGCCTCAGCCCCTTGGCGGTCTCCAGGAACTTCTTTGCAAAATTCCTAATCTCCATTCCCTCCTGGTGAAGTAGGTGGAGGACTCGAAACCGTAGAATCCGCTCATAGTGAGGACAGGTGGTGAGCGATTCCGGGATCGAGTCCTCTCTCTGCTGAGTCCTCAACATGGTTGGATCCTTCTGTCACGTCACAGACAAAGGAAAAGGTGCGAGGACTCAAGTGCAGAGAAAGATAATTTATTACAAAATAAACATAAACTCAAAACAAAACCCACGAGGGGGAAAAACACACAATAGAATAATAAAATATAAACTTAAACAAACCAACAGAATCACAGGGAGAACGGGAGACGCAGACATTACACAAGGATCCAACACAGACTGACAAACACAAGGAGATTATAAAGGGAACAAACAAGGCAGATAATGAGGGAAAACAGGTGGGGCAAATTAACCAATAATCAGATAACAAGGGGGAGGGAACTGACAGGGACACGAGCACATGCTCAACATAACAAAACCCACAAGTGCACACACGACAGGACAGGCATGTGACATCGCTGAAGTAACCCTTTAAACCTTACTTCCTGGAATACCCATTTCTTTGATTTGCTACTATTTTCATTATGATTAGGCTAGACATGTGTCGATTTTCGGTAATGCGATATATCATGATAATGAATATGCACGATATTGTGGGCACTTCAAAATATCGTAAATAATAATTTATTAACAATTTTTTTATTTTTTTATAATGCACTCAAGAATACTTTGCCCATCAACCGTATAAATGCTCAACACCGCTGTTCTGCGTCAAAGGGACACGCGCTCAGATGTAAAACAAGCCCAACGTGCGTTTGCACATGACTGAACGGGTGAAGGAGACGGGCTGAATGAAGTGCCGCTCAGTGACAGCAGAGGGTGCTGATGGAACGGCAGAATGCAGTGGTTACCCCGGAAACCTTGCAAACAAAATCAACCGCAACCCGCTAGTGAAGAAGTTTTTAAAACAGCCATTCGTTTTTGTAATCTCAATGTTGTTCATCACAGGCTCAGCACATACTTAATACTTAAAGACTTAATAGGCTCAAACGTAAACATTGTAGTTTTAATCTGGACTACAACATGCCCTAATGATTAGATTTTTTTGGATTATTTGTCCAAAAGACATACAGGGAGTGCAGAATTTTTAGGCAAATGAGTATTTTGACCACATCATCCTCATTATGCATGTTGTCTTACTCCAAGCTGTATAGGCTGGAAAGCCTACTACCAATTAAGCATATTAGGTGATGTGCATCTCTGTAATGAGAAGGGGTGTGGTCTAATGACATCAACACCCTATATCAGGTGTGCATAATTATTAGGCAACTTCCTTTCCTTTGGCAAAATGGGTCAAAAGAAGGACTTGACAGGCTCAGAAAAGTCAAAAATAGTGAGATATATTACAGAGGGATGCAGCAGTCTTAAAATAGCCAAGCTTCTGAAGCGTGATCATCGAACAATCAAGCGTTTCATTCAAAATAGTCAACAGAGTCGCAAGAAGCGTGTGGAAAAACCAAGGCGCAAAATAACTGCCCATGAACTGAGAAAAGTCAAGCGTGCAGCTGCCAAGATGCCACTTGCCACCAGTTTGGCCATATTTCAGAGCTGCAACATCACTGGAGTGCCCAAAAGCACAAGGTGCGCAATACTCAGAGACATGGCCAAGGTAAGAACAAGCTGAAACGTCAAGACTGGGCCAAGAAATATCTCAAGACTGATTTTTCTAAGGTTTTATGGACTGATGAAATGAGAGTGAGTCTTGATGGGCCAGATGGATGGGCCCGTGGCTGGATTGGTAAAGGGCAGAGAGCTCCAGTCCGACTCAGACGCCAGCAAGGTGGAGGTGGAGTACTGGTTTGGGCTGGTATCATCAAAGATGAGCTTGTGGGGCCTTTTCGGGTTGAGGATGGAGTCCTACTGTCAGTTTCTGGAAGACAGCTTCTTCAAGCAGTGGTACAGGAAGAAGTCTGCATCCTTCAAGAAAAACATGATTTTCATGCAGGACAATGCTCCATCACACACGTCCAAGTACTCCACAGCGTGGCTGGCAAGAAAGGGTATAAAAGAAGAAAATCTAATGATATGGCCTCCTTGTTCACCTGATCTGAACCCCATTGAGAACCTGTGGTCCATCATCAAATGTGCGATTTACAAGGAGGGAAAACAGTACACCTCTTTGAACAGTGTCTGGGAGGCTGTGGTTGCTGCTGCACGCAATGTTGATGGTGAACAGATCAAAACACTGACAGAATCCATGGATGGCAGGCTTTTGAGTGTCCTTGCAAAGAAAGGTGGCTATATTGGTTACTGATTTGTTTTTGTTTGGTTTTTGAATGTCAGAAATGTATATTTGTGAATGTTGAGATGTTATATTGGTTTCACTGGTAAAAACAAATTATTGAAATGGGTATAAATTAGTTTTTTGTTAAGTTGCCCAATAATTATGCACAGTAATAGTCACCTGCACACACAGATATCCCCCTAAAATAGCTAAAACTAAAAACTAAAACTTCCAAAAATATTCAGCTTTGATATTAATGAGTTTGTGTTCATTGAGAACATGGTTGTTGTTCAATAATAAAATTAATCCTCAAAAATACAACTTGCCTAATAATTCTGCACTCCCTGTACGTTTTCTTAATGTTAATTCATTATTACCAAACTGACAATGAAAAATACTTATAAAGAATTAATTATTCTAAGTAATGTTAATTTCTTAGTTACTGTTTAATAACAAAATAACTTTTTTAATGGACCCAAGATAAAACTAATAATGATCAGTATTTCTTAACTAACATTACCAAAAACATTATACTTTCTGTAACAAATGTAGCTATTGCTCAATCTTAGTTAATGCATTAAATAATGAGACCTTATATTAATCTGTTACCTGTTGTTCTTTATAGTCTAATTCTTTTGCACTTTAATCTGTTTGAAAATTGTACTTTTAAAGCTATGGAAAAAATTAAGAGACCACTTATAGACTTTTCTAAATTTTTTCCAGAGCTGTATATATTTTTGGTGCATTGTATTATTGTATTTAAACATTCAGTTATTTTTGTTATTACAAAAATAGTTCTTAAAGCTGTTATGCTATGACAACACTTTTTTTGCAACTTATTTCAATATCATGATAATATCGTATACCGTGATAAAAGCTTCACAATTAATCGCAACATGAAAAATTGATATCGGCACATGCCTAGATTAGGCACATTTTCTCTCAGTGCTAATTATCGCAGTGTAAAAAACTCACACTCATTATTGTAACATAAATCACCCTATGTTTTTTTTTATTATTATTAAACTCAACAAATTAAATTCAGTACAAAACAAATAACCATTTTACAATGTACAATTTAGTACATATGCACTCATGTACAATGTTCAGTCAGTATGTTTCTTTATTTAAAAACAGTTTTACGTATAAAGAAATTAATAGTTTTGCAATAAGTTAACAGCCCGTTTGATGACGTCATCAGTAACTGCTTTCGCCTGATGCTTTATTTAAGTCCAAGATCTCCCAGCACGACAAACAAAATGTAACCTCAAATAATATAAATAAATCATCAAGTTCATTGTCATTTTATTGCATTGCAGTAATGAGAATGAGATGTTTTTGCATTTCTCTGAAGTTTTCTTTTATCATGCTCTGTCAAACTACAAAAGTTAGCTTTAGTTATCTTTGACTGACAGCACTGGCTTATTGTGCCTAATAGCTCAACCCACTTTACAGGGCAACTGACATCAAACAACACACCGCGTAAAGTCTTTTAACAACACACTACTACTTTCATGATGTTGGCTGTGTGAAATGTGAGACAACGTCTCACAGAGATATCCTGGAAACCTTTGTAGCATGTCAACAAGATAATTGGGATAAAGAGGTGGTAGAAAGGTCAGAAAACATTGACGGGATTCCACATTCAAGTCAATAAAGCAACTGAAGTAAACAACTAAGCAGATAATTAGTGGGAAATGAGTAGACAGATGAGAAAAGAGTTTCCTGGCATGACAATCACAATGATTTGGTATATGACCAAACTAACAGTCAATATCAATATCTGTAGTTAAAAAGCGTGCAAACAAGGTACACCAAAGGTTTATTTAAAGCATTTCACAGCATCAAATTTGAGCTTTTTAAGCATGTCTTTAACAGCAGCTGAATATAAATCATAACACACTGCTGTTCATAAATAATTAAAAGCATCCCTATCTGCCCTTCATGCAAGCAGAGGAAATTAATCAGGTAGCGTTCTAACAGCAAGCCTGCGTTCGAAATATTCATAATTTTCATTACTAATTCCCAGCTCCATACGGCACAGATGACAGAAGAGCGGTGACCTCACATCCTTCACGCTCTGCAGGGTATCTGAGCATCTGCTGGGTTTAAAGCCTCTTCATGAGGCTAATTCATTGAATATTTTTGCATCAAATTGTAGAGTTCAACACAAAGTGTCTTTTGATCTGTCTCTGATAGATCAATTTGGAGAAAGGTATAATCAAACACTGGTCTAAAGGCCACCGACAAACGGCGACTAATGTAAAAAACGGACAGATTACAGTACGAAACTATTCTGACATTCCACAAGCCACAAGTTATTCTCTTAACTAGTCCACCGTTATAGGTTTTCAATGGCTGATCCTCACACCAATATCCAGGGCCATAACCACCAAAGACATTAGGGTGATGTCAGTTAATTAATGTGTTGTTTTAAAGGTCAGTTGCAAATGCAAAAAAGTTGTCAACATCTAGATATCAAATTGGCGATTGGTCGATATAACGTTGATAATGCAACTAAAAATAACAAATGAGTCTTGACATTTGAAATGAGTGACATTCACAGGATAAAAACCCTGAGAAATGTTTAAAGTGCACATACAAGTTTCTCGTGCACATGAATATATATTTTTTTCAAATGTCACTTTAGGGGCTCCATACATTACACAATATTTAGTCAAAACAAATTATCATTGAAAAAGTTATAATGAAAAGAGACACTCGTTAAGTGCTTCTCAATATCCCTCCTCGTTTCCTTGCTCCTCCGTCCTCTGACGCGGAAACCGATGGAGCTCAGCCATCTTGTAGGACATCTAAATTCTCGAATTGCACCACGAGGAGGCGAGGAGTGAGGAGGCTTCCTAAAGAGTAATAAGCGAGGATACACAGGTGTATCCTTTGTGGAAGTGTTTTATCGACTAAACGTCACACACTCATTAATTGTCCTCCCCCTTCACATTGTGCCACAGTTTATTCATTATTATTATTATTATTGATTACATGTACAAGACAAATGTATGTCAAATAACAACAACTGACCGTTGCAGAATTATATCAAAGCACAAGAAAATGAAAGAAACAAAAAGAGAAACTAATACTGTACAACGAATAAAAAGCTGTAAATAACTGGGAATAATTTGTTGTTAATAATAACTGGTAATATTAAATAAAATATGGACAAATGTGGTATTTTGTGGAGGTTGAAGCTTAAAATATAAATGGTTCTCTAATTTTCAAGAATCCCGACTAAATCCATCTCTAATTGACGACGCTTGGGGCATTAAAGGGAGCACGGATATTTCATTTCACTTGATTGAATTCCTCCATCCTCACTTCTTTTCCTTGTGTCCTTCCTTTGCATCCTGAAGGGGTGGAGCTAAGGCGCGAGGAAAGGAAGCTAAGAAAGGAAACGAGGATGCACAAATAAGAATTGGGAAGCACTCTTAGTCTAGTTAATCAAAAGGGCATGTTTCTTGTTCGGTGCGATAATTCTCAACATCTCAAATGCCCAAATACTGGCTAATTCATTGACCTGGCAAATACATCAGACTTTCACTACATTACAGCTAGTAAAGTAAGTAAACAAAATAAAGACATTTGCTGGTCTGATTTCACAGACAGGGTTTAGATTAATCCAGGATTAGGCCTTAGTTCAGTTAGGACATTTAAGTACCTTTTATAAGCATACCTTATAAGAAACATTACTGGTGTGCATCTTGAGACAAAACAATGGTATATACATATTTTAAGATATGACAGCGCAAGCTGTTTCCAGTTAAAACAACTGAAACAAGTATTTTAGTCTGGAAATAGATATAAACCATGTCTATGAAACTGGGGGTTAATAGAACCAGAATTGACTCACTTCTAAAGCTAACATGGCGCAGAGCAGAGCCTCTCTCTAAGGGCCACTGAGCCCACCAGGAAAATTAAACAGAGGCGCTTGGTAAACTGTAGATTTATTACCTGTAAGCAATTGAAAAGGGTGTTTTAGCTTTCTAAGGCCCGGCAGCTTCTCTTATATGAAAAATAATAAGCTCTGAGTGACAGTGAGTCCAGGAGAGATGGCATATTGCATGCTTTCAACCTGAAATTAAGATGGGATACAGGCAGTTTGATTTCTTCACCCTTCACCTACACCATGAAACTATTATGAAGGACGACTATAAACACACTGAAATAAAGAGTTTCCATGTCAAACATCCATGCTATGACAATAAGAGACTTTTCCCCATGAAACAATTATTTTATGATCATCCATGTTTGTATTAATAATGATATTAACGTTAAAAGAGTTCACCCAAAAAGTACAATAAAAGTATAAAAATGTGTGGTAAAACGACTATCTTTTTTCCTTTTGTGTTTCAGGAAAGAAAGTAATACAGGTGTGGAACAATTTGAGGGAAAGAAAAGGATGACAAAACTTTCATTTTTGGTCTAACTATTTCAAGCAAAAAATCAGCAATGTGATGTTGCGCATAGTCCTCCTGTGGTTTTCCACAGTGGTTCCCCATCAAAAGCAAACAGGTCTCCAGCAGCTAGCCAATTCTGATGCTGTGAAACAGTTCAAGCGCACACTGAGAGATGAGTACTGAGACAGCAACTAGGGATGATGGGAGAATATTCTGTGTATAATTACACACCGAGCAAAAGCGACTTTGGCCTCAGGCTGTTGTAGAAAGAGGTTCTCTGGAAGGCTGCATATATAAACAACAATTTAACATAGAAGAAGCTGAAATGCCTCTAATAGCACAACAACAAATCTCAAAGTAGATCTGTTTGCACCATTCCATGTGGAAAAAAGAAATAACGCTTTTTAACTCCTAGACAGGTTGCATTTTTCTGTCTTATTTTTTCTGATTATGCTGACGGTGTACCTTTGGGGGTAAATTCTCAGATTGATTGTAGCCCACTCTCATCTCTCTTAAATTATCTTGGCAAACATACAGGTCCAACACCTACAGAACAGGCCTTAGAGGAACCTAAAGAACTGAAACATCTCATCAGCAGCACCATCCTGCAGCATTCCATCTGAATTTGTATATCACAGATTTCAAACCAATCAGCATCAACCTTTCAATCTTGTTTTGTTAGGATTTGGATGTGATACATTACTGAATGGCTCACTTTAGTTCGTCATTAAACATGCACAACTACTGACTTTTATACTGTAGCTTCTAACAAAAAGCTTTGAAGGGTTAGTTCACCCAAAAATGTCTCATGTCGTTTCAAACCCGTAAGACTGTCCTTCATTTTCGATTCAAAAAAATAAATAATGTTTTGTCCCTTCATAGACAGCTTAGCAACTATATGTCCTATTCACATATAAACATTCATCAGCTCACAAATCAGTTGTGGTGAACAGAATCACTTGACTTGCGAGAACCAATGAGGTTCATTCTCGTGTTATGCAGACTGTTTGAGCTTCTGCAAGAGGATTGTTTTTCGAGCATTAAAGGTGGGGTAAGTGCTTTCTGGTAACCGTTGTTGTTATTTCAAATCACTAAAACAAACATGCAGCTACCCCTAAAAGGGTCTCGGCCCTATTTTGATAACTCCGCCCCACACATACGTAACCCAGGCAATGACCATGGCAAAATCTTTGTTACAGATCAAATATTCAATAAAAAATTCACCCCTTCCATCACAAAAACACAAACCGTTCTCATGAACAACTCAATAGAAAACAAGCACAACAGTCCAACTAACGAACATATTACAATTATGACAAAATTAGAGTTATAGCGATCACAAAAACACAAACCGTTCTCATTAACAACTCGATAGTATACAATGGTGACAGTCCAGTTAACGACATATTACAATTATGACCAGATAAAGGTTATATAGATCATGAAAAGAGTAAACAAACATATATTAGGATTATAGTACCATATATTACTTGTCGGCCAGATTTTGCAACCTTTCACTTGAAACAGACAGTGAGGAGATTTAGATGCTCCAATACGATCGCAAATGGACAAACAAACGAACATGTTTGCGAGAGTGTGGGCGGGCTTTTGATATCGCAGCTGTACTTCCTGCTCTACTTCCTGCGCTCTACTGCGCAACTCCGGTCCCGAAATCGCTACTGCGCAGACTCGGTCCCAAGATGTCAGCGCCGTGCACCCCCGCCTGAAAGCTTCAAATATGGCAAGCCGTCCATTATTTTTTTACGGCCTATGGGTGGGACGAGACCAATGATATTGGACCCACTCACTTTTACCGTCTCTAATTCAGCGCATCTCTGTTCACCTACCCCTAACCTATAAACACTTTATTATTAAACACATTCAATGCTTTATTTCCACTTTTCGAATATTTTCTTCATTATTATTAAAAATAAATACTCTATCAATCTGATATGTGATGGGAAAAGGGAGTAGAGCGAGTTCGAAAAAAAAGGCGGATTTAAACCTCGGGTCGATTTGTGTCAAAACTTTGACACAAAAACTTTGTCATTTTTACGGTCTGTAAAAACAGCTAGTCCAGCCCCAAACTCATGCTATATGTTGAGTCATTGTTGCTATGTCAGGCTGCTCTGCATGCTCAAACAAACAGTAACATTTTCATAATGCCACAGTTGTGACTGCAGGTGCATTTTAGTGGAATTTAAAGGTTGATGTGAAAAAACACAATACACTTCTCCTTTAAATGTTTTTATCACAAGAGAGCAGCAGTTAATCAATGTCTGTCAAAGTGCGTGTCCTGCTTTAAATCCAGAGGCAAAGTAATACTTCAAGCTGCACAGGTCATTTTTCTTTGTGTAATTGAGTATTTGACGGCATGGTGACTCCATGGCAGTGAGGAATTTCCCTTCAGCAAACTGAATATCCATCAACTAGGGGCAAAGAGCACTTCAGAGAATCGTCACCAGGACACTATGGCCAAGTGAGACCATTCCTTCTCTATAGTACCACTCAATTGTTTCTTGCTGACTGTCTGCACTTATTTTCATTTTCTAAATCTCTGTACTTTTCACTCCTGTGCATCTGAACAGCACTTTAAAGTTCTTTATGGGTGGAGGAGCACCAGATGAAATTTGTTCAAATCACTTAAACAGTTTGCAACTGCAATGACAAGGAGGGTTTCCAGCTACCAGCTTTTTCAGGCCTTTTGTCAATTCCAATAAAATCTTCTTTTTTTGTCAGCGGTAAGCAGTTTTTGCACAGACAAGCGGGCAACTTAAGAAGTGAGGAAAGCTTCAGGTGGATTCTCTTTTTCTCTCCAATCATTCAGTTCAGTGAATTTTAAGAGCTCCATTTTGCTGTTCATGCTGTGACACATACTTACAATGTCCCAATTCTGTGTGTGTGGATGCTTTAAAAAATGACTGCAGCATGAAATTGGGTTGGCAACTAATCCTGCAAAGTATCAGACATATTCTTACCTAAAATATTGAATATGTAAACTTGGTACTTATTTAGAGGTTATAATACTTTTGTTCTGCTATGGATTACACGGACAGAACAAATCCAGCAACACCTTACATTTACATACTAATCCTTGCATCAACTGACAACTGATAGTCTCTGAACTGATGTCTTTAGTTCTGTTACCATGTAGGCTGATGGGATTAAAAGCCCAGGGTGTCACAAACTTGGATTTTAAATATGCTTGGGCCAACTAGTTACATCAAGCCATATGAGGTTCAACTTTAAACAAAGTGCAATATTTGTGCATTGTACTTAAACCCCTTAAAATGAACAAATAATGATTTTAAAATCTTCAATGAAAGCGGTGTCTAAAATGTGAACGTTTTTGTAGCTGTACTACAGCAAGAATAACTGTAGTGACAGTGGCATTGTGGCAAAACTGTGGTACATTTTCTGTAGGCTAATGTCATGGTGTAGGCAATGTGACATTACAACAACCTAAACCTTTTCTGTGGTTAATTCCGTTATAAAATGTTGCATTCTTAAAGTCATTTTGATATTTAAAAACGTGTATGGTTTAACTGTTTAGCGTGAAAAGTAGCCTATTTAGACACGTGACCCCCCCCCCCCCCCAAAAAAAAAACAAAAAAAAAAACAATGACCCCATTAGACCCCATGTGCATCTCAAGGTTAGAGCCATGGCATGTAACAACATGAATACAAATATTACATTCTTTCCAACTGTGTTTTAAACTAGATTAATTATAACTTTTTATTATCTCAACCATCCTTGTTTGTCATTTAAAAAAAAATGAATGATAATTATTTCAGATAAAGCCAACTGATCGTAAACCGCGAGCAAACACACGTGCTTTTCATTATTAACCGTGTATGCGCGAAGAAAATTCCCAAAAGACCAATACCTGACTTAGCCTACATGAATAAAGTAACCGTCCAACACACCTCAATAGTTTAAAAACATCCTTACCTGATATAGGCTACCGGCCCGTATGTCCTGCTGAGTAGGTGATGAAGCGTAAAATCTACAAACAAAACTGAAAGCGGAGCTGTTAGAGTCTAGTTCAAATGATGACGAGTTTGCAGGACGCACACAAAACTACGACGAATGGACGTAATCCGCAAACTTTACCGCGTCTTCTGCGTAAAGAACAAAACACCTGAGGTGCTTCGCCAAGAACAAAAGCGGGATTTTATGGCTTCAATTCAACACTTAAAACCGGTTAGTTCAAAACTGCTGCCAAGCAACATAAAAACGTCGTATGACATAAAATATAAGAAATGAGCCTCAAACATCCACTGAAAACTTTGTGCCTCTCCCAGCTCGACGCACTTCATGCACGAATGAAGGGGAGTGAGTGAGAGGTTTCTGGTTACCTGACTCGAAAGTTCCTGTTTGTGAGGCCAACCCACTCTTGGCAAACAGTTTCCTTTTTTCTTAATAAAAACGCCAAGTCCTTCGTTATATTTGCTTTTGGGACTAGTTAAAAATTAACTGCTCATGTGGTGTGCAGTTAAGCAACTACTGACCCATTTTGTCAGCTAAAAAGACTGGAAAAGCTTCTAATGTCTACTCTAGCTTGTTGTTTGAAAATCAACCTGTTAGACAGAGACTTATGATCTGTGACATCTAGACAAAAAGAAGCAGGCTAGGCTACAGCCTTTTTTGGGGTACTTAAATTGGGAAAAGGCTGCATAAAACATTTTATTATCATAACAATTGGATATAAATAGTATTTGCAAATAATATTAATTACAATAACATTTGAACTAAATGTGAACTAGCCTTGAATGTATGATTTTCTGTTTGGTTTGCATCCTCTATTGTGTTAATGACGGCATTCAAGTAGGCCTAGTGAATTTACCGAATTTTTTAAAAACCTGGGGCCTATTGTTCAAAAGTAATCTTATTGGATTTTGGCTATTGTAGTGGATACAATTTTGAAAACTGGTTGAAAGAAAAAGAAAGAAAAAAAGGATTCTGAAATCACAAAATCCATTCTTGGTTTATAACAAAAATGTAATAAAACTTTAAAAACTGGTAAAAATACAAAATACAAGCTTTGTATAATATAAAACATTTTTATTTTGCACCTGATTATTTTAACTGTTAAAGTGATAAATTAGATGTAGACATTATTAGACTAACAGGTAAAACTCCCTATTAGGCCTATCGGTATAGCCACAAGTAAAGTAAATAAAATAATCCCCAAACAGATGTAAATATCAAACAAACATATTTAATTTACAGTCTTTTTTATCACTGTTTGTAAAGTAGAGATGAACCATTAAAACAAAAGAACAGTTTCTTGGGTGAACATAATACAAAACTTTTCTGAGAGAGCGCAAAAGCGTTGGAATTTTTTTTAACCCCTTATATTTGTCAGCTGTAGTTGCAAAGCCGGGATGAAACCTTGCACATCAGCAAAGTGCAGCGCTGGCCTGGATCAGTTATTGTTCCTGCAAAGGCTATGATGCAGCTGCAGCATACTGACACAACACCAAGAACACAAAGAGAGGGAAGGGTCTGGTGAAGATGATGAAAGAACAGATGGGGATAGTGAAGATGATGAGGCAGCCTTTTGTTAATTAATTATGAGGCATAGCGGTTTGCCTGAAGGTGGCAGCTAGTGTGTGCTTTGAGTGGTGCGGAGGTCAGGCCCTCTTGGTTAGCCCTGCATCTGGCGGGCTGACCCCGGTTGCCCAGATTCAATTTTAACTCTTGCGTCTGGCAGAGTTTTACCTGGATCCTTGTTGGATCTTGCGACTCGCGGACCAAACTGGGAGGCCCTTCTGCCATTTGGGCATTGTCCTTTGCGGGTCCTGTCTTGTATGGCATGTATATATATATTTAAATAATCTGGATCAGATTTATACGGATTTAGAAATCACATGTTTTGCTATCCAGGATCACCCGGTCCATCTTACTTTCATGCCAGTTTTTTTAAAGAAACATACAATTGGATCACTGTGATAAATACCAAATTTCAGGATTAACAAATGGAAAAATCACGACTGAATCCACCCTTCTGATGGGATCAGGATAATCCTGTTATTATTATTTTTTTATCAAATAGATCCCAAACCATGTTCAAAGTTTTGAAAAACTCAAAGGGCAGGTGTGATCCAGATCGAATGTAAAATCGGATTACATGCTCTGATCTTAGTTCGGAAATCGCTCTTTTGCTTTTGAAAAACCATTTCCAAGATTTGATCCAATCCGTGATCCAAAATCCCACTAGGTTAGTTTTGAAAAACTGGGCCTTGATGTTCTGTTATCCAGCATGTTATGATAATTTTCCAAAGAGCAGGTTCAATGGAAGGAATATTTCTTAAATATTTTTTATTTAAGAAATTTTACAATAATTTGCATTTTTTTCTAATGCAGTTAGGGCTGAAACAACTAATCGATAATGATTCTCATTAATCGATTAGTCGGGTCTGCTTTCTGTGCGAAATTAAATCTTCCACCAATCGCGCCAAATTACAGCACTGAATAATGCATGTTTCTGTACAAAATGTGCATCTAGAAATAGTGGAGTGGAAACAGGGTGAGCTGATGCAGGAAAGGTACGTGATCCAAACGACCAAAACACGAGAAGTCTTTATTTTGAGCTTCAAGCAAATGCATTAGCGTTTAACACACCCTGCCATGCTCTTGACGTGTGTGCGTCCTCAGCGCAAAGCGGTCATTTTACAGGTTATCCACTGATCTGTATATAGAGGACAGTAGTTATTTCTTCATCTGTAAATGCTACTAATTCACGCGAGTATTTCCATTTTGCATTAAAACGCGTTCTGACAGTCCGTTAAATTTCACTGAATGAGCGCCGGTGCAGTGGGCGCGCGCGCGCAAGCGTGTCAAGAACGCAGTCGAGAGGGAGACCATTAATAGTTAGCGCAAAAACATTATGTAATCTGAAATATCTGTTGGACTCTAAATTTATGTTTAAAAGTCAGCATGTCAACATGTTATGGCAGTACTAACTGTAAAGGGATAACAGCGTGAAATTGAATATAAATGTAAGACGTTTCTACAGGATATTAGTAATAGTTACGGTGTCCCTAGAGAGAGTGCGAGTGTTGAATTTGTGTTTTTGTTTTTCTTTAATATAATTTTAATGTAGGGATCTACTTATGGTTAGTAACCTTTTTGCAAACAATGTAGGCTACAGCACAGCTAGGAAATGAACCATGGTTAGGCCTATATTAGATATTAAAACAATGTTTTTATTATAATAAAAACTTGCTTTGCCATATTGATTACCATTTGTATAGCCTCACATATACAATAAAGGTAAACTATTGATTTAAAGCAAGACAATGGTTAATTTAATTTGTGGTTAAATTGAATAACTAATAGCCCTGTTATGAATTAATTTATTAATATTAATTTTGTTTGTTTTGTTCATTGTAAAACCCTGGTTCATTTTAGTGATATATTCACTATGTGTGTGTTTATAGCACTCAGCTGACACATTTGTTTGAAGGACAGCATTGGACTGGATGACTGGATGATTGGATGTGGAATAGTGTTTTGTCAATAAAATAAAAAAAATAGCCATGTCGGAATTAATTGAAAAAATAATCAACCAACGAATCATTATCAAAATAATCGTTAGTTGCAGCCCTAAATCCATTTCTTCTTTTTTTAAGCCTACACTTTTTATATATTTCCATTTAAATAGGACTAAGAATCCCAGAATTTCACTGTGGTTTCAGAGTTTTGAACTGTATGTTTAATATTCTTGTCTTGCCTTTTCCAACCTTTTTTTTTTTTTGTTTGATTTTAAAAAAATATATAAATAATCCATGCCTGTCAAAATTCCACTGCCATTTCTATAAAATTGACTTGGCCACTGTCCACATAACATAAATCAGGGTGTGCAAGTTCAGGGCGACCTACTTTGAATCTCTGCAGCAATGCTCTGGAGGATCTCTATTGAGAGTGCTGCTAGATATGGTGAAACCTTGTGATGTATGCGTAAGAAATGTGCCAGTTCCACAACAAGGCCAGATTTTCACCTTCCTGTCATCGATTCAGTTCCCCTTCGGTTTTCAGTGTTTATCATCTGATAAAGATTGAATGGAAGGAGGGAAATGCCAGGTCAAAACATTTAAAGTTGCATGAGAAATAAAAGTGTCTACTTTCAAAACTACAGGCTAGAAACAGGCCTAAGAGGATAAAATAGCTGAAGCACTTTTACATAGATTACCTAGGTTCACATTTTAAAGGAAGTGTATGTAAAATTGTGCCTAAAACTGGTACTGCAATCACTATCCCCTCTCCCCCTCCCTCTGACTCGAGTTTGCCAGATAGGCTGCAGGATCCAATAGAAACGTTTATAGCTGCAGCTGTGGTAACTAGAGCAGATCTGGTAACCCAGATGCCGAAACACTACTGACTTCATGATTGGTAGATAGGTGGAGGGTGGCGCTTCAGGCCAAAACACAACATGTCAACATCAACATCAGTTGAGGGTTGCAACAACAACTTTTAAATGACAATATCCTGGCCGGACTACTGTTGTCAGTGATAGAAGTATTTGACATTAACAGGATTTCTTAATGTCTAGTGACATATCAGGGCCATTTTATGATAAATTTAAATATATTTCTTACATACAGTTCCTTTAAAACACATTGATGGATTCTAGCTCTTTAGCAAAAAAAAAACAAAAAAACTTGTGAACTAAGTTGTCAACTTTATGCTTTTTCAGCAAGTTGTACAAACATGGGCACCTTTTGGTTTCCAACTTTGTCTTCCGTTGTTTTTATTAGCATTTTCATTTTTTTTCATCACACAGCCCAACTGTGTGTTGCCACCCAATTAACCCATCAATTAGTGCAGTAAATTCCAGGGACATGTGCAAAGGAAGATTTCAGATGCGCAAATTAATCTAGAAAATGTGGACTGCGTGTGCAAAATTTAACTCTGTTTATATTGAATTTTACTTATACACTCACCTTAAGGATTATTAGGAACACCTGTTCAATTTCTCATTAATGCAATTATCTAATCAACCAATCACATGGCAGTTGCTTCAATGCATTTAGGGCTGTGGTCCTGGTCAAGACAATCACCTGAACTCTAAACTGAATGTCAGAAGGGGAAAGAAAAGTGATTTAAGCCATTTTGAGTGTGGCATTGTTGTTGGTGCCAGGCGGGCCAGTCTGAGTATTTCACAATCTGCTCAGTAACTGGGATTTTCACCCACAACCATTTCTAAAGTTTACAAAGAATGGTGTGAAAAGGGAAAAAAACATCCAGTATGAGGCAGTCCTGTGGGCGAAAATGCCTTGTTGATGCTAGAGGTCAGAGGAGAATGGGTCGACTGATTCAAGCTGATAGAAGAGCAACTTTGACTGAAATAACCCTTTGTTACAACCGAGGTATGCAGCAAAGCATTTGTGAAGCCACAACACGTACAACCTTGAGGCGGATGGGCTACAACAGCAGAAGACCCCACCAGGTACCACTCATCTCCACTACTAATAGGAAAAAGAGGCTACAATTTGCACGAGCTCACCAAAATTGGACAGTTGAAGACTGGAAAAATGTTGCCTGGTCTGATGAGTCTCGATTTCTGTTGAGACATTCAGATGGTAGAGTCAGAATTTGCCGTAAACAGAATGAGAACATGGATCCATCATGCCTTGTTACCACTGTGCAGGCTGGTGGTGGTGGTGTAATGGTGTGGGGGATGTTTTCTTGGCACACGTTAGGCCCCTTAGTGCCAATTGGGCATCTTTTAAATGCCACGGCCTACCTGAGCATTGTTTCTGATCATGTCCATCCCTTTATGACCACCATGTACCCATCCTCTGATGGCTACTTCCAGCAGGATAGTGCACCATGTCACAAAGCTTGAATCATTTCAAATTGGTTTCTTGAACATGACAATGAGTTCACTGTACTAAAATGGCCCCCACAGTCACCAGATCTCAACCCAATAGAGCATCTTTGGGATGTGGTGGAACGGGAGCTTCGTGCCCTGGATGTGCATCACACAAATCTCCATCAACTGCAAGATGCTATCCTATCAATATGGGCCAACATTTCTAAAGAATGTTTCCAGCACCTTGATTGAATCAATGCCACGTAGAATTAAGGCAGTTCTGAAGGCGAAAGGGGGTCAAACACAGTATTAGTATGGTGTTCCTAATAATGGTGTTCCTAATGACTGTTCATAATGAGTGTATGTACCATGTGCAAATCATAATTGCAAACTAACAGCAGGAGCATACTTGTCCCTTAAAGCAACATATTCACAAACCTCATAAGTGGCTGATTTGGAACGCTCTACGTAGGCAGTACCTCAGCACAGCACATCACACAAATATTGCTTCACACAGGGGCTCAATTTACAACTGATTTCACTTTTAAAGAGATGAGCTGCATCTAAAAATACATAATCTCTTGAGTAGGTACTTAATTTGAATGTTATTCATGGCCTTTAAAAATATACATTCTATAGAGTATGAATGTGTGTTGTGTGAATAATATCTGGACATACTACATTCACATGTTACCCTTATCATAATGTGACCTACCAGTGTCAGTTGCGTTGCATCACAGCCATTCACAAATACCCTCCCGTGGGCTCATGAGATAGTAAAGTGACCATCGTATGCACACTTCAGAAAAGAAGAAGTAGGTCAACCGTGTACTTTTTGCCAGTACTGTGTATTTGGACCGTAGACCGACATAGACCGTAAAAAATTATGGACGACGTGACATCATCCATTTCCGCTGACCAGAGTTGAAGCTTTCAGATAATGAAAGCCCCGCACAGCGCTGAGTTGCGCAGTAGAGAGCAGGAAGTACAGCCGCGATATCAAAAGCCCTCCCACACTCTCACAGATGCAGAACAATTAACTATGTTTGTGTGAAATTAATTATGTTGGTTATGGAAATGTAGAAATCCAATCTGCTCTCAAAAATCCTGAAAAAAGTCTGTTAGTGCCTCAGTGACAACTTCACTCAGAGAAGACATCGATCTCAGCTGTCCATCATGATGTCACACCTCCCGTTTTTATAGCATCATATAACTAACTAAAACTAAATACGCCGAGGCTTCAGTTTCTGAGAGAAGTGCTGCAGGCTTGTTTCGGACATACACCCTGCGTCCAAATGTGCATATTATCCATACTAAATAGTATTTGAAATAAGAATTAGTATGTACCAAATTGTAGTATGCTGAAAAGACCCCAGATGGTCTACTTTTTCTGGTCAGAATTCAAAGTGCGGATCGATGCGCACTCTTAACGGCTAATATTGCCCACAACCCATTGCGAGTTGGATGAGGATTCAATTAGAACTACAAACGCTGATTTAAAAAAGTGTTAGAAAACTACAAACATGACGGATGTGTGAGTCCGACAGTTAAAGGGTTAGTTCATCCAAAAATGATTTAATTAATTACTCGCCCTCATGTAGTTGGACACTCGTAAGACCTTTGTTCATCTTCAGAATGAAGATATTTTTGTTGAAAGCTGATGGCTAAGAAAGGCTTCAGAGAGGCCTCCATTGGCATTCAGTACATTCCCACTCACAAGACCAATAAGGGCACTAAACACATTGATACAAAGTCCATCTCACTACAGTGGCTGTACAATAATTTGCAAAGATTATATAATGCAACGAAAATAGTTTTTGTGCGCAACACCAAGTTATTGTCTTCCGTGTAGGTCTCGGACGTTCACATCAATAACTTAGTGGATAAAGTCGTTATTTTGATTTTTGAATTTTGCACAAAAACAATTTCCGTTGCATTGTAAAATTATTGTGCAATATATAATAAAACAAAAATTTAAATAATAAAATCTAATTTTTATTAATACGTTATAGTGTTATATGAAATATGAAGTATGCTGTATTTATAATTTGCTTCACATTCTTATACATTTGTTCATTGAGATTATTGTAATGCATAATGGTATTACATTTTCTATCAAGGACGTGTTGTTGCCTTAGAAGTGGGCCAAAACAAGGGATTTTCAAGTGATAGTTCACCCAAAAGTGGCAATTCTGTCATCATTTACTTACCATCATGTTGCTCCAAACCTGTATGATGTGCTTTCTTTCGTGGAACAATACATTTAGAAAAAAAATGTTTTCTTTCCAATAACTACAAATGTATGCAACCAAATAATCTGTTATAGTAATCAGATCGATGCCTCAGTCAGACTGAAAATCCTTCATGTAAATGCCACAATCCCAAAAACTTGAGCTCAATCAAATTGATTATGATGGACAAAAACAGTTAAATCATTTACGGGTTACGGATATTTAAACCCAAGCCGTCAAAACTGCCCTCATTGGAAAGGGAATGTCATTCCAGACCAGTTCCAGTTACTTTTCAGATTTTGATTAAAGACTACCATGGCAAACTATTTTTTTCAGTGTATTAACTTGCACTGATTAATTGTTCACACTAAGACCTGTAAAATTTGCTAACAAAGTAAATAAGATTTTGATTTCATCAGGACTTTAAACTTGCAATTGCACGACAAAAGTCTGACGTAAAACTTCATTTCTCAGAACCGTGAAATAGAAAGTCCAAATTGTTAGAAATAAACTTGTAATTCAGAAAAGAAAAGTCAGCTCATATTACTGATATTGTCTTGCAATTGCGCTTATATTTTGCAATTCTGACTTTATAACTCACAATTACGAGTTTACTCTATATCTCACAATTCTAAGAAAAATAATTGCTGGAAATATTTATATCCTGCAGTTGAGACTTTTTTCATAATTGTGAGGATTGTCGCAATTATCTTTTTCATTCCATGACTGAAATAAACATCCATATAGGCCATATGCGCCAGAGAAATGCAGCCATCTTTAGAATAATGTTTTTACACTTGCTTTTTTGCAGTAGCTCTATATGGCATCGCTGTCAAAGAGAGTATGTTAGTTATTGAAGAGTTAACCATGAGCAATGTAATAGAGGATGTCACAACAAATGTCAAAAGTGAACTAGGAAGATTTTAAAACGAGCGGTTCATTCATAAATCCGTAAGATCTTCATGTTGCGGAAATAAAAACCAGAGGACAGAACACAAGAGCACAGCACTAAAAAGGACAGGGCTTAGCAGCATTGGCTCAGTTTGAATTTGGGGCAGAACTACAAGTTTGTCCAACCAATGGGAGATGGGGGGAGTGTTTATAGGAAACCTGTTTGAAAACAGTGATTTCAAATTCCCTTCAGTTCCACAAGTGGCACAAAAATTACACAGTCAATGCATAGTGACTGACCAAATGTTTTGTCTTTTGTACAGTTTAAGGTAAGTCGGTATAGGCAGTCTTCTATGGTTTTCATTTTACTTTGATAGTTCTGATAAGAATTCATTTGCTTAGCACATTCTATTCATGCATTGTTAAAGTGTTGTTCAGCTTTGTTTAGCTTGGCTGCTGTTAATTTGAAACATTGCAATAGATCGTCCAAGGGATCCGTCGATGTTAAAGAGTGTAAGGGAACGTCTCTCTTGTGAGGCATGGTGCCCGAGTTTCCATGGGAACTGCAAATCTACCTCCCGCCCTACATGTAGACCTTGTGATATTTTTTAACAATGTCATGCAGCAGTACTAGCTCACTAAAAGCAGTGGGTTGATCATTGTCCCCTCCCTCTATCTGTCTTTTATTTCTCACATAGATTTATTCTCAGCTTTTCAGTTTTATCTATTGGTTTTGTTTTATTCAGCTACTTAATACTCCCACTGCATATGCAAACACACTGAATATCACAAACGAACGATGTGTGTTTATGTCAAAGATCCTATAGGTTTGTTAGACAGCAAGGCTCTAAATATATGTAAACATTGATAATGATCTGTTTATGTGACGCTTTATAAGTCATCTTTGATTGGTTAGCATGTTCATGTAATTTTTTTAACTCCATAGTGACTAGCAACTCTGAAATATTGTACCTTAATGAGTTATTTTTGTTATTTGATTAAACGTCAATTTAGAGCATATTAAGCGTCAGTTTTCTACCTTTAAACAAAAAGCAATTGCGAAAGAGTTCTTTTTTTATTAACTTAAATGCACAAAAATGTTTCCTTTCTCAGTTTTTTTTGCACTCCTATTTCATCAAATTCTCTCTCAGACCCTCATTCAATAATAGACTATTAATGAATTTGCTTGATCTTTGCTCTTGAATGCTAGGACTTATTCACATTACATCTCTTTAATGTGAAGAGGGGTGGCGCTGATGCCACTGGCAATGTGTGTGTGTGT
Organism: Pseudorasbora parva; assembly: GCF_024679245.1. Classification (NCBI taxonomy): domain Eukaryota; kingdom Metazoa; phylum Chordata; class Actinopteri; order Cypriniformes; family Gobionidae; genus Pseudorasbora; species Pseudorasbora parva. Next base: position 10,057,356 of record NC_090183.1, on the reverse strand, counting down.
GTCGAGAGAGAAACAGTGAGAGGAGGAGATGAGAGAGAGAGAGAGAGAGAGAGAGAGAGAGAGAGAGAGAGAGAAGTGTGGCAGTATGCCTCTGGTGAAGAGACAGCCGTTTACACGCTGAGATCTGAGTTAAGCAGGTGCTGCTGTTTCATTCACACACTTCTAAAACCACTTGTGTTCACGTCCAGCCGGAATGGCTGTAATATAGCACCTTTACATCCATCTCTGCTTTTGCCATTAGAGGTAAGCCATCTCTCGCTCTCTTTCTCACTCTCGCTGATGTGTTTATAATGGTGAATGTGGGTTGGCAATTGGGTGGCTCAATAAGCCGGCTGTAATGGATGCAATGCTTTTGAATGCAAAAGCAACAGAGACGTACTAGATCAAGGCTGTTGCAGGGAGAAGTGTCCGGGCTCTGACCCACATCAGGGAGTCGTAGCGCAGTGGCACTGAGTCGCACAGAGAGACTTTGTCTTTCCGCTAAAAAAAGTGAAAGTGATGTAAATGTAAAAGTTTTGCACGTAAACTTACTGCACGATGGAGTGCATGATGTGCTTTTGTTTGTGGGTTTTAGTAGTGTGTGTGCCTACAAGATAAAGTACTCAGGTAAAGGTTTTTTAGAGCTGCATTTGTGTTATGCATTTGTAAGGCAGTTATTCATTTGCAGACTGTATACTTGGACTGTTTTGTCAGGATCTGCAGTATGCAATGATGAATACACTGCCCGTTAGTACTGCATCAGCTCTGTGTGTGTGTGTGTGTGTGTGTGTGTGTGTGTGTGTGTAAACCCAAAGCCCTAATGTAATCAGTATGTAATCAAAATGCTTCATCCCCCAAATTCTAGTGTCAGCCTCAGACGACATAGCCATGGTCCGCCCACAGACTGTTCACTGACCGTCTGATCCAAATTGCTCTCAAAACTGACAAACACTATCCAAAAAACGTTCAGATTCTGCTTAACTTATATTAAATATTAAAAACACATTTTACATGCACTTATTGTATTTTATTAATTGTTAGCATGCTTTTGTACACCATTAGTGTGCCATAATTGGGTCAGAGGTAGAAGTTGGACGTTTTACATATGGCCCTGGTCCAACGCCTCTGCTAAAATAAGTGAATTATCCTTTTAAAAAACAACAAGTCATATTGCAACTCTGTGCCAATAACAGAAGCAAGATCTTATTGTATTAAATTTATAATTTCACTGATTTTATTAGCTTGACCTCAATGCAGTGATGGATTACTGGCAGTTTGATCCCATCATGCTGATAAAGTTTTACCTAAGAAGAGATCAATATTGTAATTTGTATTTGAACAGTTACACTTGTCAAGAATTTAGGGTCAGTAAGATTTATATTTAGAAATATATTAAAATATTATTATAATTGATGTAATGTATTCTGTGAGCTATTGCTCCGGTCTTCAGTGCCACATAATCCTTCAGAAATCACTTTAATATGCTGATTTGGTGCTGAATAAACATTTCTTAATATTTGCATTGTGTAATGAAGATTTGTAACTTCATGTGAAGATGATGATCTGCAATGTCATTTTCCGTTTTGTTAAACATTTCACAAAACTGAAAGGCACATTGTGGACTGAAAACAATTTCTAGATCCCAAATCAGGGAGGCAATTTTTATTTTATTTTTATTTTGAAGCACTCATTATAAAGTAAAATACATATCCAATCAAATTGTTTTACACGTGTTCTGAAATTGACTGTGAAATCTGAAATCTATACTTAATCTTTGTACAGACAGAAGTTTTTATCTCAATATTGGTTGTGTTCTCTGTAAAACTGCATATGGACCAAACACCTATGTGTAATTTAAAGAGTGAGTTCACCAAAACAATTCTGTCATGAATTACTCGCCCTCATGTCATTCCAAACCTGTAAGACCTTCACTCATCTTCAGAACACAAATTAAGATATTTTTGATGACATCCGAGAGCTCTCTGAACCCTCCATAGACCGCTATTTAATTAACACTTTCAAAGCCAAGAAAGGTAGTAAAGACATCTGTAAAATAGTCCTTGTGACTCCCGTGGTCCAACCTTAATTTTATTCAACAATTTCGTAGAGTCTGTGTTATTATACTACGCAACAGTGCAGCACTTTCAAGTTCTATGGTTCACATGAGCGCCACGACACATGCTTTTGATGATGACGGGGAGCTGCACTGTATTTATAACGTAAACTGAGTAGGAGACTGACACAGACGTGAAGAAACTGTTGAATAAAGTCATTATTTTGGTTTGTTTTTGTGCACCAAAAAGTATTTTTGTCACTTCATAAAATGAAGGTTGAACCAGTGGAGTCACATGGACTATTTCCACGATGTCTTTACTACCTTTCTGAGCCTTGAAAGTAGGCCTGTCACGATAATAATAAATCAATTAAACACACGATAAAAAAAATGAGTTTGATAATTTTTCTGGCCGCGATAATTTCCATTTGCATACTTGTTTGTTTTCCTGGTCTCTCTCGTTGACTCGTTTGGGGAGGTGTTTATACTCGACGCGCAGACTGGGTGCTGGTGTGATGAGACGTCATGCTCAGCTAGGTTCTCCTGGTACTTGTGCTTCTTCAGTTGCACACACACGCAAAGTTACAAAATTTGACGTGCACAGCGGCATGCGAAATGGGGTTTCGTGCACTCCGCGTTGACGTTATTTTTGCCGCGCGCACCCTCGCGCTCAGGCGGGCGCACAGAGTATAAACGAGGCTATAAATAGCTATACTGAAGTTGGCAGTTTGATAAATGCAAGTTAATTCTTCAGTTCGATCTTTGTGTGCTAAAAAAGGCACATAAGTTCCTGTAGAGATAGCAATACACATTCAACTTTTTCAGCCAAATAAATGAAAAGCATGTCATTAATGTCTTCTCTCTTTCTGTATCAAAATCTCACCTAGCTTAGAGATGGTCAAGTTGTTAGAGCATGATTACAAGATATAACTTTTTTTTTAATGATGTATCCTAAATTGTTGATAATTAAGTTCTATATCATATGCTGAAGTAAATGATCCACCTCATCTGTTGCCATTTTCATGCATTTTATTTGTTGTTTTTGGTCTTTTGTTCATTTATTGTGAAGATTTATTGATTAATGATTTATTGATTAATGATTTATTTTTTGATATTTTAAATGTTTTCTGTTTTCAGTGTTAAATAGTCTTTAGAAATAAAAGTTTATTGATCCTTGATTTTTTTTTACCTGCATTATTATGCCATTTTTATTATTTTAGATGAAAATGGTCTCAGAACGACAATATTATTGTTTATCGCTATAATTTCTTGGCCAATTTATCGTCCAGAAAAATTTGTTTTCGTGACAGGCTTACTTGAAAGTGTTAATTATGTTGCTGTCTATGGAAGGGTCACACTGAAACATTTTTTTGTTGCTCTCTTGATTGAGCCATCTACATAGCATGCTGGGAACTAACAAGCCCTGTCCAGTTTCAGTTAAAGCAACATAAATCATTCATGTAATCTCAAAACAAACGGATCAAGTAATCTTCAGTTTCATTTATATTTAAGTTGAACACAATCAAATTAAGTTAGGAAAAAATATATAGCAATTGTGCTGCTTTAGCTCATTTTAATTATGCAATTAGAAAAAGTAGTACAAATATTTTCAGTATATAGGGGTGGGAATTATGAATTATAATAATTGCTTAAAGAGTTAGTTCACCCAAAGATGAAAATTCTGTCATTACACACCCTAGCTCATGTTGTTCTGAATCCAAACCCGTAAGACCTTGGTTCATCTTTGGAATACAAATGAAGATATTTTTAATGAAATCTGAGAGCTCTCTGACACATAAGAACACAACAAATTGTACTAGGTCAGTTTCCAAACAGTCAAGTGGCCTTTCCTCTCCATGTAGGTGTTTCTTGGCTAGAATAAGCTACAATCAGTAGACCAGACTTAATGCCGCAAGTCAAAAGCCATACCCGAGATTTAGTCAAAGTATAATTAAATCACAGTGTGTGGATGTATCTTGGCCACTTTGTAGAGGATAAAGCAGCCAGTCAGCAGCTGGTACTGAAGATTTCTGCACTGTGAGTGGCACAGAGACCCACGCTCTATGTGTACATAGAGAGCATGAAACATCTGAGCACTGTCATAACATTCATTCTGTAACTTCAGATCATACTGGTTGAACCAGGGGCATCTCTGTCTTTGAGTCCTCTGCTGGTGTTTGAAATGCAACGGAGCTGAAAGATAGCAGCAAATCATTTGCCATGGGTCTGATAAGCATTCAGATCTGTTGTGTAGAGACATTCACAGTTACAGCATGGTTTCACATAGTAGGAAGAACATAATTAGACCTTAAAATTCTTAACTTAGGGTTCACACTTTTTTATTTATTCCTGTGTTAAAATAGTCTTATCTTGTTCCATGTTTCACACAGTTCATACTTTACCCCATGATAGTCATTATCAAGTCATTTTTTAAAATGGCAGTGTTCATTATGTTGTCAAAGTTAGTTGTCAAAAAAAAAATCTTGTTGAAAAGCTATGAAATATGGAAACCCTATACCATACCAGACTTCCAATCAAAAGCATAGAAGGAAACCACTTTTTGATATTTTTATGTTTTCCTCAGATGCTAAACATCTAAATTGAGCATGAAAGTTTTTGTGGCTGTACCAAGTGCATGCATATTTAAAGAGGTAAGCACTGAGGCAATTTTCAGTAGTTTAGCAAAACTCTTTAGTGGCAGAATGTTTCCTAAATGTGTTAAACGATTTCAATCAGTTTGCTAACTTCCACCTCATGTTCTCTAACCGATACACTATTCTCCAAAGACCTGCAAGCCAACCTGATGTCAGAATACCAAAGGTTTTTGCGTGTTAGCATTGTCCAGTTATCTCCTTCTAGATCACATAACCACACCTTTATGGGAGCAAATAGAGCTTTTCTTCTTTGCCAAACATACTGTAGTCTCAAAAATAGATAATTTCATAATATTATAGTAGAGGTTTTATCAGTGCTCTATTTTTGGAATGCTCCTAAAAGCGTGAAATGGACTTATATTTATCTGCTGCCTTTCACGTCACAGCTCAGGACAATCACAAGCGATGGGTTTGGAACCGCCTGCGCTTTTGTGGTTCCATCAACCAAACAGTGTTAGATTTTTCTTTTGGTTTGCAGTCTTGGGCTAAATGACATTCATAGCCTTAAAAATTGATAGTGTTTTAATTATTGTTCAAAGTTTTTAACCCAATTAGTGCCACAGAATTATCTTGCCTTGTTGTCCTGGTTGTCCTATATTGTTCCTTTTGTGGTTCTTCCTGTCCCTTGTGCTCTCCTTGTTTCTAATGTACTCCTTTGCAGCGACCTGAATTTGTCTTTCCCTCTCTCTGTTGCTAAGAGTGAATGTTTTAAAGAGCTCAGAGGATAGATGTATCATAAGGGGTGCAGTAGACTTGCCTTTGAAGATGGATTTCTTAAGAACGCACACCTATGCTCATTTTTCCTGTGCTGTGTGTTTGCTTTAAATGTAGCGGCCCACTTTTAAGTTTGGTGTGACAATTTATGATGCATGTCAGTGGTTTGTCAGTGCATTGTTAATTGCAAGAGAAGTGTACACTAACACTCATATAAGAAGCTTTGACAGTTACTTTCAAGAGTTTTAACAGTATGAAGTCATTACACCTACTCAACCAAATCAAGTTTTTAGGAATAAAGGATTATACAGATCCAGCTGGTCCTCGGGACATAAACTATAATGCGTTAGTGCCGCTGTCACTTCAGCAGCTAGTCAGCACAAGGCTTCAAACAGAATTTTAGACATTAAAACAAGGTGGACGATTTTAAAATGATGATGATTGGTTTAGCCCAATTATGATTAGCCCAGCAAAAACAGATGTTTCTCTATTATTACACTATAAAAAAGTATCATCATTTTAACTGTAAAAGACTATGATAATGCAACGGTAAAAACCTGTTAATTGGTTAATGGGAAGTTCCCTTAATCTATTCTTCTGTGATAAACTGTAATAGGTTTAATGGGGCTTTTCATGTAGTTTTACAGTAACATATTTTTAAATGTACAGTTTTCGAAGTGAAAGTCATAATTTATGTGGGGAAAACGTGAAAATTTAAAGCTACACCGTGTAACTTTTTTAGTTTATTCTTAGCTAAAAACACTTCAAAAATATATGTGCTCATTAATGTATATTTACTTTTTTCAAGTAAAAAAGTATTCTCGTAAGTTAATAATATACCATTGAAAATACATACGGGTGAGGGGTTCGAATGCTGGTCGCCATGTTGCCCCTCCATCTTAAAGTACATTAGCCAAAGAGGGACATACCCGTAAATTCAAGCTTCACCTTTTGCGTTTTAACACTCGATGGCACCGTGTCGAATGTGAAGAGGGGGATTGGCATGTTAATCTTGGACTAAATCGGCCACCGTAGGAGTTAAAACGAAATCAGAATTGAGAGGAACAGAAACTAATATTCACTGGATGGTCATACCACACAGTGTAGCTTTAAGTAACTAATAATAATAATAATTTGTTACATTTTATATAGCGCTTTTCTGGGTGGGTACTCAAAGTGGTTTACATGGAAGTGGGAATCTCCTCAAACACCACTAATGTGCAGCCTTCACCTGGAGGATGCGATGGCAGCCATATTGCGTCAGAAAGCCTACCACACACCATATGATTGGTGGAGAGGAGACCGAGTGATTAAGCCAATCAAAAGAGGGGGATGATTAGAAGGTCATGATAAACAATGGGCAAATTTGGCCAGGATCCTGGGGTTACACCCCTACTCTATTTCCGAAGGACATCCTGGGATGTTTTATGACTACAGAGAGTAAGGACCTTCAGTTTCACAACTCATGGGTTACTAATCAGTTATAGTTATAGGTTACATTAGGTTTTTATGGCATGCGTACATGCGTGCATCCATACATTTGTTTTACCTCTGCTAAAAAACCTACTTGTGATGTTTGATTCATCATGTGACTTTTTCTTTGTGTTTTTATGGCAGTTATCAGGTAATGTTAACATTCTGAGTAGTAGGGGTACTCAGAAATCAAGGTTAAAGGGATAGTTCACTTTAAAATGAAAATTCTGTCATCCTTTACTCACCCTCAAGTTGTTTCAAACCTGTATGAATTTCTTTCTTCAGCTGAACACAAGGGAAGATATTTTGAAGAATGTCAGTAACCAAACAATTAAAGGGTTAGTTCACCCAAAAATGAAATTGATGTCATTAATGACTAATGTCGTTCCTCACCCGTAAGACCTCTGTTCATCATCGGAACATTCCCTTTCTGAACATGGACAGTATAGTGGGCATTGACTGCATATGCTCTGGGACTAAAATATAAAATATCTTAAAATGTGTTTCGATGATGAACGAAGGTCTTACGGGTGAGGAACGACATTAGTCATTAATGACATCAATTTCATTTTTGGGTGAACTAACCCTTTAACTGGAGCCATTGACTTCCATAGTATTTTTTTTCCTATATGGAAGTCAATGGCTCCAGTTAACTGTTTGGTTACTGACATTCTTCAAACTAGGGCTGGGCGATATGGCCCAAAAAAAAAATCCCCGATTTTTTCACCAAAAATTCGATTTACGATTTAAAACGATTTTTTCCCCCTTCCTACTTAAAATCAATCTGCAGATGACAAAGAAATTGTTCAAAACAAGTTTTAACTTTATTTTGTTTAGGTAAAATTAAATATTTGCAGCTTGGTAGAAGTGCCACCTGGGGTGCAAAACTTTCTGCATGTGAATAACCCCCGACTATTCCACAGTATAAATGGGCACCATATCTTTTGCAATATACAGTATACATATCAAAGGTTTATGAATTGATATGCAGATAAAATTAACTTTTATTAACAACAGTAATGTGCAAAAAAAGTATAGGGAAAATTTAAATGTAATGCTCTTATTATATAGATTAGCATTGTTCTTCAATAGTCTCACACTGAACTGATCGACAGCTTCAGTGATTATTAAAGGAGCTCTTTACTTTACTGTAATTTAGTCACAATTTGAAGAAAAGTTTAGTTTTTCCTGAGACTGTGACTTCGTACTTTTCTCCATACATTAGGGAGTGGAAATCGCTAATAAATCAATAAGTGTTCTTCTGCTGGTTATAGTGGTGGGCATTTCATATCTTTTTTTAAATAAAAATGCTACAAAATGGATTACACATTTTTAAAAAAATAAACTAAAAAAAACATTCGACTATTTCTTTCACAAGACCCCTTTAAACTTTTAGTTTTACAAAACATCACATTAAAAATAACATTACAGTCGGATATCTAGAGCTTTGAAGTGCTGGAAATAAGTGTGAAGCTCTTGAAAACCATTGGAAAGTGCTTGAATTTCAATCTCAAAAGGTTGTACGAATCCTGAGATAAATAATGACAACAACAACATTAAATCCATGTGGTTTTACTACAGTACAATCGTGGTAAATGTTGGTGTTTTGTGACTGAAACCCCTGACCTTCGCTCAGCTCTGTTAGAGCTGATATCTGTGGTTTATAACAGAATTCTGCCCCGACCGCTTCCACTAGATCACAGTAGCGATGGTATTAATTCTGTGGTGAATTTAAACGCTCTCTCACTGGATCACCAGCGCTGCAGTGTATCGTGTCTGTCACGAGATTGGCCCGTGTGTGAGCTCGCGCTGCGTTCGTGTCAGCGCAGCTTTAAATGAGTAGCGCCTAGCGCGGTTCCGTTCAGACTTCAAACACACTTTGCAGCGGGGTATTGTTAATTGCTCTGTGAAAAACTGAAGCAATTACGAATGACACTGTATGTTGTTAGACGCGATCCTTGTTGTTTGTGTACCTCTGTGGCAAACGCGCGCGGGGAGGGCTGAGCCATTACGGGAGCTCAGAGGGGAGCGTCGGCGGATTTGAAAGAGAAAACCGATTTTCATTCACAAAAATCGTCGTAAACTAAAAACTCGAATTAATCCATAAAATCGATTTATCGCCCAGCCCTACTTCAAACTATCTTCCCTTGTGTTCAGCTGAAGAAAGAAATTCATACAGGTTTGAAACAACTTGAGGGTGAGTAAAGGATGACAGAATTTTCATTTTAAAGTGAACTATCCCTTTAACCTTGATTTCTGAGTACCCCTATATGCTTTTTTGTATAAAAAATATTATACAAAAATATAAACCCCTATAAACTGTTTTGTGCATGCAAAAGCTCTGCAAAGTTTCAAAGATCAAAGTGCACAATAAATGAAGTCATTGTGTTATTGACAGGGGCATCGGACTGGGGGGATAAAGGGTACCGAGTAACCAGGGCCCGAGGCCCTTAGAAGTAAGTTTTCAATACATACACATACCAGCCTGGTCTCATCGTTAATACGTAGGTATTAATACGTTACTTTCAAATAGACTAAACATACGTCTTAGTACGTTTGGAGAAGTGCTAAAATGTAAAATATAGACGTATTTGCAACATTTAAACGTAGTATTATTACATTTTTACAGCTAAAAAACTTAAAATATTTACGAATCCATCATGAAATCTTTTTTTTTTCAAGAATACAAAACTCTATACTGGTAAAAACATTTTTTTTTGTTATATCATAAAGATATCTATATAACTTCCCTTTGACCATTTTATTGATTAATGTACGATCCCTTAACACTAACCCAAACCTAAACCTACCAATTTAATACAGAATATAAAGAAAATAAAAGGTAAAACGTTGGAAAATGACGATTTTGATAACAATATAGCATTAAAAAAATATTTTGAACGGCTAATCCTACACTTACCCCTAAACCTACCCATTAGCATTCATTAAAACAACGTACTGTTATAAATCAAAGCATAACAGACAGACCAGTGTAATCACAATAATTTATTTATTGCAAAAATGTCAAAAGCGGTACCAAAAGTAGTTCAAATGAAGATGTGTTGCAGTCGCAGTCCTCTCTGGTGGTATATAACGTTAATAGTTTTGTATGAGGTACAGAGCAGAATGTTAGCTATTAATCAATGAAAATATTAATCCGGCTTCTCTCATAGACAGTAAAAGAAATGGACCGAGCGATCCCATTGACGTCAACGGCGAAATAATGAAGTCAACCTAGGAGCACTCACTTCCTGATGGCTAAGCGAACTGCGCAGGCTCAGACTGAGCTTGACGACGTAGATGTGACGTGAGCCTCCTGTCTGACAGCTGTAGGTCTTCTAGTAGATGTCGAAAGTGAAATCTGAATCACGTTGTTTAAATATTTTCTCGCGTTGCTTTTGGCTCACTATGGGCTTCTCCCCATTCTTCCCCCTTGACTTTATCAGACTTTATGTCTCCACGTCCCCCCGACTGCCTCATAGACAGTAAAAGATTGCCTGCGAGCGTCTCCTCAGGTTTATACGGTAATTTCTCAACTGTGCGACAGAGTCGCGTTGGTTATGACGCAATCGTTAGCCTATTTTTACAAAAACAGCTTCTGCGGGGCGATAGTGTAAGATACAAGGTAACGGAGCCTTTTATACATTGTCGTGTTTCTTTAGAAATATACAATGGACAAATGGAGTCTTTAAACGTCTCAGATGTAAAGTTATTCACTGTCAAAGTGACTCAAAAATGAATGGGAGTCAATGGGATGCTAACAGCAGGTGATGGCTTGGTTAGCAATGGCAGCCCCTAGGGGTGGAACGCTTTCCGAGTGCTAGATTACCCCCTTGGCTTCTCTCCGTGAAGTTGCGCGTTTCCCATTTTAAATACAAATCGACTGAAACACGGCATGTCAAAATCTGTGACGAAGCAGGCGAGAGCCAATGAGCGTTCGATGCCACTGCCGTAAATCATGTCGTAACGCTTCATGAGGGCGTGTTTTTTAAATTTGAATTCACAACGAGCGCGAGATTTGATGTTTACCGTCGCGCTACTGAGAGGAGATGAAGACTAATGGAAGGCTAATGGAGATGAAGATCACCGGGCTCAATTTGGATTTGTTTCTCGCAAACATATGGATTCTAATGATTTGGATTACAGCAAACGAATAAAGTGTTGTGTTTTGTGAATTGATGTTGTGTTTTGGTGTATCTTGTGATCGCCAGTTGCTGAATAGGAGAAAATGCCTTTTTATGTCTCACAGCAAACAACAAGCTAAATACTGCAAAATGGTTGGCAAGAATGTTATTCATCTGACGGTCTTCTTTTAACATTATCTAGTCATCCGAAATGAGTTTGTAGCAGAAGTCACGAGAGCAAAATGTTATTTTATATTTCTGTTATTTTATATTAGGTTGATTAACTTAGTAAAATGCATTTAATAAATGTGACTGAAAATATGTATTGATGTGACTATTGGATATAAAATAAACAACATTAATGCCACGATTTATGGGAGCCGGTGGCTGGTAACTTACACGTTCAGACTTGGATACGTAGATAATTTACATTTTAGTGCCGTCAATACGTCAATATTGTACATTTTAGTGCTGTTAATAAGTCAGTATTGTACGTTTTATTGTGTGTGAAAACGTTTGTAAATGTACGTGTAGTAGAATCACACTTTACGTAAAAATACTCGCGTATTTTCATGAGATCACGTTGGGCCCAAAATTTGGTGCTACGCCACTGGTTATTGATTCTGAACTTCCTGAAACGAGTTGTCATTGATTCCAGCTTTACTTCCTAAACTAACCTATGTAGGTTTGTAACAAATTTACATAATTCCAGCATAAGGTCTTCGTTGCAAACACTATTTTGACCTGCCTCACACCATACAGTAATCCTGGAAGAGTTTGGTTTGTGTTGTTGACATGTCGAGAAGAAACCGCTCTCTGAAAGCAAATCCACTTTGCTGGCTCTTCCTCGAGGATTTGGGTTTGAACTGATATGGTAAAACCGATGTCATCGTACTGTTCGTATCTAGGGCTGAGGAAGCTCCAGAGCCTAAATTCAGATATGGTAATGGCCGTTTCATTTCAGAAGCACGCTGTAAAGCAATCACAAGAGACTTTGCCATCTGACCAATCAGAGCAGAGGCTCTCGGAAAGGAGGGGTTTAGAGAGACCAAATCCTTTATCGAACTGTTTCAGACACAGTGAGGAAAAAAGGTGATGCTGCAATAGTGTGAGAAAATTTGTGTTCTTTGAGCTTGGGTGCATGTAAATCTATTGTAGGAGCCTCCAAAACAAATACAGCATAATAGGGACACCTTAAAACCCTTGTTAAAAGCTCATAGCGTCAATTTTAGTCTGTGAGAGTTGTGTGTAAGGAACAGGACCAAATTTGTTGTTTGCTGATAATTTTGCCTTTCCATGCATCAAGTTAGGTTGCAATAAATTTGACAACATTGATGCCAAGATTTTAACTTTTATCTATTAATTTAGCAGACTTTTTTATCCAAATACCGCAGTACAAAGGATTGTTCAGAAAAGTGCTTACTAGATCAGGCATACAAGAAGTGAGAGAACGCTATTGTTAGAGACTTTAGCTAGACCAGCACCAAAAAAAAATCTGTTGGCAAAAATTATGAATATAAAAAATTCAGTTTGGGCAGTAGATCCCTGGGCATAAATTGTTAGCTAGAAGCTTTCTAAGCTTTTCTTTCTGTCTTTTGTATAATGATGAAAACTTTACTGCACCAATATGAAGCACAAATATCAGATTCCTTTTTTTTTAATTTGGTAGAGTCACAGAAGTTATCGCACCTTAAAAGGCGCAAAAAAAATCACTTTTGTTCTTTTTCAACTTAAGCCTCAGCATTTTTTAGATGATGAATTTTAATGGCTGTTTGTAGATGGTGACAGCTACAAGATGTTTGTGGTGTTGTTTTTGCTGCTGGGCCTGAGGAACACAATGCTAAAGACAGAAGCTAAACCTCATGATTTATTCATCTGTCTTTATTCATCTCTCTCCCCCTCATTATGTAACAATAGTGGAGAAAACATAAAAGTGATTTTGATCATTACAGAGTCTCAGAAGAGAGCTTATATTCATATTGTTGGCCTCTTTAATGCATTTTTTGCTTGAGGCAACATGCATGTGAGTGTTTGTTTGTGACCTATACTGTACATCAAACGAGATAATTCTCTGCTCTCTCAAGCGGTGGACTAAGATTATAATCTAAATTTTCAGCTCCATGTCCCATAACTCATCTTCTGTTCAGCACAGTGGGAATTCACTTCTCATTCGAGTCCCTGTCGTAAGTGAAATGAGCTGTTGCTGTGCTGATAATGTTTTTGATGCTGCACTGCTAGACAGGATTTCAATTTGAAAGTTGGCGATTGAAATATTGTCTGTGCATAATAGTTTTATGGATAAGCTCATGCTGTTGTGCCATTGCTCACAAATATCCGCGATAATGTCATGCAAGACATGCATCTGGATGCCCAGTAATCTTCAGTATTTAGATCATCTGATTATTTCTTTCCTTAGAAAAATGTCTTATCTTTAATTAATTTATGTCATAATTTCACATATTTCATAATGTCACAGATTTTGTTTTATGTGTAAACCATTTCAATTATGTTTGCAAACTGTGTGAAAACATTAAAGAGTTAGTTCACATAAAAATGAAAATTTTGTAATGAATTACTCAACTTCATGTTGTTCCAAACACACAAGACCTTCGTTCATCTTCGGAACACAAATTAAGATATTTTTGATGAGATCCGAGAGTTCTCTAGCCCCTCCATAGACAGCAATTTAATTAACACTTTTAAGGCCCAGAAAGGTAGTAAAGACATCATTAAAATAGTCCATGTGACTCCAGTGGTTCAACCTTAATGTTATGAAACAACATAAATACTTTTTGTGTGCAAAATACAAACAAATATAAGACTTTATTCAACTATTACTTTTTCGTAGGTGTAAGACTCTTACGCTGTTGACATAGTGTGAACAGTGCAGCGCTTCCTAGTTCTACATCTAATGGCGGCTTACTATTATTTTTTTGCAAAACTTTGTCATGCTAGGACCAACCTAGAGGACTATAATCAATCTTGACACACCAAAAGTTAAAGAAATATGAGGTGGGAAAACTGAAGTTAACTTCTTCTTTTTTTTTTTTTTATTACATTGGGTTTTCCTGTCACATTGCATTTCCAATATAAAAGTCAGGATAAGAAATCAACAATGGATATATAAGGATAAAGAGAGAAAGTATTTTTGGTTTCCTGGTAGCAGAGCAAATAAGAGCAGCCTAATGGATATATTAAAGTAATTAAACTTAATGTGTATTTATTAAAATAAATACATCAAAATATCTGGCTATTTGTTCTTGAATTGGACTACAAAGATTATGCTATATGTTTTTCACGGCATATGTCCCCTGTGTCCCGTCCCGTCATAATAAAAGTCCCGGTGCTCATGAAGCATGTGTTTGTTTAACAATCGCTCCAGCAGCCGTGCTCAGCTCCACAACACTCGGTCCTGCTCTACTTTACACTACGGTAACGTTAATAACCACATCCATGAACATGATTTCTGCCCGAGTCCTATTTTCCACCGGCTGTGAGGTGAAGACCACATGTCCCAAGATACTGCGCTCACACTTGGCGTCATCAAGCGTCAAACTACGCCTTTGTTTAGAATAGGCGCCCTCCATTGGACGGAAAGTTGCATAGTGCACCTTTAATTGTTAATGTGCTAATTCTCATTGAATCAAGCTCTTGAAATCTATTCTAACTCAAACTTTAAAGGCAAATATTTTTAAAGAGTAGTTCATCCAAAAATGTTACTCACCATCAAGTTGTTCCAAACCTGCATGAGTAAGGGAACAATTAAGATATTTTAATGAATATGGGTAATCAAACAGTAATTGACTTCCATATTATGGAGAAAAAAACACTATTATTTAAAATATCTTATTTTTTCCCTTACTCATACAGGTTTGGAACAACTTGAGGGTGAGTAAATGATTACAGAATGTTCTTTATTGAGTGAACTATCCCTTTAAATGCAGACTGAAAGAGCTCTCGGAAGCTTAATTGTGGCATTGAAGTCATGCGACCGTAGCGTAGTTCATATAGCTTTTTACTTCTGCCGAGTGAATTTATGAACTCTTAAAAGTTGTTCATTTGTGAAAATGATCATGATGAGCAAAACATATATGAATCATAAACTTTTGTTGGTCACATAGCTTATTTTCTGCAGCCATCCAAGAGAAAATTTCCTAGGGAACCAGGATGATGCTAATTTACAGATTGGTCTACAAAAATATGTAATCACTGCAGCGCTCTATAGAGATGCTAATATACATAAATTAAATCTAAACGTTGTCAGCATGCACTATCCAAGTAAATGACATGATCTCACTAAGGTTGTTGTTTCTGCCTGTGTATGTTCCAGGTGTCTGACTGATATACTGAATACCGGAGAGATGGACGGAAGGAGGATTGTGGGTAGGGGAGGAGTTAAGAGGAGCAAATATATTGTACCATGCTTCTTGTTAGTAGAGGTGAGTTGTAGACTGGATTAGAGGTTGTTCACTGCTCAGTTCACCCTTCCAAACTCTTATATTCACTGTGTGAATGTTGTGCTCTGCCCTCTAGTGGAACTAAAAGGAATTTAAACTTTTAAAGTCTTCTAAAGGGTTAGTATATCCTCTTTGGTCAAGCATCTCATTTTTTGAGATTGTATCTGGTCTTAGTAGCTTATGAAATACCTAGTAACTCTCCAAGTTCACCATGGGAATACTCATGCCTGTTATTATTTAAGGAATATAGGCCTAGTTCACCCACAATAAAAAGATTTTATTATTTTACTTTAAGATCTTTGTCCAATTATCCTTTTGTATTCCATGAAAACAGAACAGAGGTGAGTAAATATTGGCAGAATTTTTACTTTGGGAAAAAAACTATTTATTTCATTTCTGTTGCAGAGGGTGCCAATAGCATAAGTGGTAAAAGTGAATTCTGAAAAAAACACTTGCAAAATGTTCAACATTCCTCTGTAAGTAAGAAAAGAGTTTTTGTTTTGTTTTTCCAAACACTCCACCTGAGACGTGCACTGCCATTTTCAATAATCTGTGGAGTGGAAATACATTAAACTGTACCTGAAACTCTGCTCCCCTGACTGGCAGCTCTAATAAATACTTCCAGAAGCGAACACGTTACAGTCTCTCTGTATACCTGACTGTGACGCTTGAGTCACTTAACATTAGAATAAACAGTACAGTCATCCTTTGAACTCAGTCACAGTATACTGTCAGTCTGCCAGAACTCCATGACCCTCTTTACTCATCTGTGATGTTCTCTTCCCACATCCCTTTATTCCAGAGTCCTCGCAGGCTCCTAGGTCTCAGAGGCATATACCCTCAAAAGTGCTCTTAATTAATCCTGCTAATGAGCAGCGTTAGCGTGCACAGCGCCTGATTGCTTCAATTGCCTTAGGCCCAGTGCAGAGGCAAAAACGTTTGCATCAGTCTTACATAGAAATTTGATGGGACTAAGTTTGCGTGCCTGCAAACAGATTTCACAGGCTTTCCAAAGTAACTTAAAACCTGCCAATTAAATGTATACATATTACAGGTCCCGTTCTTCGCAATTCCATCTTTCAAACTTTAGTTAGCTGTGTAATGTTGCTGTTAGAGCATAAATAATACCTGTAAAATTATGAAGCTCAAAGTTCAATGCCAAGCGAGATATTTTATTTAACAGAAGTTCCCTTTCAAAGCCTACAGCGAACGGCCGGTTTGGACCACAGCAGGAAGTGCAGGGATGTTATGACCTCACTAGAACCGTTTGTTGAGTAACCCTCCGCCCGCAAAATAGGGGGCGTGGTCTTGTTGCTCTCCCACGTGGAGAAGAGCGCGCATAAAGCGCTTGCATCTCCCCGTTATGGTAAGAGGCGGGACCTTTCCGGGCAAAGTGCGCTAAGCTGCTGTCCAATCACAACACGGGAAGCGCTGGCCCAATCAGAACTCGTTATGCATTTCTGAAGGAGGGACTTCATAGAACAAGGAAATCATCAGGCCGTTTTTAGGACAGAGGAAACAGCACTGTACAGATAAGTAAATTGTGTGAAAAATACAGTTTTTTTTACACGCGAAACATGAACTCATGTTATATTGCATACTGTAAACATAATCAAAGCGAAAACACGCGAAGAATGGGACCTTTAATGTGGCCAAAATACACATTTGGACAAAAATATTATGTTCAGTGGTTGTCAAAAGTTTTTTTCTTCAGGAACTAGGGGGCGGCTGCAGACTCTATCGCACCTCCTTGAGGCAAGGGGGGTGAGGTTTACATGCACAGCTCTTACTGTCCTACATTACACTCACCCCCCTAAACCTCAATCCAATTAGGGTCACGGCACCAAATGTAACCCGGTTCTACTTGACCCGCTCCGATTGGGATTCGAAGCTGGGTCTCCGGCGTGGGAGTCAGGCGGCACCTCCTGAGGCAAGGGGAGTGAGGTTTACATGCGTAGCTCTTGCTGGCCTACAATTGATTTACCCCCCAAACCTGAATCTAATTAGGGTCACGGCACCAAATGTAACCGGTCCTACTCGCTCTGAGCAGGATTCGAAGCAGGGTCTCCGGCATGGGAGTCAGGCAGCACCTCTTGAGGCAAGGGGAGTGAGGTTTACATGCACAGCTCCTGTTGGCCTATGTCCGTTACATTCAGTATTACAAACTTTTTATTTTTATCTATCCCTTTAAAGGAACAGTCCACCGTTTTTAGAATTAGGGCTTATCCTACATTTAGATATGTGGGCAAATGCATTTTTGTCTCAGTGCATCCATTATTTTAGTTTGGCAGGGTCACCCCTAGCTTAGCTTAGTTTAGCATAATGAATGGAATCCTATTTTGCCAGCTAACATGTCCAGAGTAAAAATGATCCAACTGCAGATTAAGACTAGGCGACTAGACAAGGCATCTTAAGACTGCGCCCAAGTAGCAGTGCTTCGTTTGTGCTTCCCCATAATAAAGTCAATATCTGCCTAGGAAATTGTCTTGTCTTAAACTGCATCGCTATTTGTACGTTGAATACTCAGACCACAAGAAGTAATTAGGTGGTGGGGGTGGGTGGGGGGGGGCGGGGTTGATCATTTGTACTCGGGACATGCTAGCTGGCAACATAGGATTCCATTCATTATGCTAAGCTAAGCTAGTGGCGACCCTGCCAAACTAAAACAATGAATGTACTGAGACAAAAATGCATTTGCCCACTTATCTAAATGTAGGAAAGTTTAATAAGCCCTATTTGAATAAGTCCTATTTCTAAACAGTGGAGTGTTCCTTTAATATGTCATATACTGAGTGAGAAACATTGTTTCTTAAGACCTGTTGGATTTCAGTTAATTCAGAACAAAAGTTTATCTCCTTCTCAAGTGAACCTGATTTTTTTTTTAATCCTGCATGGTTTTCAGGACACACCTCTGATCACTTTTGTTAATAATCCACTATATGAAAACTACTGCCCTGAAAGTAAAGCCTTACTGCTTTAAAGAAGATCTGAAAGATAGCAATTAGCATAAATGTAACACCTGCCATTTTTGCAGATGCTGTTCATGGACTGAATAACTCAGAGATAGAGTCTGAGGTTAAAGCTCTTGTAGTCCACAGACCACCCACAGCCTGTGCAGAGACCATCTGGAAAAATTGCACACTAAATTAAATTTGAAAAGTTCTTATCTGATTGGCTGGCTGCTCTACAGTTTCCACTGAGAAACAAGATTTTGTTTACAGGTGACCAGACTTCAACAAAGAGTATATTCCTCCCAAATGCTTGTTAAATATTTCAGAGTCTAATCTTTTTAATATATTGTTTTGTTTGAGCAAGTTTGTTATTTGTATTTTCTTTCTTGGCTTTACTTAGCAAACTAAAAAGAGTATTAATAGCATACTAACGTTCTGCTTTTAGTATTTCTCAAGTGTGTAATGAGTGTGTAGTGTGCATACTGTGCAATTTTTAATTGCTTTTAAATTCTGAACAGTAATTTATTTAATTACTTCTATAATCTATATTTTGACTCATTTAAACAGAAGTTAAAACAAATGTTAAAATGTTGTTATAGAATTTAAATTTTAAGTTAATAAATAGACTACTCTTTTAGAATGTGATGAAGTAATTTGACAATAGTGTAGCACACTACTGTTAATAAACGGTGTATACTGCACAGCATTCAGTAAGTACCAAAGTGCATTCACGCCATGTTGTAATTTCCGTAAGATTTCAACTTGCAAAAACGTTCTTGTAGAGCTCATAATCACAGCTTGTAAAATGGGAATATTCAGAGAGCTCCAACCACCTGACCTCTTCAGATTCATTTCGGCATTGATAGTGCTGCATAAGAATTAAGAAATGCATAAATTCTCAGTCTGGGGACTCTGAAGAGCTCCAAATAGAACGTCACGTGCTGTCATCTCGAGACTACGGCAATTACGACACGGCGTGAATGCAGTATGAGGTAGTATTCCAAACTGGGCCAAAGGTTGGTGGTAACCAGCCCTGAAAAGCCTCCTCAGAGTCTCCGGAACACTTTCATGTAGCAAAGTAGCGCTCTCTGCTGGAATTCAGTCCTCTCTTGCGGCCAGTAATCCTTTGTTCTACATTTGCATCTCATCATCAGTTGCTTTTGGTAAAATTCTCTCTGGCATTTCTTTTTTTCCCTTTCCTTGATGCAGTTCCTCAGTATCATTCGTGCTTCATCTCAGCACTGGGACATATGTTATCTGCATGTTTAAAGCTTGAGGATCTCAGCACTGACAGGCTTCATTCAAGAATGCTTGGTGTGGCTTAAAAAATTGTTTCTAGGAAATCCAAGCTGGTCTAGCTCTGTTCTAGCTATGTCTGCAAAGTAAGAACATTGAAACATGGTAGATACAGAACTGATTGGTTTCTTCGAATTAAACTGGATTAAGAGTTACTTAAACGTTCTATTTAGAAACTTACTTCACTGTTGATCTAGTCTCTATGGCAACTAACACTGTTTTATGTCAATCCATATGTATAAATCCTACTCTGTGCTGAATGCAGCAGAATGCTTTACATTCTAACCCAGTGAACTTAATCTACTAATTATTGTTTGATCTCAGACTATTTTCTGTGGAGATGAATAATGAAGACTCCAAAGTAAATAAATTATAATATAATACTGAGTTGAACATATTTTAAGAAGCTCACTGTACAAATATATGACTCTGTCAGTTAGAAAGTATTATGTTTAATGTTTTTGTAATGTAAGCAAAGTAATTTTAAAATAATATAGTTCATATTTTGACTTTTTTTTTTTTTTTAGTTCAAATTATGTGTGTGATTTTTGTCATTTTATTAGTTTTTTTTTTCTTCTTTTTTCATATAATACTATACCAATCAGGCATAACATTGTTATTCCATTAGCCAATCACAGACATATCTGATGAACACATGAGCACAACAGCCAAACAGAGGTGTTTAGGTTTTCTCTCAACTGCGCTCAAAG
Organism: Pseudorasbora parva; assembly: GCF_024679245.1. Classification (NCBI taxonomy): domain Eukaryota; kingdom Metazoa; phylum Chordata; class Actinopteri; order Cypriniformes; family Gobionidae; genus Pseudorasbora; species Pseudorasbora parva. Next base: position 10,036,945 of record NC_090183.1, on the reverse strand, counting down.
TGTCACATTTAAAAAAATTTAGTTAAGACTTAGTATCGCGGTTTGTACTTTTGACAACACTTCTGCAAACCGTGGAAACACACACCCGGAACAGGCAGCCATTCACTGCGCCACCCGGGGAGTGATTGGGGCTTAGGTCCCTAGGGCAGGGGTTTTCAAACTTTAAGGACCCCCAAATATAATGAACCTTTAAGAAGGGGCCCCCTTCCTAAAATCAATCTATTTTTATGTACTACGAAAAATATTTAAACTGTTAGATAAATATTAAGTGTGACATTATACATATATTGTTTTTCCATCTTAAAGGGGTTCTTCAGCGCTGGGAAGATGAATCTGCATTTAAACTGGGTCATCAATGTAGTAGAAATGTGAAATTATTTTTGAATTTGGTGCATCCTAGACTGAGAAAAGCCAGAAAATTGATTTTTGTCTCATGGGGATGAAAGACTACAATTCCCAGAATGCTTCGCTGCCCTGTGAGGCCATTCCCAAAGCCACTTACTGGATTACTATGGCTGAGTTGGAGAAGACACTACAATTAAAAACTGAACATGTCTGTTCAATATAATGAGTGAGTCACCGCGCGAGTATCACAGCACTGAGCACTAACTGCAGGAGTCAGATAAATGAGCTGATAATCTCTCGTGATGAGAGCTGAGGTAATCGCGACTACACTCGTGGCATACATTCACAGCGCGAGTTCAGTCTGGTGCGTTTCAGTTCATGCCTTTGCAAGCTTAACTTTCATAGAAATTAATTTGATAAGTTAAAAGACTTACATTGCTCAGCATAGCTCCGTTTAAATGAGTGCCTGTAGCTGAGCTGAGCTGTGAGTGTGATCTCCATCCCCCATGCCCGGGTTCAAAAAATGAGGAAATGGCTCCCTCTGCTGGCTGTAGTCTTTAGCCTTTGGCCAAACATTCCTCCTATGATGCAAATATCGTCAATTTGCATCATAGGAGGAATTTTTCCAGAAATAAAAAGCATAAATCTCTTGTCTCAGGGGGATATGAGGGGGGAAAGCACATTTATTTGAATATACTCCGGGGTTTCTACTAATACAAAGCCATATGCTAATCGCTGAAGTAACCCTTTAAATTGGCTATTAATGTTGGATTTATAAACCTGAAGAAGAACATTTTCAATTAAAAATCATTTGTATACAACTTTCACAATAAATGCATGCAAGCAGTGTACATACTATGTTAAGAAAACAATACAAAAAGTTAAAGGGGACTATAGTGAGGAAAAACTCACTAAAGATTTAAAGCAAACATATACAATTCTGGAATGTATACGGCAAGAAAGGAGAGAAAGATTTAGAAATGAACCAATTAGAATATTTGGTAGACTTAATCAATTTTTGCTTTGTCTTTATTCTCTGAAATTTTCTGGGGACCCCTTAGAACCTTCTGGAGGACCCCTGGGGGTCCCTGGACTCCAGTATGTAAACCCCTGCTTTAGGGCACCCCAGTCATTTCCTGCCGGTATTGAGAATTGAACGCACAACCTTCGGGTTACAAGTCCGACTCTCTAACCCATTAGGCCAAAACTACCCCAGAAGTAATGTCTGGTACAGATGATAACTTATTGCACCATTTCTGGCCACAGTAACTCTTGCAGTCTGAGCATTTGCCACACAGGATTCGAACCCACAACCTGAAAGATTTAGCAGGTTGCGCCACTCAGTTGACACTTTTAATCTGTTAGGCTTGTTTTGTGAGGGATCAGTTTTTGAAGTCCCCACTTAAGTTCCCAGAGGAGAAAACTCATTTCCATGTTGACGTTCAGCAAGTGTGTTGCTGAGATTAGATAAGACCACAGATAAGAGACTAATTCTGAACTTCCACAGAACAGCAGAGGTGGGCGGAACACATGGAAGTGTTTGCCAAGAGGAATGAATACTTTGATCACAATTCGTCTTAGTTCTTGCACCCAATCACAAAAGCAAGTCAAAAGCAAATTAAAGAATGCAATGGCTTGCTTGGGAAATGTAATGGTTAATATGTAGCTTGAAGAAAGTACCCCTTGCAAAAATTCACCCAAGTTAGAAAAACAGAAGTAAGTGTACAGTGTAAAGTAAGTACACTCTAAAGAATACAGTGCTCAAACAATGTTAAAAGAAAAGGCAAAATCTGACTTCTAGAAATATCATTGCATGAATAATAAATTTGGCTTGCGAAAAAAAAAAAAAATTCTGAGAGATCTGGTAGAATTTGAGCAGTTTATATGAAACATATTTTGGTAACTTGTTTTTGTTTTCTCCTGCTCATCCTAAAGTAGGCCTAATTTTTGTAATAGTTAAACCGTCACTAATATATTCTCTTGCATACAGAAATACCTGGGCAATTCTGCAACTTTTTTCACAGAATAATTGGTAAATTTAGCATTCATTTGGTAACTTGCTGAAACAAACATCACTAAAACCATACAAAAAAGCTCTGCTCAAAGTTATTTTCCTTTGAGATTTAAAGACACTTTGTTATTCATCTCAGATCAGTTATTTTAACAACGTGTGGGCATCATTGAACATCCTACATGAGCTTCAGTGAGCCAGATTTATGATCTCACAGCTTCAGTACTTCTACCACTTTGTTTTCATACAGAAATTCCTACAGTCAACAAGTTGCAAAATGTAAAACCCAAATGTCATGCAGCCTACACTACATAAAGAAAACTGTGGCTTAGCTATTGTAAAAAGCACTGGAATAAGGCATAATAAAGAAAAGATTGAGCTAACCTCTCAGCTGGTGGCTCTTTGGGTTTCTGGAGAAGGAAGAATAAGATTAATAGGAATGATCCACTTTTGACCAAAGTTTTCTATTTTTCCTTCTATAAATAAAACACTTATTATTCCAGCACATAACTTTGTATTCTTGCCATCTGTTCACAACGGCAGTTTCCCACATGGAGCTGAAGCACTATTTTTAATATAGTCACTCTGCACAAAAGCATCTGACAAATTCAGTTCCTAATAAATACAATTGTGTGTGTGTGTGTGTGTGTGTGTGTGTGTGTGTGTGTGTGTGTGTGTGTGTGTGTGTGTGTGTGTGTGTGTGTGATACAGAATGAGTTCTTTTGAAAATGTAAAAATGCAGAAATTTACATTCAGTCATTTAGCAGACTCTTTTATCCAAAGTGACTTACAAATGAGAAGTTTCATGTGATAGGTAGGTTTAGGGGTAGGGTTAGTGTAAGGGGATAGAATATACAGTTTGTATAGTATAAAAACCATTACGTCTATGGCAAGTCCCCAGAAAGATAGCACACCGTGTTTGTTTCCATGGGGACTTCAACCTGAATGCACACAGACTCATGGGGACTTGGGGTCACCGTGTGATTGAACAAATTTTAAACTAGCCCTTGTGGGCTACATCATTTTTTTTTTCAGGTAACTGTTCCCTGCATAAGACCTGGATAGTAGCCTCTTAGATGAAAAATAATCAAGATATCTGGGACTCCATTTGAAATAATACAAGTATGTGAACAGCAGAGGGCACAATTATCCCACTGGTCTCGGTGCAAGCTTCCTGAAAAATGTGTTAGGCTATTTAGGTGAGAATATTACATTTAAACTGTAATATTGCTGTAAAGTTTTTATTAATTGTTTTTCAGATACAAGATTTGTTTACTGTCATTTGTCAAGGAGGCTTCTTTATTTTTAAATGACTAACAATTACTGAGTTAAAAAATGAATGGTTTGCTGGTCTTAAGTAGTTAAGGTATAGTTTATCTGCTCCTCCAGCCTGGCGAAGCTGAAGCTGGTTTAGCTATGAAGTCATTCAGCACAGTTTCTGATGGTCCCATCACCAATATAAACTGGCTTGACCAGGCTGGGAGATTGATTAAACACCCTTGACTGGTTTAGCTGGGTTTCCTGTGTGTAAGAGCTATAACAGTAACAGCTAAAGTTAGCCAAAGACATTTTCTTTCTCCCCGTCACCGTCTTGTCAGTTTGCTCCATGTTTTTGACAGAGTGGCAGCGTTAGCATGACGGCTGAATTTTTATTTGCTGGCACAGCAGTTAAAAATTCAGAACGAGGGAAAGACTGACTAAGCAATGGACTCTCTCTCTGAGAAATGAGGCCAGAAAAGTGGACCGTTCTTTAAAAGTCCCATGTGTAATCAAACACATCTGTGACATTTATCTCAACAAATAAACTGAGATTTGCATTCATGGCATTCGCAGCATTCACCCGAGATACTTCAAAACTATTGTCTTGTTTCTTTGTTGCGTTATTTCATATGAAAGTGTTTGGTTCATTTGACTTTGTGTTCATCTGTCCTAGCTGTTTGTGTTAATGTGACCTTTCTTCTTCAACACTGCTAAACAAGGGCACCTTCTGCTCTCAATTAGCAGGTCTGTTGAAAATGAGATAATTAACTTAATTCAGTCACTCTTGTCAGGTCTTTGTGCAAAGCACTTATTTTCCACACTTATTCATCTTGACAAAGAACCTTGAGGATTAGCCAGAACTGATTACATTACATAACAAGCATTAAAGGGGGGGTGAAACACTCAGTTTCAGTCAGTGTCATGTCAATCTTGAGTACCTATAGAGTAGCATTGCATCCTGCATATCTCCGAAAAGTCTTTATTTTTTTAATAATTATATAAGAAAGATGCGCTGTTCCGAGTCTTTCCGAAAAAAGCCGAGCGGGTGGGGGCGTGTCGTGTGAGCGGAGCTAAATAATGACGTGTGCAGCAGCGCGCTGTGTGTTGAGTCGAGTGCATCCCTAACAGCGGGAAAAAAACTTTATTCAAAATAAAAATATGGCTTTTAATCAGATACAGCCATACATCTATGATCCGGAATCAGACCCAGAGGCTGCAGTTGAACAGGAGCAGCAGCAAAAACGACTAGAGCAGGACGTCTGTATGTGGTAAGTTACAAGTTATACACTAACTATATAATATGCTTAGCGGCTTGTGTTATTTACATATTTATACTTGAATTATATCGTCGTATTTTTGTCTTTGAAGGTGTACTTGTGGGAAGTGCAGTTGTGCACGTGTGTTTGTGTGTTTACGCGTGGTTTGTGTAGACAGTAAGCGGACTAAAAAAAACACACAGACATTTGAAGCAGTCTCACTCACCCTTCTAACGTTGGGACTGCTCCATCCTTCAGCATTAGGCGATTGGGAAAATCCTGTGTCGAGCTGGGCCTTGTTTATGAAACAGTCGGCACCGAAATGCAGCGAACAGATATAAACATTCGCGCAACTCAGTTGCTGATCCGGAAAAGCAAATTACATCCACTGTTGCCTTAACGCGGGGTTTTGGAGATTCTGTGCAGGACTGTCTTGGTCTGGCAACCAAAAACGCACTTTTTTGGTGACATTGTTATGTGCTATGTGTAATTGTCACTTGTCCAGCATCCTACAAGCCAGTGCTTTGATGGGCGTAGGCTGTTGCTTTCGCTCTCTCCCTCGCTCTCTCTCACGCGCTTCCGGTAGAATTGTCCGTAAGGCCCATACAAGGAAATTCCGCCCCCATTAACGTCAATGGGGACGCATGATCTCAAAAAACTTGCCGAAACTTATGACTAACCGGAAGTAGTATTTTTGACAAAGAAATACTCCCATCAAACGTCCACCTTAACTTTTGAAACTTTGTCTATGTTTAGTATGGGATTCCAAGTCTTTAACAGTGTAAAAAGATCAGTATGCATGAAACAGCATTTCACCCCCCCTTTAACCTTAAACATGCGTGCATTTTAATATCAGGGATTGTTGTAAAATGAAATCCAGTCGAGTCTGCTTTCATTGTCTTTTTTTTAGCAGTATGTGCACATGGGGCAATGGAATTGCATTTCTCCTACAAGTCCAGTGATTATTTTACATAAAATTATTTTGAGATTTGAGACAATCATAGTCCACGTGGGACATTATATATCACAATACAGTGTTTATTGAGTGTGTGTGTGTGTGTATATATATATATATATATATATATATATATATATATATATATATATATATATATATGTGTAGCGTTTTTTTATATCGCTTGTGCTTATGCATAGCTGCATTTATTTGATCAAAAATATAGAAATATTGTAAAATTTTACACTGCTTTTTCATATTAAACTGTTATTCCCTTAACTAAAATGAGTTGATACATACCCCTCTCATCTCATCTTAATCTCTCTGACGCGCGGTGACGATCTGATAGCATTTAGCTTAGCCCATTAAGCCTAGTTCATTCACTATGGTACCAAACAAAGATAAAGTTAGAAGTACCAAACACCTCCACGTTTTCCCTATTTAAATACATTCGAAGTACTCTCAGAAGTGCTATACCACCATACATCATAGTCAGTGTTGTGCAAGTTACTTCCAAACTGTAATATATTATAGATTACTTATTACTGCTATTTAAAAGTAATTCATTACATTACAATATTACTGTCTCAGAATTGTAATGCGTTACATTACTCCTGTATTACTTTTGAGTTACTTTCACCAAAATAACTTCAGAAGTAGCTCTTAACATTCTAAAATGTAGGCAGAGAGCATTATAAATCCAGTAAAAGGCGATATGATGAAGAATAATGACATGGGCCATCCAGGCTAACAATAGAGAATTGGCAAAAAAGTGAATGCTCGAGACGATGCAAGAAATCATGACGATCCAACTCTGTTATAAGTATTATTTTAGAGGTAAAGTGATTATCTGGCAATATCTGGGAATAGCTTCTGTTCATAGACACAACAGAACGGTGTAAACTCTAAGTTATGACAATATGCGCATTTGTTCTTTTCTTATTGTTGCGACATAGCTGCGAGATAGTTATTTCGGTTTTAGAAAAAGGTTGTATTTGACTGTATTTGCATTTGAATAGCCTATACGTTCTTGTCCTTATCTCTGATAAACTAAGCAATGCGCATCCATCTCGCGAATGTACAGTAGACGGTGGGGACATTTTCCCACCGGTTAATCAAAGTGTGATGACATCACCGGTAGCCTATCTGGGCTTTTAAATCACTAGTCTATTTAACCGAAAGGAACATGCGCACTGCCGCTTGGTCATTAATAACGGGAGCGGATGCAAAGCGAGTGCTTTCAAAGAATTCTTATAAAAGTTAAGCTTCCATATGAACTGAAAACGCGCCAGTGCGCGCTCACAATGAATGACAGCTCGTTAGTAAACGCGCGCTCTGTGCGGCCAAGCAGATTTGAGTTTTGGTTTAGAATTAGTCTATTATTCTTAATGAAATACACAACACAATGACAAACACCCTTTAATAGGCGCTTTTACATTTCACTTTGAAACCAAATCTTCCGCGATCATCTGTCAGCTCAAGATCACACGTTCGGATCATGCAGCAGACACCTTCCGTTTTTATTTGTACGGTCTGTTCTCTAACTGAACTAAATTACTTTATTATTATAACAAATCTAAACGACGGTGTCACGGTGTGCAGTAGTCTTATTCTGTCATCTTCACCCAAGTGTTGTTTATAGGCATTATAGGCCTATAGTTTGGCTCTGCAGCGCGCGCCTCGTCTCTCGTCCGTCCTTCGACGCGCTTGTCGTTGTGCTATTCTTTGAAACGACAGAGCCTTTAAACCTTCTTTAGCCACTTTTCCACTGGCCAGCGCGAGCACAGAGGCTGAAATCATGCCTGCGGCACTTCTGTAAAATCCGCAATAAACACGTAGGCCTACGCCTTCACTGGACTATGTCACACAATATCCAAAAGTACACCAGCAAGACGGAGATGAATTGAATTTAAGGAAAATGAAGTAAATCGCTATACAAAAATATATCAGAAACTGTCATTTAGTATTTAATTACTAACCTGGACACCACACGCGGCTATTGAATGACCACGAATAGGTAATAACTTGCATTTTTCATGCGTTAATGTATCGCGCCTTTTTTTCCTTTTCCTTTTTCGTTTTATTGAATTGGGGGGGGGGGGGTAACGCAAGCGTTACTGGAAATGTACCGAGTAAAATATTACTGAAAATTGATTAGTAATTCCTTACACTACTGCGTTACAGCAAAAAGTAATAAGTTACTGTAATGTATTACTTTTGTAATGCGTTACTCCCAACACTGATCATAGTTCTCCTTTTTAATCCGCTTAGAAAAGCGCCACGTTTTATTTTGTGTCACCATACTTGATCGTTCAACTATTTGTGTAACTGTATTTAAATAGGGAAAACGTGGAGGTTTTTGGTGCTTCTAACTTGATCTCTGTTTGGTACCATAGTGAATGAACTGGGTCTAGTGGGCTAAGCTAAATGCTATCAGATCGTCGCCGCACGTCAGAGCGATTAAGTGCACGCACTGAGACGAGAGAGGTATGTATCAACTCGTTTTAGTTAAGGGAATAACATAGTTTAAATATGAAAAAGCGGTGAAGTATCCCTTTAATATATGGGAAGACCGGTGGGGAAAATGAGCTAATAATCTGGAAACCAGGTGAGCGGGGTTAAACAATAGACATGAGAGCACATGGCACTAAGAAACACATGACAAGCCATGTGCTCACACCAAACATGACATGAACATGCAGCTAATGAAAACTCATAAGCTGCATGTTCACACAAAACATGACAGTATGCGTCATGAACGTCAAAAACACCAGTTGCGTGCTACACAACACAAGATTAAACATAACATGAAAACATAAAGCTGATGTAAAGACGAACTGCGTGCTACAGAGAACATGCTCACAACACTAAACAAACACACGGAGCATGAATGTCCAAATCCCAGCACAAAACCGAAACCCAAACTAGACCAAAGTACCGGGATCCGAACACCACACTCCGCACACAAAACTCACATGGACAGAAGAGCACGCAGCTTGCGCATGCTCAAAGCTGCACTCTTACACAAGATTAGACAAATAATACAGGAGTGTCAGGGCTCTGTCACAAACCAAGAGTAAACTAGACAGAAGCGACAAAACACTGACAGTTTATATTATTGGTAAATTTATTACAAACCATTTTATAGAGGATTTCTCTGGGTTATGTTTGTAATAGGATTATTATCTTCAAGCAAATTGTTAATTCCACACTAAAACTGAATTAGAATGTTTGTGTTTAGAATATTGTAATCAACACAGGATTTGAGGCATGAGTGAATTTATTATTCTGAGCCGTGTGTCAAGATTCAGAGCCTTGTCCTTTACGAATGACTGCAGCGCACACACACAATAAAACAAACAAAACATAACAAAAAGTCCAGGCCTGGTCCTCTCTCGTCCTTCACTGGTGTCACTCGTCCTTATATGCCTCTGAGCTCCCTCATGAGAGGACTCGCTCTTCCCACGTCTCTCGCTCGCCAACCTTGCCACTATAGGTTTAACAGTATAGCTGGCCAAACATGGAGAATGACAAACAAGCATCAACAACCTGCACCAGGGCCTCAGATACCCTAGCATCAGTGAATCAGTGAATCGATCAATGATTCGGATTGCCAGTGTCACATGATTTCAGCAGTTTGGCAGTTTGGCATGCGATCCGAATCATTGATCGATTCACTGATTCACAACCGTTTGAATCTTTATTTGAGGTTTGAACACAAACAAGGAAGAGAAGACAATGCTGAATAAAGTTGTAGTTTTTGTTATTTTTGGACCAAAATGTATTTTCGATGCTTCAAGAGATTCTAATCAACCAACTGATGTCACATATGGACTACTTGATGATGTTTTTATTCCCTTTCTGGACATGGACAGTAAAGTGTGCATACACTTAGATACGCTCTCGGACTAAATATAAAATATCTTAAACTGTGTTCTGAGGATGAACAGAGGTCTTTATGAATCATTAATGACATCAATTTCCTTTTTGGGTGAACTAACCCTTTAACTCTTTCCCCGCCAAACACGGAAATTTCCGTTATTTGTGAGAAAACGCTTCCAGGCCAATAACGCCAATTTTTTTTGTTTAAAAGAAGAGGGTCAGCTCTTTATTTTGATATATTGCATGCTCAGATATTCATTTAACAAAATATTCTATGGGCTATTAAATTTTGGTGAAAATTGTCAAAAACCCTGGCAGTGGCTGGCAACTTTTTTTTTAAACGCTGACGGGGAAAGAGTTAATTGTCGAATTTCGTTGGGGAGGTCATCTTGTTCCGTGTCCAACTCTGGTTCAAATTGATACGGTTGCTCAGATGTGTCCTCAGAGACTCCTGTTGCCAATCTTTCTCCAAAATATACCCTCAACTGTTGTCAAGGCAACAGTCCACGTATGTTATGTCAAACTGCCCCACAGAACAGATGGGCGGGGTGAGCAAAACTCATTATCATTTAAAGTCACATGATATGGCTTGCTAAAAACAGAGCTGTTTTTTGACCAGATAAAATAAAAATGTTACAATACTAAGGAGAATTTTTAATTAATGTATATTACAATCTTTTAATTTAGACACTAAAGAATCATATTAACTGGTACAAAAAATGGCATTATATGACCCCTTTAACACCAGAGGTGGACAAAGTACACAACTCCATTACTTAAGAAAAAGTAAAAGTGCTATTGGCCAAATATTACTTTGTTTCATATGAAAGTTGATTTTTACTGAAGAAAAAGTACAGAAGTACTTGTTTTTAAAAGTACAACTTTTTCTTGCTCTTTTTCACCCAGAGTAGGCCTAATGTTTTTTTGTTTGAAAGTGAATCATTAAATTACTTTTTAATGAAATAAATAATACCGTTGAATGATTTCCAGTATGTCAGTTTCTTGGGTTGGTGTTTATGAAAGGCTACCTCATGTAGCTGTTGGGTTACCTATGACAAAAATCCTGTGAGGGCTTACAATGCAGACTAAAGCCGGGTGCAGAACTCTTGGTGCTTTTAGATGAGTGAGAGCGGAAAACATGTGTTCATGTGCGTGTGGGACAGGAGCTAGAAATAACATGAAAGCAGGCACAGCGGGGGGAGACAGAAGCAGTCAGCAGAAAAGATCATAGTAGAAGCAATAAATAGGCAATGGTTTTATGCAAGAGCTTCATGGAGTTTCAGAATCGCTTATCATGAACTGAACCATTGATGGATGAATTTGGCAATTAGGCTATCATCTCCGCCTCTGACTCCAAAAAGACAAAAACAAACACTAACCACATGTAAAACATCTCAAGTTCTGAAAGTCTCTGCCTTTAAGTTGCACTTATTTTAGCCATTCTAGTTCAATTTAATTGTAGTTTGTCCAGGGCAGGGTCATTATTGTTGAAAGTATAATTTGTGATTGAGCATCTCAAAAGTTGTAAAACAAGAGCTTTAAATACCATAGAAATACATTGAGGCACCACCGGGACAATCTAATAATGGGTTTAGCAAGCAAATATTTGGACCACACCACATTATTCAGTCAGTATTCTTTCTTTGTGCCAAGAACAGAATATGGATGACTGATGTTTCCCACAACATTGAAATATTGAGTTTGAAAAGCTGATATGTGTAAAGGAAATACTGATAAAGACAGTAAGAGAAACGTACCGCTTTTCGAAAGTACAGTCAAAAATTATGATTAATTATGATGGCAAAAACAATGAAGGCCTACTTTTTTTGTTAAAGGGGGGCAATGTCACAACAAAACAGGGCTGAGCAGAAAGTATAGTGATATGGACTAATTTAGTGTTTTCTCAGTGTTTTAGAAAAACAATGAAAGCATGACAATCTAATTTGTGTGCAATATTTTAATTCACCACATGTTTAATGTTGATGAATGGAGACATCCAGATTGGCCGATTAAATACATTTTATTTTATTTAAAAAAAAAATCCATTACACAGCAAATAGTGTTAAAGAAACTACTGTATATGTAGTTTTGTGTATTTTTGTATGTTTGTAGCCCTTACACTAAAGTGAGTGAATACCATTGTAATTCCATGATGTGCATATGTTGAAAAACTAAATAATTTCAGAAGCCAAGAAGAATGTTGACTGATAAGGTGAGCAATATTACAACCATAACAAAAAGAATGACATAGGAATGACAGAAATGTTTTGTTAAAAAAGCTGAACATTAGCTGCAACAGTAAGGCTGCGCTGAACTATAAGCTGTTAATATTTCATAGGACATTATGGTTATGGATCCAGTATGTCATTGCTGATTTCACACATGTTGCACACAAACATGCATTCAAATTTCATCCAATACAATTGTCTTTTTTTAAACATTAAAGCCACAAAACACCATGTTTTTTGTTGTTGTAAGAACTATTAGATTGGATTCAGCTGTCACCTAAGTTATTATAGTATAGCCCTTTTTTTACAATAACATAGGTGACAGCTGAATCCAATACTGTAGGAGACTGTAAAATAAAGGGTTACCTAAAATATCCTAGCAGAATGGGAAAACAAGGTTCAGCTGTTGGTTTACATTTGACAAACTTATATTTCACATAGATGATAATTTTTTTTAAATTTTTAAGAAATTTCATTCTGTGTCTTACCCTCTCGCTTGAGGGTGTCAATGATGGCCTTCTGGACAGAAGTCTTACCCATGATTGCGGTTTTGAGTAATGAACCAGGCTGGGAGTATTTAAAAAAAAAAAAAAAAAAAAAAAAAATATATATATATATATATTATATATTAAATATTGTTTTTTTGTTTTTTGTTTTAATTTTTTTATAAATACTCCCAGCCTGGTTCATTACTCAAAACCGCAATCATGGGTAAGACTGCCGACCTGACTGCTGTCCAGAAGGCCATCATTGACACCCTCAAGCGAGAGGGTAAGACACAGAAAGAAATTTCTGAAAGAATAGGCTGTTCCCAGAGTGCTGTATCAAGGCACCTCAGTGGGAAGTCTGTGGGAAGGAAAAAGTGTGGCAAAAAACGCTGCACAACGAGAAGAGGTGACTGGACCCTGAGGAAGATTGTGGAGAAGGACCGATTCCAGACCTTGGGGGACCTGCGGAAGCAGTGGACTGAGTCTGGAGTAGAAACATCCAGAGCCACCGTGCGCAGGCGTGTGCTGGAAATGGGCTACAGGTGCTGCATTCCCCAGGTCAAGCCACTTTGGCTACAGAGAAGCAGCACTGGACTGTTGCTCAAATTTTGCATGTCATTCGGTAATCAAGGTGCCAGAGTCTGGAGGAAGACTGGGGAGAAGGAAATGCCTGAAGTCCAGTGTCAAGTACCCACAGTCAGTGATGGTCTGGGGTGCCATGTCAGCTGCTGGTGTTGGTCCACTGTGTTCTTTCAAGGGCAGGGTCAATGCAGCTAGCTATCAGGAGATTTTGGAGCACTTCATGCTTCCATCTGCTGAAAAGCTTTACGGAGATGAAGATTCGTTTTTCAGCACGACCTGGCACCTGCTCACAGTGCCAAAACCACTGGTAAATGGTTTACTGACCATAGCCCCGTTTCCACCAAAATTACCCGGAACAATTTGTACCAGGAACATTTTTACGGGAACATTTCTCCCCCCCCAGACCTGCAACTGCCTGCGTTTCCACCGCGATAAAGTTCTGTGAAGATTAGGCAAATTAATTCGGTGATGTAGGACTGCGCGCGACTGCTCCTCCAAATTAGTGACGGACAGTAATCCTTTTTGTGTGTACCGACTGAAAGATTTAGTGGACTGTTTACATGAGACGTTATCTAAACCAATCTGGTGTTTACATGTGATGACTTTCAATCGCAATCATTTTGTCACATGCAGTTTGTCTGCCGCATCAAAAATGTCAACTCTGTTTTCTCCAGCAGCTGGAATGTGTTAACTGTAGCCATAGCAACTCTTAACGGCCACCAGGACTAATACAGTATTATATAAGCTATTTAGTTGCAAAGTGTATGTAAAGTGTAATAATCATCTCAGAAAAAAAAAACTTTTGTCAGGCGCAGTTAAAGTAAAAACTGCCTGGGGCAATATACGCTGTGTCATTATTCCAACATTATCTTCATAACTTATGAAATAAAAAGTTTACCCCTCAGAAAAATAAACTTTCCTCTCTTGTCAACATGAGCGCCGCGCGCGCTGTCACGTCATGTAAGGACGCACACTTATAAGTAATCGGTCAGGTTGTTTACATGGTGAAAAATATAGACTGTAAAAAAATGAATAACGAGTATGGAAGAGATTCAAGCTGTGCTGCTTTTGCTGGTTATGTATAGGTTTACTAAAGAGGTAATTAACAACGACAGAAAAGAGCACTAATATGCAGATTCAGCAGCATGCAGCATATTCAGAAGGCTTGTAAAGCTAGATTTAAAATGACAATGTATATTATTATCAGCTATTACGGACATTGCACGTGAGATGGCTGAGACGAACGCGCGCCATCAGACAGAAAGCAAGACTGATATTTACTGAACGTAGACCGAACCTCGCAAAAGACTTTTAAAAATGCCGGTTGAAATAAAATGCTAAACCAATCAGCATGTTCAGCGCCCAAGTCCCGCCCTCAAAAGTTCCTGAACTTTGAAAAAGTACTACCTCGCGAGCAGGGCTATTTGGAGGGGGAAATATTTACCCGGAACTTCATTTAGACCCTGGTTCCTGCGGTCTAAACACACCGAGTACCACCCCAAAGTTCCTGGTTCCTGGGTAAAGTTCCTGTGCTGGAAACGGGGCTCATGGTATTACTGTGCTCAATTGGCCTGCCAACTCTCCTGACCTGAACCCCATAGAGAATCTGTGGGATATTGTGAAGAGAAAGTTGAGAGACGCAAGACCCAACACTGGATGAGCTTAAGGCAGCTATCGAAGCATCCTGGGCCTCCATAACACCTCAGCAGTGCCACAGGCTGATCGCCTCCATGCCACGCCGCACTGAAGCAGTCATTTCTGCAAAAGGATTCCCGACCAAGTATTGAGTGCATTACTGAACATAATTATTTGAAGGTTGACTTTTTTTGTATTAAAAACACTTTTCTTTTATTGGTTGGAAGAAATATGCAAATTTTTTGAGATTCAAATTTGGGGTTTTCATGAGCTGTATGCCAAAATCCTCAGTATTAAAACAATAAAAGACCTGAAATATTTCAGTTGGTTTGCAATGAATCTAAAATATATGAAAGTTTAATTTGATCATTACATTATGGAAAATAATGAACTTTATCACAATATGCTAATTTTTTGAGAAGGACCTGTATATATATATATATATTCTATGGGATATAATTGAATCTATGGGAAATATGAGTTTGTCAAATGTAAACCAACAGCTGGTCCCAAACTAGCAAACTCCGACAGTTTAGGCTTAATATGGAACGTCTCGGTTACGTATGTAACCCTCGTTCCCTGAAGGAGGGAACGGAGACGTACGTCAGAACTGAACCGACGAATGGGATCTTACTTTAGAGACCAATCCTACTTCGAGCATCTAACAACGAGCCAATGAAATTTGGCATGCGATCACGCATTCCACGCTCCGCCCCGCAGCGCGGGTATAAATAGGAAGTGGAATGGTAGATCAGCGCTTTTCCTACTGAGGAGCCGAAAGGTGACCGGACTCCCAGCGGAAGCACAGCATCTGGCGACGGGACGTACGTCTCCGTTCCCTCCTTCAGGGAACGAGGGTTACATACGTAACCGAGACGTTCCCTTTCAGTCGGTCACGTTCGACGTACGTCAGAACTGAACCGACGAATGGGATCCCTATGGAAAACGCCAGGATGCTGGCCCTTCCAGCGTCCTGCTTGAGCGCACTGCACCGTCTAGTATGGTACGGAAGTCAGGGCTCCAAGCAGGGAGTACAGTCACTGCTGTTTCTGCAAGACCCACTCAGAATGACTATTGGATAACGCTGGGAAAGCGTGCCTACCTCGTGCTTGAGAGAGGGTACGCTGCGGGGCCACGTCCTTCAGGGAAGGAGAGGTGGCAGAATACACATAAGGACTAACCTGGCAGGGTAGTGCAACATATGGCAGTCTCTGGGGTGGTTCCAGCCTGACTGAAGGGGGGAAAGAACACGCCCAGAGACGACAGAGCGGGCTCTGTCGAGGGAAAGACACGGGGCTAGCCCGAAGGGTAGCTGATACCGTGGAAGAATACACATATGGGGTTGCCGTGAGGGAACCGCTACATATGGAACCCAGCCTACAGCCACGTTTCACAAGCATACGGGTGCAGGCCTGGCGTCAGACGGTCCGCAACGTCTGGCACCGGAGGGGTGACGGAGGAGCTCGACAGGGTTAGCCGGTTTCCCGGGGAACACAACTGGAGACAATAGACGCACGTATCCGGCCCAGAGGGCGGGAGTGGCGTTTCGCAAGCCGACACTTAGAACGGGCACTTAGCGCTCCTGGCCACTGGGGGCGAGGATGCGGGAAGATACCGGCTCTACACGTAAGCTATAGAATCTAGCAAACGTGTTAGGTGTCGCCCAGCCCGCAGCTCTACATATGTCTGTCAGCGAGGCGCCTTGCGCCAGCGCCCAGGAAGAAGCAACACTCCGAGTGGAGTGAGCTCTTACACCGAACGGGCAAGGCACGTCTTGGGACTGGTAGGCCAAGACTATAGCATCCACTATCCAGTGGGCTAACCTCTGCTTGGAGACAGCCTTTCCCTTCTGCTGGCCTCCGTAACAGACGAAGAGTTGCTCTGAGGTCCGAAGGCTTTGGGTCCGGTCAACGTAAGCGCGAAGAGCGCGGACCGGACACAGCAAAGCCAGGGCTGGGTCTGCCTCCTCCGAAGGCAGCGCTTGCAGGTTCACCACCTGATCCCGGAAGGGAGTGGTAGGAACCTTGGGCACATATCCGGGCCGGGGTCTCAGGACGACGTGAGAGTTACCTGGCCCGAACTCTAGGCACGATTCGTTGACCGAAAGTGCATGCAGGTCCCCTACCCTCTTGATCGAGGCCAATGCCGTCAGGAGCACTGTCTTCATTGACAAGATTTTCAACTCACAAGACGCCAAGGGCTCGAAGGGAGGGCTCTGAAGTGCTCGGAGCACTAGAGCTAAGTCCCAAGAGGGTATCGAGGATGGACGAGGAGGATTTAGTCTCCTCGCACCTCTGAGGAACCTGACGATTAGGTCGTGCTTCCCCACGGACTTACCTTCTACTACATCATGGTACGCTGCTATTGCTGCAGCATATACCTTGAGGGTGGAGGGAGACAGCCTTCTCTCCAACCCATCTTGCAGGAAGGAAAGCACGACACTGATCGAACACCTTCGGGGGTCTTCCCGGCGGGAAGCGCACCACTCAACGAACAGGTTCCACTTCAGAGCATAGAGGCGCCTCGTAGAGGGGGCTCTAGCTGAAGCGATGGTATCTACGACAGCTTGTGGTAGTCCATCTAGAACCTCCGCGTCCCGTCCAGGGACCAGACATGAAGATTCCAGAGGTCTGGACGCGGGTGCCATAGCGTGCCCCGTCCCTGAGAAAGAAGGTCCTTCCTCAGGGGAATCGGCCAAGGAGGGGCTGTCGCGAGGAGTGTGAGTTCTGGGAACCAGGTCCGGTTGGGCCAATACGGCGCAACTAACAAGACCTGCTCCTCGTCCTCCCTGACCTTGCACAGAGTCTGTGCAAGAAGGCTCACTGGGGGAAACGCATACTTGCGTAGGTCCCGGGGCCAGCTGTGCGCCAGTGCATCTGTGCCGAGGGTACCCCCGGTCAGGGAATAGTACCACTGGCAATGGGTCGAGTCCGGAGAGGCAAACAGGTCGACCTGTGCGGCTCCGAACTGGTCCCATATCAGCTGGACCGCCTGGGGGTGGAGTCGCCACTCTCCCGGAGGTGTCGGCTGACGAGAGAGCTCGTCGGCTGTCTGGTTCAGCACACCAGGGACATGAATGGCCCGAAGCGACCTCAGCTGCTTCTGACTCCACAGGAGGAGGTGGCGGGCGAGTTGGAGCAGACGACGGGAGCGTAGACCACCCTGACGGTTGATGTACGCAACGGCCGTGGTGCTGTCCGTACGGACCAGTACATGCTTGCCACGCAGCGGCCCCTTGAGGCGGCGGAGTGCCAGATGTACTGCCAGTAACTCGAGGCAATTGATATGCCAATGCAATTGCGGCCCCGTCCACAGACCAGCAACTGCATGCCCGTTGTACGTGGCCCCCCAGCCTGTTGTGGAGGCATCCGTGAATAGCACAGCATGCCTGGACACTTGTTCTAGGGGCACCCCGGCCCGGAGAAACGAAGTGCTGGACCACGGGCTGAAGGTTTGGCGGCAGTAAGGAGTCACTGGGACCCGGTACTGACCGCTCTGCCACGCCCACCTCGGGACTCGGCCATTGAGCCAGCGTTGAAGCGGTCTCATATGAAGCAATCCGAGCGGCGTGACCGCGGCTGCAGATGCCATATGCCCCAGGAGCCTCTGAAAGAATTTCAGTGGGACCGCTGTCCTGCTCTTGAACATATTCAAGCAGTTCAACACCGACTGGACTCGCTCCTCGGTGAGGCGCGCCGTCCGGTTGACCGAGTCCAGCTCCATACCGAGATAAGAGATCCTCTGTGTGGGACAGAGTTTGCTCTTCTCTCGGTTGACCCGAAGGCCCAACTGGCTGAGGTGACTGAGCACCAGGTCCCTGTGTTCGCACAACTGGTCCTTCGACTGGGCTAGGATCAGCCAATCGTCGAGGTAGTTGAGAATCCGAACGCCGCGTTCTCTGAGTGGAACAATGGCTGCCTCCGCGACCTTCGTAAAGACGCGGGGCGACAGGGACAGCCCGAAGGGCAGGACCTTGTACTGATATGCTTTCCCCTCGAACGCAAAGCGTAGGAACGGTCTGTGTCGAGGGAGAATAGACACATGGAAGTACGCGTCCTTCAGGTCGATCGCTGCAAACCAATCCTGGGGACGGATGCATTGGAAAATGCGTTTCTGCGTCAACATCCTGAACGGGAGCTTGTGCAGGGCCCGATTCAGAACTCGCAGGTCCAGGATTGGCCGTAACCCACCCCCTTTCTTGGGCACAATGAAGTAGGGGCTGTAAAACCCCGTCTTCATATCGGCTGGAGGAACCGGCTCGATCGCGTCCTTCGCCAGTAGGACCTCGATCTCTGACCGCAAGACTTGAGCATCGCTGCTTCGCACGGAGGTGAAGAGGATGCCCTTGTACTTGGGTGGCCGGCGTGCGAACTGAATCGCGTAGCCGAGTCTGATGGTACGGATGAGCCAGCGAGACGGCCTGGGGAGACCTAGCCAGGCCCCCAGAGACCGTACAAGCGGGACCAACGGCACCACAGACGTGCCCGGGGTGGGGCAGCGAAGCGGAGTACTCTGGCCCGACTCGGGAGGCCCGGAGGCGGCCCGTAGTGTTGCCTGAGCACTCCTGGTTTGGACAGAGAGTGGGTGAGAAGGCCCGGGGGCGTCCTCGGAGCCCACTCTGCTGTCCACTGCCCGGAGGCAGGGAAGTGAAGCACTCAGCCCCGACCCGGAAGGCCCGTGGGCGGCCCGGAGTGTTGACTGAGTGCTCACAAGAGAGGCAGTGTGTGGGTGAGAAGGCCCGGGGGCGTCCTCGAGGCCCACACAGCTGCCCCCTGGCGACGGGAGGGTAGGAAAGGAGTGACAAGGCCCGTGGGCGTCGCACACTGCCAACCTGACCCTCTTGGGGCCCAGAGAGAGAGGAAATTGCTCTTTTGGTGAAAATGTGGGTACCGCTGGACTCCGGAGAGCCAGCGGCAGAGATGTTGTGACCAGTGTTGCCCCCCCAGTCCTCCTCCGGGGGGGTGGGAGGGATGCGGACATCATCTCCCTCAGAGCAGCTCCTCTTCTCCCTGGGCTGCCCGTCTCAGGGCCGCTTCCCCTTACGCTTGCCGGCAGGTTTGGCGGGCCCTTGGACGGGTTGGGCGGCCCCCTTGCGTCCGGCGCCCTGCTTCGCGGGTGGAGGCTGCTGCTTGGGCTTGGCAGGGGCGGAGGCGGACGCTGGAGGACGCCCTCGGCGACGAGCAGACTGGGGGGCTGCCCCGGGCGGCTGGGTGGAGGCAGCAGCGGGCCGCCGGGGCAGGATGTTTTTGATGGCCTCCGTCTGCTTCTTGGCCACCGAGAACTGCTGGGCAAAGTCCTCGATGGCGTCGCCGAAGAGGCCGGCCTGACAGACAGGGGCGTTTAGAAACCGAACCTTGTCCGAATCCCGCATGTCTGTCAGGTTCAGCCACAGGTGGCGTTCCTGGACCACCAAGGTGGACATCGCCCGACCCAGGGAGCGGGCCGTGACTTTCGTCGCCCGGAGGGCGAGGTCCGTCGCGGCTCGCAATTCCTGCATAACTGCCTGGTCGGAACCACCCTCGTGCAGTTCCATGAGCGCTTTGGCCTGGTGGACCTGCAGGAGCGCCATGGCGTGCAAAGCTGATGCAGCTTCTCCGCAGGCTGAGTAAGCCTTGCCCGTCAAGCCGGACGAGAACTTACACGCCCGGGAGGGGAGACGCGGGGCGTGCCTTCAGTCCGCAGCGGTCTTAGGACACAGGTGCATCGCAACCGACCGCTCGACTGGAGGGATCCCCTCGTAACCCTTAGCTGCACCACCATCGAGAGTGGTGAGGATGGAGGAGTCAGTCGATCGCTGGCGTGCGCTGTACGGCGCTACCCAGGACTTCGTGAGCTCCTGATGCACTTCCGGGAAGAAAGGCACCGGGGCGGGACGCTGAGAACCAGCGCGACCCGTCCCGAGAAACCAATCATCCAGCCGCGAAGGTTCGGGACGTGGTGGAGGGTTCCACTCAAGCCCGACACTTGCGGCGGCCCGGGCAAGCATAGCCGTAAGTTCCGGGTCAGACTCGGGCAACGCTGTCACACCCAAAGGGGGCAACGCAGCCGAGTCTTCATCCTCGGAACCCATTAGCTAATCCCCCGATGCAGCAACCGACATCTGGTCCTCCGCCGGAGCCCCAAAAGAGACGACTGGCGCTCCACGTGGGAGGTCAGCGCGCCCTTCCGGAAGCTCCACCGGTACAGTGGAGGGGGGAGGGGCCCGAGGAGCCGTGAGACCCGTCGGGTTTACCCTGACCGACACCCTCAGGTCCCCACCAAGGTCATCAGCCAAAGTAGTAGCCCTCTGCTTTGCAGCTGGAGGACCACTAGATCAGGGGATGGACGATGGTGTTCCACCTTATCTGAGGTACTGGAGACGGGACCGCAACACTGCAATGGACATATTCCCGCAATGGGAACATGTCTCATCCACGAACGCAGCCTCAGCGTGCTGTGCGCCCAGACACGAGAGACAACGAACGTGTCCGTCAAGCGGAGACAGAAATCGACCGCATCCAGAAACACACGGCTTGAATGACATCTTGAAAAAGACGCAGGGTCAAACCGTGTTGCTCTTTTGTGAATGGAAGTTGCTCTTTTAGTGCTGAAGCACTCAGGGAGATGACCGCGGCTCCACGCAGTTCGATAGTGCAAGCCTGCGTGAGCTCTCAGTGATATGTATGTGTGAGCGCCCAGCGAACCAACTGTAATGTGTGTGTAAGGAAACGCTCAGCGAACCAACAGCTCTTTGTACACTCTATCACTGAAGTGGACGGTCTCTCGCTGACGCGCCGTATCACCCGCACTGGCAAACTCTTTCACAGGAATGTTTTTGACTCGTAGTCAGAAAGCTCTTCGTAGAAACAGCAATGAAAACTGTTCGGCTCCGAAGTAGAAAGCGCTGATCTACCATTCCACTTCCTATTTATACCCGCGCTGCGGGGCGGAGCGTGGAATGCGTGATCGCATGCCAAATTTCATTGGCTCGTTGTTAGATGCTCGAAGTAGGATTGGTCTCTAAAGTAAGATCCCATTCGTCGGTTCAGTTCTGACGTACGTCGAACGTGACCGACTGAAAGGGAACCTTGTTTTCCAATTCTGCTATGATATTTTAGGTAATGCTTTATTTTACAGTATCCTTGTTAAACATATGACATGTTGTTAGTTATATTGTAATTACTATACACTGAAAAAAATATATACAATTATGTCTCCCATTGAAAATTTTCTAGTGACTGATCACATCTAAATTTTTCAGTTGTCCGAATTGAAATTCTGTGAATTGATGCAATTATTTAATTATTTGAGTTAATTATTATTAGTTCTTAAATGTATATCACACTGTAACATGAACACCTTAAAATAAAGTCTAACTTTAGTATTTTTTTATTTATTTTTTTATTTTGATGTTGATTGTTAGGAAAAAAACATGTAAATATAATATTAATTTTAGGCTTGATTCTGAGAGTCTGAAACTTCTGAACCTAAGCATATCATTACCTTTTGTTAAAAAGAAAAAATATATTTTAAAAAGACCCTATTTTGTACTCTATTCACTGAAGGTGCCATTTTAATAAATGTCACGCTATTTATCTTTGCTGCCCAAAAATCTGAAGAGCTGCATGCATTACTTGTAGCAATGTACCATCTCCTCTCCCGCTGTGAGCACAGATGCACACGCCCCCCTTCCTCCTTCCCTCTCTCTCTCTCTCTCTCTCTCTCTCTCTCTCTCTCTCTCTCTCTCTCTCTCTCTCTCTCTCTCTCTCCCCCTCCCTCTCTCTCTCTCTCTCTCTCTCTCTCTTCAATCCCTCCAGTCCTCCTCTCTCTCTCTCTCTCTCTCTCTCTCTCTCTCTCTCTCTCTCTCTCTCTCTCTCTCAACATTGCCATCTCTTTTCCTCCTCCCCTATTTTTCTCCTCTCACTTGATCATTCTCATCGCTTGTTTTCTTTTCCGTAAAATGCCTCTCTTTATTTGTGTCTTCCATGCCTCTTTTTTATTTCTATAGATAGGCACAGCTGAAGGGATTCTAGCCATTCTCACAGTATC
Source organism: Pseudorasbora parva (assembly GCF_024679245.1). NCBI lineage: Eukaryota > Metazoa > Chordata > Actinopteri > Cypriniformes > Gobionidae > Pseudorasbora > Pseudorasbora parva. The sequence continues at coordinate 10,014,275 of NC_090183.1, read as the reverse complement.
CTTTCATGCTGACTTCACTCATTCACACCACAAAACCTTCTGTCACTTCTCTCACGGGGGAGAATTGTCTTTTTTATTTTTTATTCCTTCACTCAGCCGAAGAGTCCGTGTTTTATTCCAGAACCCCAGCATCCACGTATTAGAACGGATTTTCTATTCTAAACTGGAATCATGTTCTATTTCCAGCTGGTGATCATGGCAGGAACGGTTCTCCTGGCGTACTACTTTGAGTATACAGACACATTCCCGGTGCACGTTCAAGGATTCTTCTGCTTCGATAAAGCCTTCTCCAAGCCGTATCCAGGACCTGAAGATGACAGCAAAGCTTCCCCGGTGCTGGTGTATTCGCTGGTCACCGCCATCCCCACTGTCACCGTAAGTTTTACTGCCATTCATAAACTCACACTTCTCTGAGGTGCCACATGTGTGTGTACGTCAGTGTGTCCGCGTGTGGGATCGTTAATGAGTGTGTTTGAATGTGAATGTGTGTCAGTGGGATTTTATGCATTGCATATTTCACTAACTTATACTATCCATTTGTTAACAATCTGGATAATGTAATGGTGAAAATTGCTACTAAATAAATTTCTAGGAGAAGTATAAACTCATAATGAGAAAACCGTTTCCATAGTAAGTATATATAAAATATATGCACATAGAAGCAATTGATTTGAAATCTGTAGAGAAAAGAGAAATAATTGTGATATAAATCAGAATAATCACTATTGTGTTGGTTAAAGTAAAATGATTCACCTTAGAATTTAAAATACTAAAATCATCATAACTGTTTCAACTTGTAAACACTTTAAAGTCCCCATGAAATCCAAATGTAAGCTTGTTTTGGCTTTTAGTATCAATATGTTAGCCTTACTGTTATCTATAAGCTAGTGTGCCCTAAAACAATGACAAAATTTGCATTTAGATATAAGTATTCAAAATCTATATGGGTTAATGATGTTGATGACATCATTCTGCACTTCAGCTTTTAATCAGATTTTCCACCCAATCAAATGCCCTCTAGAATCTGAAATGTCCCGCCTCCTACACTATAAATAGACGCTGAAGCTGCGGCTGAAATTGGTTACTTGTTCACACAATTATGATTTTCTACATGGTGAATGGCACCTAGTGCACTATATGGGAATGATTCAGACAGTGTAAATATGCTTTCCATTGGGGTGAATAAATTTTAGTTTCACGTTGTTATGCAAATCACCGCAGTGTGCACGCAGTCTGCTTTGGTCAGAGTGGATTGGATCAGCATGCTATATTTTAAAGTGATAGGGATATGTTTGGGAGGAAACGAGCTGTGATATAAACAAAATGCTATTCACTATTTTAAAAAAGGGGGAGGAGCTTCTCGACCTGTCCAACCCTGTCTTCCTGTTTCAGTGAAAATTACGACAACACATTGAATAATGCTGCACATTTCAAGGTACTTAAGTGTGCCTTTAAGTGAGAAACGTGGTCTTGCATTGATGTGATTTTTGCCGCGCGCACCCTTGCGCTCGTGCGGACACATCGAGTATAAACAAAGAGTTGCACTTAAAGGCCCACTCAAGTGCCTTGAAACACGCCGCATTATTAAATGTATTGACGTAATTTCCCCCGGAAACGGCTCCAGCTTTTAGCAGCTCCACTTTTTTTAAACAGCCAAAAGCGTTTTGTATATATATACAGGTCCTTCTAAAAAAATTAGCATATTGTGATAAAGTTCATTATTTTCCATAATGTAATGATAAAAATTAAACTTTCATATATTTTAGATTCATTGCACACCAACTGAAATATTTCAGGTCTTTTATTGTTTTAATAGTGATGATTTTGCCATAAAGCTCATAAAAATTTGCATATTTCATCCGACCAATAAAAGAAAAGTGTTTTTAATACAAAAAAAGTCAACCTTCAAATAATTATGTTAAGTTATGCACTCAATACTTGGTCGGGAATCCTTTTGCAGAAATGACTGCTTCAGTGCGGCGTGGCATGGAGGCGATCAGCCTGCGGCACTGCTGAGGTGTTAGGGAGGCCCAGGATGCTTCGATAGCTGCCTTAAGCTCATCCAATGTTGGGTCTTGCGTCTCTCAACTTTCTCTTCACAATATCCCACAGATTCTCTATGGGGTTCAGGTCAGGAGAGTTGGCAGGCCAATTGAGCACAGTAATACCATGGTCAGTAAACCATTTACCAGTGGTTCTGGCACTGTGAGCAGGTGCCAGGTTGTGCTAAAAAAACGAAATCTTCATCTCCATAAAGCTTTTCAGCAGATGGAAGCATGAAGTGCTCCAAAATCTCCTGATAGCTAGCTGCATTGACCCTGCCCTTGATAAAACACAGTGGACCAACACCAGCAGCTGACATGGCACCCCAGACCATCACTGACTGTGGGTACTTGACACTGGACTTCAGGCATTTTGCCATTTCCTTCTCCCCAGTCTTCCTCCAGACTCTGGCACCTTGATTACCGAATGACATGCAAAATATGAGCAACAGTCCAGTGCTGCTTCTCTGTAGCCCAGGTCAGGCGCTTCTGCCACTGTTTCTGGTTCAAAAGTGGCTTGACCTGGGGAATGCGGCACCTGTAGCCCATTTCCTGCACACGCCTGCGCACGGTAGCTCTGTATGCTTCTACTCCAGACTCAGTCCACTGCTTCCGCAGGTCCCCCAAGGTCTAGAATCGGTCCTTCTCCACAATCTTCCTCAGGGTCCGGTCACCTCTTCTCGTTGTGCAGCGTTTTTTGCTACACTTTTTCCTTCCCACAGACTTCCCACTGAGGTGCCTTGATACAGCACTCTGGGAACAGCCTATTTGTTCAGAACTTTCTTTCTGTGTCTTACCCTCTCGCTTGAGGGTGTCAATGATGGCCTTCTGGACAGCAGTCAGGTCGGCAGTCTTACCCATGATTGCGGTTTTGAGTAATGAACCAGGCTGGGAGTTTTTAAAAGCCTCAGGAATCTTTTGCAGGTGTTTAGAGTTAATTAGTTGATTCAGATGATTAGGTTAATAGCTTGTCTAGAGAACCTTTTCATGATATGCTAATTTTTTGAGATGGGAATTTTGGGTTTTCATGAGCTGTATGCCAAAATCATCAGTATTAAAACAATAAAAGACCTGAAATATTTCAGTTGGTGTGCAATGAATCTAAAATATATGAAAGTTTAATTTGTATCATTACATTATGGAAAATAATGACCTTTATCACAATATATTAATTTTTTTGAGAAGGACCTGTACAGTCAAATATACAGTTTGACTAGAGCGGACCTTTCTGCTTGGTAAAGACAGTTTCCTCTAACACTGTTTAGCTTCATAACCTTCTCCATATTGCTTTGAAACGCAGCATTAAGCAGAATTAAAACGGGTCGATATGTTTGTTGTCTGCGCCGACTTGCGCATATAATCCGTGCTGCGCTCTCGTGTCTTTAGTCTAACTTTAGACCAGAGCCGTTGATGTGTGCGAGCTGCTGCGGTGCGTGAAACTAACATGAAAACAGACTTCATTCGCCTCAAATGAAAGCATATTTACACTGAATCGTTTCCTATCACATATATATAGTGTGCTATGTGCCTTTCACCATGGAGAAATTAGTAAATGTGTGTTAACAACTGACCGATTTCAGCCGCAGCTTCAGCAGTGTAGGGGGCGGGCTTTAGATTCTAGAGAGCATTTGATTGGATAGAAGATTTGATAAGAAGGCGAAGTCTGCGATTATGTCATCAAAATCTGAGATTTGTTTTAGCGGAAGTGAGAGACTGTAAATTTTGAATGCTTATATCTCCTAAATGCAATTTTTAGGAGATATAAAAATTTCCAGCTTATTCATAACTTTAAGGCTAACACAGTCATACTAAAAGATAGAAAACTTCATTATGATTTCAGTGTGCCTTTAAAGCCGCACTTGGCTACTTTTGCTCTCGGGGTCCCCCTACAGTTTGGAAAAAATAATGTCCTCAACTACTGTCGTAAGAGCTGTCATCCTACAACAGGGGATGCCATCGCGCGTGCATTTGTTGACATGACAACCCTGATAGCCCTGAACTAGGGATGCGTGGGTCGTCTCATAACCCGCGGACCCCGTATGTCTATTTAATGGTTGCGGGTGCGTGGCGGGTTGTAAAAATATATACAGTGGTGCGGTGCGGGCCAAATAACTTCATAAAAGTGGCGCCTCGGGTCGGTGCAGCACTAACAGTTAACCTGAACACTGCAGGAGGAGTTCGAGATCTTCTGGCGGCGCGTGTGAAATGTCTTCTTCATCCCAGGTAACGTTACAGTCAGTGGCATATGTTTCAGCATGTCATATGAATATAATTTCATGGGTTTTATTTTTTTCAAACGCCAAATAATCACGATGCTCACGTTTACAAGCCAGTGTCATTATAGTAGTCTATTGGTTACCGTTTTACAGAATCTATATGATACTTCAGTTCAATGTGTGAGTGGTGGGTAATCACCATAACAAGCAGGACAGCATCGGTCGGGCACGCCTCCTTCAGCTCACGCCGACAAGCAAACGCTGGTCACATGTTGATCCTCGTCCTGCCTTTAATCCCATCACTTTTTCATTTCCTCTTATTGCTTTCCTCCAACAAAACCTTTTCTTTCTTATTTGTGTGTGCTGCTTCGGACATAACTATATTATCCGACGAACAAAGTTGGGCTCGCACGTCCGAATTGAAGGAAGTGTGGGTGTTGGTGGAAGTGACGTATATGCCGTAAAGCAGTCGAATTTTGTAGTTCTTTTTTTTCTCGGGTTACTACCCGAAGTTTAAAAGTACAATTAAAAATGATACAGACCCCATCAGGCTATGGCAGACGTGTCATTCAACCTATTGTAAGTCGATTTATCATCACAAGAGTCTTAAAAAATATATTATGAAGGTTGAAAAGTTACCTAGTGCTGATTTAAGTTGGCAGTTTGATAAATGCAAGGTAATATTTCAGTGTGCACATGAGTGCTGTAGAGATAGCAATAGGCCTACACATTCTCCTTTTTTTGCCAAATAAATGAAAAGCATGTCATCAATGCTTTTGATGGCATGTCAAGTTCAGCTTGTGCATGATTACATGATATAAAAAAAGTTTAATACTGTATCCTAAATTGTGGATAATTAAGCTATATATCATATGCTGAAGTAAATTTTTTTGAGTGTTAACAATTAAAAGAAAAAAAACTACAATAACTGTACAGAACCGAAAACCTTGACCCTAAAACCGTGATATGAACCGAACCGTGGGTTTTGTGAACTGTGCCACCCTTAATGCACCTAAAACACAATCATCTGTTGCAGTATTTTTGTTTTGTTTATTTATTTATTTATTTTTGTATATATGCATTTTTTGTTAACAGACTGAGAGTCCATTGCTTTTATTTTTGGGGGTTGTTGATTTATTGTGGGTATTATCTTTTTAAAATTGTTTAAAATCAGTGTTCAATAGTCATAAGAAGTAAAAGTTTATTGATCTTTGAAAAGGTGTACCTGCATTATTATGCCATTATCATTATTTTAGATGAAAATGGTCTCAGAACAACAATATTATCGTTTATCGCAATAATATCTTGGCCAATTTATCGTCCAGCAAAATTTGTTATCGTAACAGGCCTAGTTATTGGTTTGTTTTGGGCATTTTCATGCTGGTTGTGGTTTGTCATTTTCCACGGTCACACCAGTCAGGCTGGCTTACCTGGAACAAAAACAGCACAACCAGGTTTTCTTATTCTAAAACTATAGTTGAGACAATTTTATAATGTTCTGAACTGGTTTAGGCTTTTTGTCTAGCAAAGCAAAAAAGGGATCAATCCAAGATTTAAATTGGAATCCTAGTGATGTGGAATTTCATGTTAAGGTCAAAGATTCCACATTGGTTTCAAGTTGGTCATACAAATTTGCCATGTTTACCAGAAGGTGGCTTGGTTTGAAGGTGAAGTCTGTGTGAGCGGTTCTTGAGGCATTGTACACTTGACAATAAAAAAATTAACTTTTTCCCTAGAAAAGTTTGCTAATGGGACTGCACCGTGTAACGAGGCAAGTGTGCAAAACCCAAGTGCAGATTTTATTCCAAAATCCGATTTCAAAACACCGCTTTGTAAATCTCGGAGCATTTCGAATCAGCGTAAAGATTCATGATTCAGATCGCGTGACTTTGGCGATCCCAAACGCTGGCGCTGATTCATTAAGCTCCGAGGCTTTACAAAGCGGTTTTGAAATCGGCCCATCACTATATGTCGTTATTTAGTCGGGTTTTTTTGCGCACAAAAACTATTCTCCTCACTTCATAAAATTATTTTTTTTTTTATTTTTTTTTTTATTTTTTTATTTTTATTATTTTTTTATTTTTTTTTATTGAGCAAAATTGCAAATTTACAAAATAATAACTTTTACAAGGTAGGGGATCAATGATATACATACACTTACAGAAGAGGAGAAAGAGAGGAGGAAAAAAAAAAAAAAAAAAAAAAAAAAAAAAAAAAAAAAAAAAAGGGGGGGGAGAAAATAGTAATAATAAGCCCCGTTTCCACCAAAATTACCCGGAACAATTTGTACCAGGAACTTTTTTACAGGAACTTTTCTCCCCCCCAGACCTGCAGCTGTCTGCGTTTCGACCGCGATAAAGTTCCGAGAAGATTAGGCAAATTAGTCCGGTGATGTAGGACTGCGCGCGACTGCTCCTCCAAATCAGTGAAGGACATGTAATCATTTGTGTGTGTAACGTTACCGATTGAAAGATTTAGTGAACTGTTTACATGAGACGTTATCTAAACCGATCTGGTGTTTACATGTGATGACTTTCAATCGCAATCATTTTGTCACATGCAGTTTTTCTGCCGCACCAAAAATGTCAACGCTGTTTTCTCCAGCAGCTGGAGTGTGTTGACTGTAGCCATAGCAACTCTTAACGGCCACTAGGACTAATACATAGGGCTGGTCGATTCCGAAATTTTTGGAATCGATTCCGATTCCAATTCCTGTTTCCGGAATCGACGGAGTCGATTCCAAGAATCGATTCCGCACTGATGTTTTCGATTCCTTTTCGATTCTTCTTTTTTTAACAAAATCGATGGTGAACATAGTTCCGGAGTGACCGCAGGATACAAGGATGTAGAAAGTATCCTTCTCCGAAACTTTATTTGTAAAATGATGATACATTTCCATAACTCTGATGAATTTTAAATGATGGATTCTCCTGAAATGGCCCATTTAGCCCAGAAGTAAATGTGATTTAGCCTAATAAATCAAAAGGATAGCACATTATTCATGGATGTGCATTTATTGCATGTTTAAAACTACATGACATGTCTAAAATGCATGTGCACAGTTAAGTTAAATGACTATATTCAAATAAGTGCTTGCACAGAATGTACGAGGTAAAATAACCACAATATTAACAAAATCAATAATATAAGAGTGCGCAGTTTATTTGTCAATCAGATGCGCAAGCAAGTTGCGTTCATTACTATAGCAACATAGACTCGGTCATCAAGTACTCTAGGCGCATTTTCTTTCAGTTATCAATGGATTAATGAAAATAAAAGAAAATAGAAAATTGAAATAAGACCCTCACATCTGCATCTGTAAGCAGCGCTCAAAACCTACCGTTGTGGACAACAGAACCATTTCACAATTTAAAATTATGGAGTTTATGTGTGCAAAATGTAGCAAACTTGTCCACGATGCAGGATCACAGAAGGAAACAATGACAATAAACACTATTAAACTAAGTGAATGAAAGCTATAGTAATAATCAGCGATATGCGTTCACATACGGCTTGATTTGAACGTTTCATACCATAAAAATAAGTCGTTAGAATTACGTTCTAGTGACGTCATCACACAATGACGCAAAAAAACAGCTGAATTGCGTAATTTGAAACTAACTGTTCAAAAGAACCTTTTGCAAAAAATAAATAGACTTCCAATCATTAGAGACAAGTAAATAAAGAGGAGTCGATTCCCCGCGATGGAATCGATTCCAAACGTTGGAATCGACTCTCGATTCCCAACGCCTTGGAATCGAGGAATCGATTCTTTTTGGAATCGATTCCCAGCCCTACTAATACAGTATTATTTATAGCTATTTGTTGTAAAGTGTAATAATCATCTCAGAAAAAAAAAATCTTCTGTCAGGCGCAGTTAAAGTAAAAACTGCCTGGGGCAATATACGCTGTGTCATTACTCCAACATTATATTCATAACTTATGAAATAAAAAGTTTACCCCTCAGAAAAATGTACTTTCCTCTCTTGTCAACATGAGCGCGGCGCGCGCCGTCACGTCATGTAAGGACACACACTTAAAAGTAATCGGTCAGGTCGTTTACATGGTGAAAAAAAATTAATAACGAGTATGGAAGAGATTCAAGCTGTGCTGCTTTTGCTGGTTATGTATAGGTTTACTAAAGAGGTAATTAACAACGACAGAAAAGAGCACTAATATGCAGATTCAGCAGCATGCAGCTGCAGCATATTCAGAAAGCTTGTAAAGCTAGATTTAAAATGACAATGTATATTATTATCAGCTATTACGGACATTGCACGTGAGATGGCTGAGACGACCGCGCGCCACCAGACAGAGAGCAAAGACTGATATTTACTGAACGCAGAACGAACCTCGCAAAAGACTTTTAAAAATGCCGGTTGAACTGCGTGAGCTCAACCAATCAGCATGTTCAGCGCCCAAGTCCCGCCCTCGAAAGTTCCTGAACTTTGAAAAAGTACTACCTCGCGAGCAGGGCCGTTTGGAGGGGGAAATATTTACCCGGAACTTCAATTTTACCCTGGTTCCTGCGGTCTAAACACACGAAGTACCACCCAAAGTTCCTAGTTCCTGGGTAAAGTTCCTGTGGTGGAAACGGGGCTATAGAGTTTTAGTAGCAGTAGTCATCATAATAATAAATATAACAACAAAAATAATAGTAGCAGAGGTGGTAGTAATAGCAATAGTATTCATGTTAACAATCGTAATAGTAGCTGTATCATCTGTGAATTATAATAACGATAATAGTATTAGAAATAATAATAATAGTTGTTGTATTAGTTGTTGTAGTTGTTGTGATAGAGGTAGTGATGACAAGTATAAGTATAGTAGTATTCTAGTACTAGTAATATATAATAACAGTGATATTATTAATAATAATAAGAAGAAGAATAATGATAAGAATAATAACAGAATAGCCAGTAACGTTATTGTAGATATACACTATTTAATTTTATTTTATAGATCTGGGAACGACTCCATAATTGCCAGTGAGCACAACCAACAGACATCCCTAAGATAGACATGGTCCCTTCTCTCCATTCCTCATCCCCCAGCCCCTTTCCTCCTCGTCAGTGACTCCCAAACCCAGCAGTTAACCCTCTCATGTATTGCTGTGTTTTCCTCCACCAAGTATGCTGGGGCACCACAACAGGCACCGCCAAGCCAAGCTCTCTTAGTCTGGTTGTGACCTGTCAGAACAGAAGATATGTTTGGGTAACCCTCAGCAGCTTTTTATTATTATTATTTTTAAATTATTATTATGATTATTATTATCTGTGGCTTTGGAACGCAGTGTGCACTAGTTAGCTCCCCAGCTAGAGCCACCATATCCAACCCAGATAGCAATCAAATGTAATTTTACATGAGAGGAGGGATTGGGGCAAAGACACTAAGAGGGAGGGGCCAGCCAACCCAATCGCCAAGTCTGTGATGACCATGCCTACAGGATGTGCTAGCTGTACCCACTGACAGTATCTAGGACAGGCCTTACCCAGACCATTTTACAAAGGGTTTACAAATAGTAAATATTTATATATGTTTTCTGAAATGTTATTTATTTAGACTAAGCAAAGGAGATATGACAGATAAATGTATAACGTCAATACCAATACCACCATCCCTACTACCATCATCACAAACAAAAGTGGAATAGTAATATATAGATTTTACATATATAGATCTTATCAATAAATAATTGTAGAATAATGTATTCATTCAATGATACTCAATAATAATATTCAAATAATAATAGCATATTCAATAGTAATACAATAATAGATTATTTATTATAAGTTTGTGAACATGTGGTTGGGAGAGTGCGTGGGTCAGTTTCCAAGTGATTTATGTGAAGATGAGTTAGGAATGGTTTCCAAGTATCAATAAATGTAGATATAATATTTTTGCTAGCGTAGGTTATTTTTTCTAATGTGATATATTCTGTAAGAAGGTTGGTCCAGTAATTGATATGTATACAATTTTTTGATTTCCAATTTAGCAGAATTACTTTCTTGGCGATAGTTAGTGAAATGAGGAGTGGTTTTTTATATTTGACTGGGAGATTATTGATTTCTAAGCTGTGATTGAGTAAACAGAGTGATGGAGATGGAGGGATTCTGCAGCCCATGATATTGGAGAGTTTTGTAGTTACTAATATCCAAAATGAGTGAACTGGTTGGCAGGTCCATGTGGCATGAAAATAGTCATCTGTGCTTCCCAATGTGCACTGTGAACAAATATCTGTGTCCCTCAAGCCCATTTTAAACTTCTTTCTTTCGGTGATGTGAGTTCTGTGAATAACCTTAAACTGTATGAGTTGGAGGTTTGTGTTGTGGGTCATTGAAAATGTATTGTTACAGATTTCCTTCCAGAGGTCCGTGTTGAGGGAAATGGCTAAATCTTGTTCCCATTTGGTCATGGGTATTATAAGTGTTGCATCATTATTTGATATAAGTTTATGTAATTTGGAAGTTAATTTTTTGGAGTTAGGGATTTTCATTATGTCTTCCATTAACTGAGAGGGATGGAGTGGGTTATTGATTATGTTTATTTTGGATTTAACTATAGATTTTATTTGTTGATATTGGAGAAACTGCTCTCCCCCAAGACCGTACCTCTGGGTTAGTATTTTAAATGATGCAAATTGGTTATTTTCAAACAAGTGATGAAGGTGAGTAATTCCTTTTTGTTGCCATGATGGAAAATAGATAGTTTTATTGCATAGTTGGAAATCAGGGTTGGACCAGATGGGGGTGTGTCTACATGGTGTTAGTAGTGAATGATTCATTTTGTTTACTTTCCACCAGGCTGTCAGAGTTGATGCAATTGTAATATTGTTGAAATAGTGCATTTTTGTGATTGATTTTGGTAGGAAAGCGAGGTCTGAAATAGAAGTATTTTTACATTGACTTTGTTCCAATTCAATCCATAAATTATTGTGATTGTTTCTGTTGATCCATTTATATAAATATTGTAGCTGGTTTGCTAAAAAGTAATATTGAAAATTTGGAGCTTCTAGGCCACCTTGTGACTTTGTCCTTTGTAGTTTTTCCAGAGATATTTTGGGTGTTTTGTTCTTCCAATAGAAGTGAGAGGTTAATGAATTGAGTGATTTGAACCATTTGTCAGTGGGTGTTGTTGGAAGCATTGAGAAGAGATAGTTGACTTGTGGTAAAGTTTTCATTTTAACTGTAGCAATCCGGCTGATAAGTGATAGTGGTAGGTTAGTCCAGCGTTTTAAATCTTCTCCAATCTTTCTTAAAAGTGGGGTATAGTTGAGATTAAACAATTCTGACAGTCTGGGGGAGATGTTGATGCCCAAGTATTTAATATTTCCGGTGTGGAGTGGAAGAGGTGGATTATGAGCTGTAGAATCCCAGGCATCCTCAGAAAGGGGTAGTATTGTTGATTTATTCCAGTTTATTGTGTAATCAGAAATTGTGGAAAAAGTATTAATAATTTTAAAGGTTTCTTCTAGTGACTTGTAGGGGTTTTGCAGACATAGCAATAAATCATCTGCATAGAGACAAATCTTATGCTGTGTGTTGATGTCTTGTATCCCTTTAATATTATTGTTTTGTCGTATTGCTGCTGCAAGTGGTTCTATAAATATGGCGAATAAAGAAGGAGAGAGTGGGCATCCTTGTCTGGTCCCTCTGTGAAGTGTGAAATTTTGTGATGTGATCCTATTTGTGATTATTGTGGCCTTGGGTGAAGTATATAGTATTTTTATCCAGTTGATGAATGACTCTCCAAAGCCAAATCTATGTAAAATGCTGAAAAGAAATGTCCAGTTAACTTTGTCAAATGCTTTTTCTGCATCAAGTGATACAATTATAGTCTTGGATTGTTTTTGTTGAGCGAGGGTAATTAAGTTGAATAGTCTACGTATATTATCTGAAGCATTCCTGTGTTTAATAAAACCTGTTTGATCATGGTGAATTAACATTGGGATAACTGTTTCTATTCTGGTAGCTAACGTTTTGGTAATGATTTTTAAATCTGTGTTTATTAATGAGAGAGGGCGGTAACTGGAAGGGTACATGGGGTCCTTGTTTGGTTTTAGCAAAAGTGTCATAACTGCTGTATTCATATGTGTGGGTATTGTGGATGTAGTTTGGATTTCTGTGATTAATTTGAGGAATAAGGGAGATAATAATGGCCAGAAGTGTTTATAGAATTCGGGTGGAAGTCCATCAGGTCCAGGTGATTTGTTATTTGGCATTTTATCTAGTGCTTTATGGAGTTCGTCATGAGTGAGTGGTGCATCTAGTGCATTTGCCTGTTCTTTTGATATTGTTGGTAGTTTTAGTTTGTTTAGAAAATAATCTATTTCTGTGACATCTGTATTATGATTTGAAGAGTATAATTTTTCATAAAATGTTCGAAATACATTATTAATTTCTTGTGGGTTCTGAGTTATTCTGCCTGCTTCATTTAATATTGATGGAATGATTGCCTTTTCTTGTTTACACTTTAGTTGATTTGCTAGATATTTACCCATCCTGTTACAATATTGGTATTGTTTGTATTTGAGTTGTTGGATAATGAACTGCGTTTTTTGGTTTATGATGCCATTGAGTTCAGCTGTAAGGTTGTTTAATTCTCTTTGTATTTGTTCACTGGGGTTGGTGGTATAGGTATCTGTGAGGTGTTTAATTCTCTGCTCTAAGTTATTTTCCATTTTTTGTTGCTGTTTTTTCCTGTATGATGAATATGATATTATTTTTCCTGTAAGTACTGCTTTACCTGTTTCCCATAATAATGATGGTGAAATCCCTGGAGAGTCATTAATTTCTAAAAAGAAAGCCAATTCTTTCTTAATAAAACTGTCAAAATCAGAGTCGCGAAGTAGTGAGGTATTGAAGCGCCATCTGTTGGGAGGTTTAATGAAGACTTGAGTATTTAACGTGATTGAAATGGGGGCGTGGTCACTGATTATGATTGGATGAATTGAAGTTTCTGTTATATGCTGTGTTAGAGAATTACTGTTGAGAAAAAAATCAATTCGGGAAGAGGATTGGTGAAAAGAAGAAAAATAAGTATATTTTCTGAGTGAAGGATTATTCATTCTCCAACTATCGCCAAGTCCAAAGGTAGTCATATATTGTTTTATTGTTTCTGTAGATTGCCAGATTCTTGTTGTGTTAGATAAATTTGATCGGTCCATTTGTGGGTTCATAACAGTATTGAAGTCTCCAGCAATAATAATATTGTTTGTGTCGGGTAGTAATGAGAAGAAATTATGAAAGAAAGATGGGTCATCATTGTTTGGTCCATAAATATTAGCTAGTGTGTAAGCTATATGGTTAATGGATAAATTGATGATGATAAACCTCCCTTCTGGATCAATAACAGATGTGTTAAGTATTAGTGGGACATTTTTGTTTATTAGTATTGAAACTCCTCGTTGTTTACTATTGTATGTTGATGAGAATATGTATTTAAATTGATTAAATGTAAGATTTTCAAGTTCTGATTTTGATAAATGTGTTTCTTGTAAAAAGGATATATCTGCCCCCAATTTCATCAAATGGTTGATTATTTTAGTCCTTTTTGCCTGGGTCCGGAAGCCCCGCACATTCCATGATACCATTTTAAGTGTTTGCATGATTGTTGTTTAAATGTCTATAAAGAAGTAAAAATAAGAAGAATAATGAGCGAGAGAGAGAGAGAGAGAGAGAGAGAGAGAGAGAGAGAGAGAGAGAGAGAGAGAGAGAGAAAAAAAAAAAAAAGGAGAATGAAGAAGAGAAAAAAAAATTAAAAAATATTTTAAAATTATTTTAGAGTCACTGTAGTGAAATGGGCTTTGTAACGAAGACGTCTTTAGAGCCTTTTATGTGTCTTAAGAGAGGAAATGACATTGGTGTCAATGGAGGCCTTTCTGAGCGTTCGGATTTCAACAAAAATTTCTTCATCTGTGTTCCGAAGAGGAACATAGGTCTTACAGGTGTCAAACGATATTAGGGTAAGTAATTAATGACAGAATTTTCATTTTTGGGTGAACTAACCTTTAAATTATGAGTAGAAAAGGGGGGAGTGACTTTATTGCATCAGAGGAGGGTCACTTTACTCACAGTTGATTGGTTCAGTTTCAGTTTGAGATCTCTTATCCAGAACATAACCTACCCTGGAGCAGATTAGCAGCGTAAGTTACTATGGAGATGAAGACTGCTAAAAATTAGCTTAATTTTCATGGTACCAAAAACCCAGGATTGCCACAAACTAAGCTTAAACATATCTGGCTATCCAGCTAAACAGATTATTACAGCATATTATTGATGAACGCAATGTTTCGACCCTGCTTGGAGAATTCATCAGGAGGTCAACTGAGAGAGCGCCCACTTTTGGAAAAATAGGTGCCCTTAGGATCGCAAATCGCAAACTTCTTTTTTTCTGAATGTTGTATGATATATCCTAGTGTTGTGTAATAAATTTCATTTATTTCGTTTCATAACAATTTAGATGCTTAATGCATGTGTTTATCCAGTCTAATTGAAGTGTTTGCCCCCCCCCCCCCCCCCCCCCCTGACTTTCCCAACAAAAATCCCCACCCTGGAATGTATACGCCAAAAATGAGTTTTATGCACGGTTTTTCGCGTGCATATGATACGCACTTTGTGGCATATTATACGCACAAACCACCCACCCCACCATCACCCATCCTATATACACGTCATAAAGTGCGTATCATATGCACACAAAAAACTGCGTAGCATATGCATGCAAAAAATCGTTTTGGCGTATACATTCCACGAGATTGCACATTCGTACTATTGATATGCATTACCATGTGATCGTGTTGGACATTACTGAGCTAGGCTATATGCGTTTACAAAAGGCTTTTAAAAAAGTACAATTGCTCAGTTTAACGTGTTGGGAAATCGGGATTTTTGTCCTGCGTCATCTTTATTTCAAACGACCCGACTGACCGCAACACGAATATCATTAAAATATTTTTGGATGACTCGTAACCGCTCATTTTGGATCAACCCGTGCATCACTGATGGCAAACATGAGGGCTTAAATACACAACGACTAATGACTAACAAGACACACCTGTGAACACTGATTAAACAATAAGCCAATGACAGCATGACACAAAAACAGACATGGGGATCACATGACAAACCAGGAAAACATGACAAAGAGCATGACAGTGAACATGATAAACCTAAAAACATGAAACAACACCAAAACACACTGTGACTTCAATGTTGTGAAGTATTTAAAATAATTGTTTTCTATTTGAATATATTTTAAAGTGTCATTTATTCCTGTATTGAAAACGCTAAATTACTCCAGTCCTCGGTGTCACACGATCCTTCTCATTCTGATATGCATCCATCTTAAAACAATTAAACAGCATTAAGGGCTGCTTAATATTTTTGAGTAGTATTAAAGTTTTTTTTCTCTCTGCCTGGGTCTCTTTTGATGCATAATGCATCCTTTGAATTAAAGTAATGATTTATTTTTGAAAAGCTCTTATTGACCTCAAACCTTTGAATGTGAGTCCATGTACTTGCATGGAGCATGCTTTAGGGCTGCTCTGTCTCTTGTTTGGATGTCAGGGTTGGGATGTCATGTCATTATTATTTAGGTCACACTAAACAAAAGTGACATTAACAAGGTCAGATATTTACAGTGTGGTGGAGTGTAATGAATGGAAGCTAGATGAAGTCAAGACAAGTCTCCATTCAACTAGCCAAGAAGAAATGCAGATTTCCCAGCGGTGTCAAATGATTCATTATCAGAGGAAGGGTAAATTCATGTCTGTCTCTCACCCAACATCACAGAAACAGATGGTGAGATGCCACAGCATCAGACATCAGAGGGGCTTTCTTCACTTTTGAGTATTTATACACACTGCACACACATACACACACGTTCCTCATCTGTGTAAATGAGAGCAGAAGGTGGAAAAAAGCTCTGTTTTCTTCCTTCACATGGAGATGACAGCAGTGTGCACAGGGACACCTGAGGCTCCCTCTGCGTGCTGAGAGTCACCTGAGGTTTAATTTGGGCAAAGCTCTGTTTTTCTTGCCTTGTGTCTAGCCTGTGTGTGTGAATGTGAAGTCTAAAAACAGTAAGACATTTTGGTCTTTATTTTGGACACTTTACAATACGGGTGCACTAATATGCATTAATTCATGCTTAAATAATGTACAAATAATCATGTGTCATAATGTTTTAATTCATTAATAACAAATTATATTAACTAATAATGTAAATGAATGTGTTAATTACCACAACGGGTCAAAGCCATGCATTTCAACTTCCAGTTGTCTGCTTTAATTATTAATTAGCTAATGATTTATAAATGTGTCATTATGTTGTAGATATAGACTGCACTTGTTGGAGACTTTATACAGACGTTACTTGTTGGGGCACAACAAGTGACTGGATTGCTAATTGCATTCTAAACTGCCAACGGAAGTGTTCGAGCGTCCATTTTACGATTCCCTACCGACAGCGGGCAGCATTTATCGCAAAAAAAATAAAAAAATAAAAAAATAATAATTATATATATATATATATATATATATATATATATATATATATATATATATATATATATATATATATAAATATATATAATATATATATCTTTTGCTGATATATATATATGTATTGCCAAAAAACAGCGTATTATTCCTCACTCGCACATGATTCGTTTCTAAGATATGTACATTAAGTGATACTTTGAATGTTATCTATAATGTTTATGATCTTTTCAGCAGGATAAGCGATATATAGAGTGTCTACTGCATACTCCCGACACAGATAACTGAACTAACACAAAACAGATTAATGTACGTAATTATGTATGATTCAGGTAATATTAAGCATGACCATATATCTGGGATTATTAGCAAAAATGTATTGTAATATCCATTAAATATTACAATACAAATACAATTACTAAATTGGTTTACCATGCTTCATCTTGCTCAGAGTGACAATAGGCTATAAATGCTTATGTTTTTAAATACATATGCTGCCAGCTTCATTTCTTTGGATAAATTGTGACGCATGTATATATTATTTTCTGACATCTTTTTGTCGACCGAAGTCCACTTCAGGCAATCTCGGAAACCATTAAAAAGCCACAGGTCAGCTCAAATTCTTTAACTTGTAGAATGACAGTTTGCATATGAATTTAGTTTTATTTGTATATATTGTTGTGCTGATTATTAATTTTACCACCATTCAAGTCATTATCTTTACTGCTTTGAAATGCATGCTTTTAATGGTAGTACTTTATTTTACAGTCCTGTTCCCCATGTACATACTTTGTACTTATTAATAATTACAATAACTGGTTAATAACTAGGTACTAACCCAGAATACCCCTAAGCCTGAACTTAACCCATGTAGTTCCCTTATATTACCCAATACTTTCAGGTAAGTGTAACCCAAAACACTGTTGAATCATTTATATGAATAAAAAGGATGTTTATGTTGTAAAAATGTACAGGGAGACCTCATATATAAAAACGCTGAATACCAATGAATACCAATATTGTGTCATGGTGGCTAACTTAATGAGCAATCCAGTCATTTAAATCAGTGGGTAGGGTTAGGGGATCGAATATTCTGTTTGTACAGTTTAAAAATGATTATATGAAAGGTCCCCATAAAACATGAAAATACGTGTGTTTGTATTATTCAGGTAATATCCTGTTTTTTGTTTATATCATTTTGTTTATATTAAAATAATGTTTTTATCCCCATGAGGAAATACCTTTTGTACAGTATAAAAATCACTATATGGAAAGTCCCCATAAAACATGTAAACTCAACATGTGTGAGAGCATGCTCTCTTTGTGTGTAACTGCCTTTATCTCTTTGTCTTGAGGATAGTGAACATTCGCATCTGCGCCCTGTGTGTGTGCGTGCATGTATGAGTGTGCACATGTGTGAATATGTGGGTTCTTGGAGTGTGTGTGGGCGGTTAGAGCTTTCTATCTTTTGCTGAGAGTTGAATCTGGAAACGGTGGTAGTGAAAGGGAAAAACTCTCCCGTTAGTTCCAGCACCTAAAACAAGGCCGATTTTCCTTCTTTAAACACGTGTTTGAACCCCTCTGAAGGGCTTAATTATTGAGACATGCTGCCTCTCCACATGTGAAGATGTCATGGCCCTCTAATTCTCAGCAGTCATAGACGTTTGTGTTCCCTAATGAGTGGAGTGCTATTGAGTACTGGATTAGGATCAGTATCTTTTCAGTGTGCTACAGCTAGTTTAAAGCAATAGTCCACCTAAAAATTAACATTCGGTCATAATTTACTCAATCCAAACCTGTATGCATTTCTTTCTTCTAATAAACACCAAAGAGTTTTGATTTCCATTGACTGCCATTGAATGTACAAAAAATACAATACAATACAAATACAAATCGTCTCTTTAATGGGGGGAGTAATGTTCAGTTCACAATCTCTTAAATTATATAAAACGGATAGTGCATATGATATCCAGACAATAAGAGTGAAAGGCTGTCAACGTCTTTATTTGCACACAAGTAAATCACAATTAAATTAGTTTAACAACATTATATATATATATATATATATATATATATATATATATATATATATATATATATATATATAATATTATTCACACATTAGACACACGCACACATTAGAATACACAGGTCCTTCACAAAAAATTAGCATATTGTGATAAAGTTCATTATTTTCCATAATGTAATGATAAAAATTAACCTTTCATATATTTTAGATTCATTGCACACCATCTGAAATATTTCAGGTCTTTTATTGTTTTAATACTGATGATTTTGGCATACAGCTCATGAAAACCCAAAATTCTCAAAAAAATTGCATATTTAATCCGACCAATAAAAGAAAAGTGTTTTTAATACAAAAAAAGTCAACCATCAAATAATTATGTTCAGTTATGCACTCAATACTTGGTCGGGAATCCTTTTGCAGAAATGACTGCTTCAGTGCGGCGTGGCATGGAGACGATCAGCCTGTGGCACTGCTGAGGTGTTATGGAGGCCCAGGATGCTTCGATAGCTGCCTTAAGCTCATCCAGAGTGTTGGGTCTTGCGTCTCTCAACTTTCTCTTCACAATATCCCACTGATTCTCTATGGGGTTCAGGTCAGGAGAGTTGGCAGGCCAATTGAGCACAGTAATACCATGGTCAGTAAACCATTTACCAGTGGTTCTGGCACTGTGAGCAGGTGCCAGGTCGTGCTGAAAAACGAAATCTTCATCTCCATAAAGCTTTTCAGCAGATGGAAGCATGAAGTGATGCAAAATCTCCTGATAGCTAGCTGCATTGACCCTGCCCTTGATAAAACACAGTGGACCAACACCAGCAGCTGACATGGCACCCCAGACCATCACTGACTGTGGGTACTTGACACTGGACTTCAGGCATTTTGGCATTTCCTTCTCCCCAGTCTTCCTCCAGACTCTGGCACCTTGATTTCCGAATGACATGCAAAATTTGCTTTCATCCGAAAAAAGTACTTTGGACCACTGAGCAACAGTCCAGTGCGGCTTCTCTGTAGCCAAAGTGTCTTGACCTGGGGAATGCAGCACCTGTAGCCCATTTCCTGCACACGCCTGCGCACGGTGGCTCTGGATGTTTCTACTCCAGACTCAGTCCACTTCTTCCGCAGGTCCCCCAAGGTCTGGAATCGGTCCTTCTCCACAATCTTCCTCAGGGTCCAGTCACCTCTTCTCGTTGTGCAGCGTTTTTTGCCACACTTTTTCCTTCCCACAGACTTCCGACTGAAGTGCCTTGATACAGCACTCTGGGAACAGCCTATTCGTTCAGAAATTTCTTTCTGTGTTTTACCCTCTCGCTTGAGGGTGTCAATGATGGCCTTCTGGACAGCAGTCTTTTGCAGGTGTTTAGAGTTAATTAGTTGATTCAGATGATTAGGTTAATAGCTTGTCTAGAGAACCTTTTCATGATACGCTAGTTTTTTGAGATAGGAATTTTGGGTTTTCATGAGCTGTATGTCAAAATCATCAGTATTAAAACAATAAAAGACCTGAAATATTTCAGTTGGTGTGCAATGAATCTAAAATATATAAAAGTTGAATTTTTATCATTACATTATGAAAAATAATGAACTTTTATCACATATGCTAATTTTTGACCTGTATATATTTGGGCTGTCAATAGATTTTGTTTTGTTTTGTGCGATTAATCAAATCCTTATTGTGAAATTAAGCAGTCGCCATTTATCTTATTAAACACATTCATTCTGTCATAATTTGCTATAACCAAAGTAAACAATCAGATTGATGGGTGATTCTCACAAAATCTTCAAGTATCATTGGAGACTTCAAAAGGAAACCAAATAACCAAATATAAGGAGTCCATGTAATATATATATAATTGTAAAATAAATTTGTACAAACCTTTTACAAATTTATTATACGTATTTAATATATTCTGTTAGACACATACACATAAGCAACTTGTATAAGTTTTTGAAGGAAAAAAAAACATTGCTAAAGAACCTTTACTGAATTCATCACAGTATTTGTACAGAGAAACAACAACACGATTGTTTTCAGTTTAGACATTTTATGTAAAATTGACATTTAAATGTAGACTTTACCAAACAGAACCCCACGGAAACGCCAAAAAACTCCTAAATCAACCACTTTGACTGCAAAACCTACGATTACTAAACACTGTTGCTCCCTCTGCTGCACGCATGCTCATTATATATCATCGGCTGTTAACTGTCAGTGTTATTTCTTTATTTGTCTTACCCAGTGCAAATACCTGGGTGCAACAGTGTGACAAAGGCACATATGTTTTATAAATTCTGTAATGTGGTTAAAGGCACATTTTGTACACATCAATCAACATATCCTTATTAGGAGAAAATATATGTCGTTTTAAAGAGAGAATTGTCATTTTTACGACATAACATCTCGTTATTACAAGAAAAGATGTCGTTAAAACTACATAAGCTCCCATAAGATTATTACAACATAATTGAATAAAAAAAAATATGTATCACCTTGCGGTTCAGGGATTCCATATTCCACAACCAGGAATAGCGAAATATCTTGCTATATTCTTCGCCATGTTTATTGCTGCTGACTAACGTGATCCGATGAGTCGGTGGGTGGGGCTACTGAATTACACGTGCTTGTTATTCTGTAGAGGAGTGTTTCGTCATTTGATGACATCAAGATGCGAACACAATTGTTTTGGGCCTGGCGTCTATAACAGCTTTTCTTTGACTAATAAGGACGATTTCAGATCTGAAACTTACAGGATAATCTTATATAACCATGACCTTTTATATATCAAAAGCTCAAGGGAAAGTTTATTTCTCAATTCATCACTCCTTTAAATGAATCATGCAAGGGGGTGTACTAAGATTTGCGTCCGTCAATTTACTGGTGTTGGTGCGCCATGATTTACTGCCTCCCAAAAAAGCACGTCTTGAACCATACGCTAACTGGTAGATTGTGTTAGATTGGGTCATTATAGTAATGATCTGGCTGTCTGTGTTGTTTAATGTGTGCATCGTCAGTAAATCACACACAGAAATATTTACTCCCTTCTGTACTTTTTTGAAATTGCGCTCTCGCACTAATTTGCCCTGTTTAGAATTGTTTTAATCTGGCCTTCAATGTGAGCAGACGTTTACTCATCTCACTGGCACAAAGACAGATTCAGTATTCCTCAGAATGAATAAAAACAGAGAAATGCAAACAAAGAAAATTCCTCAGACCTGCTATAATTAAACATGTTAAATAACACAAATATACTTTTATGTGTTTAATCTCACTTTATTAACCAATGTCTTTCCAGCTGACCTTTGATGATCTAATTCAATCTAATACGCAAAAAATTACTTGTTTCATTTTAAGAACTTTCTTCTCCGGCATCATATTCTTCTGCAACACAGAATGGCAACACAGCTGAAAGGTTTGTTTTTAGCTGTGCCCTCTGTACAGGCGGGAATTTGCATTTTCTTTCAGCCTGAAGGCTAGTTCGATTCCCTTTTGGTGTGAAACGGCCTTTACATTTGCCAAAACAAAGAAATAGAACAAGCAAGCCCAGCACAGGTGAGAAAACTTTCCATTTAAACAAAGTAATGCAATTTCAGAGAGTAACGCAGCATTGTAATGCATTACTTTTAAAAGTAACTTTCCGCCACAGGTACAATTTTCCAACAAGACCATGTTGAAATTATTTCAAAGCACACTTAACACCAGTGTATTTATTGAAAAACGCTGCTGGCAGCGCTTATTTCTGCTTTGCATCAGTAGTGATGATTGATAAATGCATCACTGTTATTATTTCTCATATAGCTTAATGATTTGATCAAACTTTGACCTTAAGCAAATGCAGACATGATTGAAACATGTGGCCAGTAAAAAAAAAAGTCCATATAATTTTTATCTCTGTGCATGCCATAACTCTGTCTGACGCACCCACCACTAACTTCCGTCAACATAACCAATGTGACAACCTGCTTGCACAGAGAGCATGCTGGGGACTATTTTCAGGTGCTGCATAATATCATTGCGCCGCTGCACCCATGGAATTGGCAGCAAAGTTCCTTGATTATTACAAACGAGTATAATTCGTCGGTCTAGAAAATCGCAACTTTACATTTTCTTTCAGTCTTATGCTGTGTTCCAGGACCCATAATGTTTTTCCAAACTTCAACCCGTGAAAGTGCACTGGAACGACCCGTGACTTCCCACCCATGAACTCGTACTAGTTTGATGTACTCCCAATTACAAGATCTGACTTCACATAGCCCGCAAAACAACAATGGCAGCCCCTACGGATGCAGTATTTATAAAAATCTTACATGGTGACGTAAAACAAAAGGTTTAACAGCTTCTCTTGCCTTATGCGCTGTTTTTTTCTCCTCAGTTTCCCTCAAATAAACAAGGAGTTAGCATCTTTGGTGAAATGTTTGTAAATGAGCATAAGCCCCGTACGGCCGCCATGCTTTGTTTACATCTAGCTGCCACAATCTAGCAACAAGCTTGCTCTCAGGCAGTTTGGCATAGCTTTGCCTGGAACGCTACATGATGTACATGATGCAACTATACACATCACAACATGTAAATAGTAAAATCACTTATTGAGCAGTAGGCTAGCTGGGGCCTTTTACCTCCAGTCTTTGTGTTAAGCTAGGCTATGGTGTGTGCGTCAGACAGACGTCACGCACGGAGATGAGAATGGTATGCTTGGACTTATCTGACTCTGGGGGATACAGTGAATAAGCTAAAGTCCCAAAAAGTCAGTGTATGGGAGGCCGTTTTTTTTTACTAGTTTTATTACTAGTCATATGTCTCCATTGACTTCCATTCATTTTTAATTATAGAGCTCTGTAATTCAATTGTTACTAGTAACAATTACGATTGTAGAGCTCTCTAATTGAATTGTTACTAGTAACAATTGAATTACAGAGCTCTTCAAATGATTTATTACTAGTAAAAATACACATTAAGGATATGTGTAATTGCAGAGCTCTATAATTGAATTACAGAGCTCTCTAATTGAATTGTTACTAGTAAGAATTCAATTAGAGAGCTCTACAATCGTAATTGTTACTAGTAACAATTGAATTACAGAGCTCTATAATTAAAAATGAATGGAAGTCAGTGGAGACATATGACTAGTAATAAATGAATTGCAGAGCTCTCTAATTGGAATTGTTACTAGTAACAATTGAATTAGAGAGCTCTATAATCATAATTGTTACTAGTAATAATACAATTATAGAGCTCTGTAATTGTAATTGTTACTAGTAAAAATTGAATTATAGAGCTCTTTAATTGAATTGTTACTAGTAAAAATATAATTACGACTAGTAACGCTGGAAAGTTTTTATGCTGAAACGGCCTTCCATATCAGTGCGTTCTTTTGAAATCAAACCACCTCTTTGTCATTGAATGGAGAAAAATACTTTCATGATACCAGTCATAGCATGCAGGTTTTGAACAACATGAGGGTGAGTAAATAATGACACTATTTATTAATTGTGCTTTAATGAAGTCTACAAACGCTTACAAATACACCTTAAATTATTCATGCTTCTCTCTGAGTTTTTGGCAGTCAGTTTCAGGGGCGTAGGACCAAATTTTGGGCCCTGGGTACAAACCATCTTGCTGGGCCCCCGTACCATGTA
Organism: Pseudorasbora parva; assembly: GCF_024679245.1. NCBI lineage: Eukaryota > Metazoa > Chordata > Actinopteri > Cypriniformes > Gobionidae > Pseudorasbora > Pseudorasbora parva. The sequence goes on along the minus strand of NC_090183.1, from coordinate 9,989,860 downwards.
TGTGTATGTATAGAAAACTGACTTCTAAGGCCCCCCCCCTGCCTCGGGCCCTGGTTACTCAGTACCCTTTATCCCCCCAGTCCCACGCCCCTGGTCAGTTTTTCTGGTAGATATGGCAGCTCCGGTACAGTCTGTGTCTTTGATCTGAAGCAAGCTCTGGCCCAGCAGAGATTTACAGCGTCATCCAGTGAGAAGCTGCAGCTGGCTGATGTCACAACTCTGTATTCATGATGGATGTTTGGGGACTGTGTGCTCCTATATGCCAGTAATGCGGGTTTGCCATAAGTGTGTTTCTGTGACCTCATTCTGTTTGTCTGAGGATGCTCACATGATGAGAGAGAGAGAGAGAGAGAGAGAGAGAGAGAGAGAGAGAGAGAGAGAGAGAGAGAGAGAGAGAGAGAGAGAGAGAATTGTTACTGGTTCCAATCAGCCAATCAAATTTGAGGGCAGGATCTAATTGCTGTATAATGGTTAATGTGAGAGGGGATGAGGTTCTCATTAAACGCTAAAAAGCGTGCGCGGGGGGGGGGGGGGGGCAGCTTATATAAAATATGGCAGAAAAAAAGATTTTATAGATTAATTTACAGTAAATGTATACATTATATTAACTAATAATGCTAGTAGCTTTTTATGAGCAGAAATACATACTAATAGAATGTACACACAGAGTCATGCACGCAAATAAATGAAAAACACTTTCTTGGTCACATGATAATATAATGGAATAAACATAAATTTGACAGCATAAGATATAACATAAAACAATAATGTCAATCACTGAAAAGAAAATTATAAGAAACTGTTGTTTTAGGTTTTGTACTTTTTCATAAAAACTGTACATTGAACTTAGACTATGTTAACACAGCCTGATCTGCCGGTGATTTGATTTCTCCCTGCAACTTCAAAAGGAAACCTGTACATTCATTTCTACTCCTTCTGTTACACTTTTTTCAGGAATCAATCCCAGACTGGCTTATCCACCTGGCGCGCTATTGGCGGGTTTAACATGATTACGGATAGAGCGATGGGCTGTTGCCTGTTGATCACGCCTCCAATAGGATCCAATTGCTTACAGAGTCATTTGAATAATGCTCGTAGATCGCACCTCTTGTGCAGTAGAAAATACAGAGCAGACTCCCCAGACCAATGTTCAATCTTAAATTGAGCTTGGTCTGGTGATAGCCAGACAATATTGAACTGGATTTTACTGTACAATTGCATTTGTATTTCACCCAATAAGTGAACTTACCGATAACCAGTTAAAAGGCTTTTACCATATAGCATTTTTTCAGTGTTTATAAAATGATGATTATTTTTTTAGAAACACAAATGAGATGAGTTTTAATGGGGCATCATCAATCCTGAAATGATCCACTTTACCTCTCTAATAAGCATTTGAGCAAGGCAGAGAAATAGGAAAACATATTGCTGGAGAATAGGGTGTAAAAAGGGGAATGTAGGAAGAGAGTCACACACACATAAGGATGATATTGAGATCCGTGTCATCCGCACTCAGCTCTTATGAGTGTACAGCAATGCCCAGAGGATGTGTTTAACCTCTCTCTGTGGAAACGATCCACAGCCTAATCTTAGTAAGCCTTAGATTAAGGCATCAGCTTTTGTTTAACACTCCTACTCAGCCTCGGGAACACTGGGAGTTGGACATGTGGGCATGGAGCGAGAGATGTGCTAGAGTAAAGAGAGAAGCGGGACTGTTTGTGGATGGAAATGTGAAAAATGGAGAAAATGCTTTTTCACATGACTCATGTCAGGACTTCAGTGCACAACTGAACTCAACCCAAGTATTGTAAACTGCTGTGACCTTCATGTGAAAAGCGTGGCAGCATCATAAAAGGGCAATTTTAAGGTTGCTAGGTAGCAAGAAAGCAGGAAGTGTGCACAGTAAACCAGTGAAAATGTGTTTGAGTTTACAATAGAAAGGGACTCAAACCAAAATTATTAGAGAGTAAAAACTAAAAGCAAGAATATGTTCAATAATAAAAAAGGAAATGTTTATAAAGAGAAAAAGCTATTGAAACTAAGTGTTCATTAAAAATAAGAAGCTTTTTTTTGTGAAGTGTCTTAAAAAGGAAAATTTTCACATTGGTGGATAACGCATTTCAAACAATCATTGTTAAATAGTGGCAGTGAATATTACACTTTTTTTCCTACTTAAAGTATCTAGAGAAAAAAAATTCACAAAAGAAACAACATATTTTTATTTTAAAGGGGTACTTCAGCGTTAATCTGTATTTAAACTGGGTCATTAATGTAGTAGAAATTATTTTTGAATTTGGTGCTTTCTAGACTGAAAAAAGACAGAAAATGTATTTTTGTCTTCTGATGCTTCTCATGGGGATGAAAGACAACAATTCCCAGAATGCGTCACTGTCCTGTGAGGCCACTCCCAAAGCTACCGCTACTGAACCACTTTTACTTTCCCACCACCGCGTTCATCTTCATAAAATCAGTTCAGTTAGAGAACAGACACTACTATTAAAAACTGAACATGTCTGTTCAATATATTGTGATTCAACCCATTCTCACTCCCAAGGCGTCAAAAACCGAAGCATGGTCAAGTGCCTTCCGCGTCACAATAAAGACGCTAAAGGTGCCCCAAGGCGTCATGTTTCGACGCGCTGGGTGTTCCATTCATTTCAGTGAGAAACCTTTGGCGTCATACACAGACGCGCTGGGTATTAGTAATGTTATCGTCATGGTGAAATTGTATTAGTTTATAATTTTGCCATTATGACATGTTGGAGCGTGTTTTTCAATTTAATCAGCAAGCATAATTTTATTTACATTTATTTTATTTACGCTATTTAGACAGGCTTAACATGTAACCCAACCCCATCCCATCCCTAAACCTACCCATTTGTCTGAACATGATATAAAACACAGGATATAGCCTGACATATACGACTGCATACACAAGTTATTCAAAAAAGTTAAATAATCCAAGTTTTCCGAGGCCAAACGATTGATTTGTATGAAGAAAATCCCCAAAAGCGATCAGCATCTCCATCCGCAGAAGATCATCAACAAACACAATCAAATTTCAAATATTGGCGCCGGTTACGTGAGATTTCATAGTGAAATTGCATTGGCTCTCGTATGTCTTGTGACCAATTGCGTCATTACGTCAGCATTGATTGTAAAATGTCATTGGCTCTCGTGTGTCTTGTGACCGATCGCGTCATGCTCAAGAGTCTTTTGAATTATTTGAATGAGAAATGAATGAGTTCGTTCACGGGGCAGCGGGATCATCATTTCAGCGATTAAAACATCAAGATCGACTCTGTTCTTCACATGAAGATATCGTATGACTTCAGAAGACTTGGAATGCAACATGAGTTAATACTTTTATACTGCTTTGGTCAGTTTTTGCAATAAATACTTGTGACTGTACATTTATTTGCCTGTTATGTGTTTTATATTGTTTAGATATGGGTAGGTTTAGGGTAGGAGTGGAGTTAGTTGCTCCAAAATATAAAAGTAGCCTTTAAATATTAATAAAATCATGTCTGCTTTTATAAACGCAAATAATTAAATGCGTCTGTTTATGACGCCAAAGGTTTCTCATTGAAATGAATGGAGCACCCAGCGCGTCGCAAAATGACGCCCAGGGGCACCTTTAGCGTCTTAACTGTGACGCGGAAGGCACTTGACCATGCTTCGGATTTTGACGCCTTGGGAGTGAGAACGGGTTGTGTGATTTAGCCGTTGAGGAAGTGTCAGCACAAAACGCAGCACGAGTCAGAGTACACGCATCGTGATGAGCTGAATGAGCTCTCGTGAGGAGAGCTGAGGTACACGCATCCACGCTCGCGGCGGTAGTTCTCAGCACGTGTTCAATCTGGCACGTTTTCAGTTCATGCCTTTGGAAGATTAACTTTCATAAGAATTAACTTGAGAAGATAAAATACTCACTTTGCTCCGCCGGCCGCACCATTTCCACAAATGCCTGCGCTGAGCTGAGCTGTGCGTGCGACCCCATCCCCCATGAGCAAGTTGAAAACATGCGGAAATGGCTCCCTCAGCTGGCTGTAGTCTTAAGCATCTGGCCAAACATTTAGCGATGACGCAAATCGACAATATTTGCATCACCGGAGTAATTTTTCCAGAAATAAAATGCATAAATCTCTCATCTCAGGGAGATATGAGAGGGGGAATATTTTTTGGAAAAAAAATATTTTTATTTCCAAAAAATAAATAGTCTTTACTTGAGAAACCAAAGCACAAAGGAACTAGGAAAGCAGAGCTTCCATAAAACAGAGAAACAAAAATAGACACAAGGGTCCAAAAAAAAAAAAAAAAAAGGTACAATACGGCTCAAAACTTATCTTGAGCTCTGTAGACTGGAGAACATAGGCTCAAGACTGAACACAATTGCAGGGTACAAGCACACTTATAAAGGGCAAGACACAGGTGAGGCGAATCAGGGCTAATGAGTGGAGAGCACTGATTATGGGGTTAAAGTGCCATCTGGAGACCTGGAGGGAGCATGAGCTTAAGGAAGGGCGCCCCTTGCAGGCTAGGAGTGGAACAGCAGCCCAGAGATTGGATCTTTATAATATTAGAATGATTTCTGAAGGATCATGCAACACTGAGGACTGGAGTATATTTTTGGTCACATAAATATAGCCATTAAGAGCTTAAGAGTCTGATATGTATTTTAAAAAATTTAAATAATCTTAATGACCCTAAACTTTTGAATGGTAATGTATATTAATCAACATTTTTCAATCAATTTTTTCAATCAATTTTTTGGTCCTACGCTTTCCATGGACGAGATATATAAATATGAATACATTTAAACCACTTAACTTGTCTTTGGTCACAGGTCAGGATAGTCACTAATTAAGGGTTTGTCTGCGGTTGTGTGTTACCATCAGCCAATCAGTGTTGTCATGATGTTGTTTTTCTGCAGCTGCAAAGTGATTGATTACTTGGCGATTATGGCTCAAGACCTGGCTACAAATCTATGCAGAGTCAAAATTGTGCTCTTCCAGGTTGTCCTGCACCAGCCAAGCGACTTCCATTGAGATGGGAATGGTAATGGGTAGCATTCTGTATTTAAGACCTACGTCACCAAGGAATGACATTTCAAAGGAAGAGCATTATTACATTTTGATGAATGATTACAAAGTCTAACATTTGTTTTTCCTCTCAGTAATGTGCACTGCTAAATAATCCACAATGGGACTAAAAAGGGGATGATTTAGGAAAATAAATGGGGTAAAATTAGATTGCATGTTTAGTTGAAAAAAAAAGAATAATCATGAGAACTGAAGAGAAAAGAAGAGCTGATGGTGGGTAGAGAGAGATAGAGGAATGATGCTAACCCAGTTTCCCTATACGGTACTTGGAGAGATGCCCGCAGAAAGACAGAAGGACAAAATCCCAGAAATCAGGAATGACAGAGTGTTAAACCCACAAAAAGGGCAAGAGAAAAGAATAACTAGATGAAAGCAATATAAGAAGGTTGTGATAACAGTGGACACAGATTATGGGCAGAAAAGATCAATGCAAACACACCGGTATCCCAGTTTGGTGTATTCAAACGCCAGATAAAAATTTGGCTGACAGCATGTGGAAATTAATGTGATCTGTGATGTGGTACGGTCTATTTGTAATCTGCATTGGATTAGCAGGATCATGAGTGCATCAGCTGTCATACTGATGCCATGGTAATGCTATGACAACAGAGCAGGGTGTATTCGCCTGTATCCTCGAGCATGTCACCAGGAACAGATCCTAAGAGTATCAGAAAGAAATGCAAAAATTCTGCTGAGCGAACTGTTATTGTGTGTTTAAGAAGTGCAAAATTTATGAATCAACTAATGCCCAACTTGTTCTTCATTTCTGTAGTCATTTACTCACTCTTATGTTGTTCCAAACCTACAGCATATAAAACATTTAGTAGACGTTTAATGCTGCTGCATTTCACGTGAACGAGGGAATGTGTTGAAAAAGAGCTGAGATGTAGGCAAAGTTTCAAAGATCAAAATGATCAATGCAGTTATATAAAGTGAGTAACTACCATTACCAGATGCTAGTTGTCATATTTTAAGAGTTTTTAGTCTTTTTGATATCTTTCTCTCCCTGTAGGAGGTCAAATTAGTTTATCTTGCGCCTCACTTGATACATTTAAAGAGTTTTGTTGAATGCAATTGGTTGCCTTGTTTTATGTAATACTATTTTAAATGTCTGTCTTGGATTAAATTCAATATTTGCTTGCAATTGCATTCATCTAAGATTTATTTTTCTTCAATTATCTATGTATAATTGTAGTTATTAAAGAGGTCCTATAATGCCCCTTTTTTCAAGATTTAAAATAAGTCTCTGATGTCCCCAGAAGTGAATGTGAAAGTGTAGCTCAATATACCCACACAGATTATTTTATAGCATGTTAAAATATTGTCACTTTTTCAGGGTGAGCAAAAACTTGCAGATTTTGTGTATGCCCCTTTAAATGCAAATGAGCAGCTGCTCCTGTCCCCCTTTCAAGAAGAGGGAGGAGCTTCAAGAGCTTGTGTTAGCAGCTCCGATTACCTCAGACAAGCAAGGAAAAGGTCAGAAACTGTTCAGCCTTTTATCTTCAAACTGGAGTCGGACAATGATGGAGAGACTCAAGAATTGACAACATGTAAAATGCAACAGGACATTTCTAAATGGTTAGTTGGAGAATTTATGTAGCCTAGCTGATGTGGAGTTAACTTTCATTGTCATTGATCAGCATACTCTGTCATGATAATCTTCTATTAATTGCTGGTGTGGGAACTGTTGTAAGATGCCTACAGAGCCAGATAATACAAGGTTTATGCTGCTAACAGGTTTAGTTTAATTACCATTATTACTTATGTGTTGTAGCTTATTTCCTTTGTGTTATTTACTGGGCCAGTGTAGTTTGGTTTGTATTGCTGATGTGTTGAAAAGATGCTTTTTCGTGCTGTGAAAGCGACACTTTGCAAGCACTTCCAAAGGAGCAGGATTTAGGTTTGAAGTGTTACATTAAAACCGACGCTATCGTTACTGTTCGTATCACTGCGTATGAAGTGCTGAAGAAGCCTCTGAAGTTGAAATTCAGATATGGTTAATGGAGTTTCTGTTAGCGGTAGACTAATCACAATTGACTGGGCCAGTTGACCAATCAGAGCTTACTGGAAAGTATTTTTTTTGTAATGAGCTGCTTCTGAGTTGCACAGAAGAAAGATAGAACATTCTGATTTGGAATGACATGAGAGTGAATAAATGATGACAAAATGTTCAATTATTTTGGTCGAACTATTACTTTTAATATGTTACAATAGGATCCTTCAGTAGCAATTGTGTTGTTTTCCCTCTTCTCTCTAGAAACAGTGACCTTGCTCCTTTTCCGAACAACCCCTTTAAGGCACTTGAAGTGTATAATGAATTATTAATATTGTTCTATGTCACTATGGACTGGACTGTATATAATAAGTACCCAGTCCACCGAGAGAATTGGCTTGGCAGAAGAGAAGTGGGCCAACGCCTGAGGCACTGTACTGCCGGTGAAATGTCCAGTACTGTTGTTGGTGGTGTGATACGATCCTGCTCCACAAACCATGGTTGGTCTAAGTGCACCATCCTGCAGAGAAACCATAACTATATATATATATATATATATATATATATATATATATATATATATATATATATATATATATATATATATATATATGGTGTTTTTTGTCATTTTGGTCATCATCATTTAAGGCTTATGTTTCCACCAGGTTCCAAACAAACAAGCAAGATTTTTTTGGTCAACCAGCTTCACCAGCCAAGAGCTGTCGCTGGTTACATATAGACTAGTCTTGCAAGTTTTTTCTTTCTTTTTCTTTTTTAGACTGCTTTAAACTTAAGACATTTATATAAAAAGCTAGCTGTTTGAATCTGAAAATAAAGACTAATTAATAATCTAATTAATCAGACTAGTTCTTAAGTGTTCTCGGTGTTAACAGTATGGTTGTGTTTATAAAACTGGCACCTGGACAAGACAGGGTTATGTAAATTTGGCAGACGTGCTTTATGACTTAATCAAGCACGCCTGTATTTTTCTTCACACAACCTCAGTAAAAATTACAGAACAAATCACACACTGCTTTTTTGGCTCCGGCATCCTCTGAGAAATATAATTTCTGTAAGAAGTATTTTCACAATGCTTATACTCATTTAATTTGACCTTTGCCAGATGCCATCATTAAAGTTAATTTAGTCCTTGTGCATAAATCTTCTGGCTGCCTGCTGCACCTTCATTTTGGATTTAGATCCTTTTTGCCAAGTTTCTGGGTAAAATAACAGTTGTTGGTTCAAGTACTGCTGATCATCCCATCTGATGTAAAAATGCCATCCCATTTTTGATCAGTCTTATGGCTTTACTTGCTTTAGACAATACTGTGCAACAGTCGGGTTCCAGAACTTCATTCCATCACTTTATAAATAGAGAAACTGATTTCAGGACAAAACTACCAGTTGGCCTGTTATCAATATTATCTCTTTATCTATTGAAGTCACAAGTCAATGGTATTTCAACTTAATTATAATCAGTGTAAGCAAATTTGGTTTGTTGGCAAATTCCACACGAAGAACTGCGTATCAAAAATCTTATGAAGATCCACTAATCCGAGAACAATCAGTCCTCATAATCAATGTGTTGGATGCAAGAGAAATGGGCAAGAATGAAGGAGGTGGTCTGAGGTTTGACAAACAGTGGTCTGAGGTTTGTATTTGTTTTCATGACAGTTTGTCAGAACGTTGGGATCATTCGCATTCGGTGGTGTTTGTATGGTTTATTTTTTGACCGACAGTCTGTCAGAGCGCAGAAGGTTTTCAGAATTGCTAAGTGCCTGCATTTTTTGGTGCTCTACTTTTCTGCTAGAACCTTTGGATTTGACAGCATTCCCAGCTGCCACAAAACGTCTGTGTCTACGATGTTCATATACTATATATTACATACTCTCTTTCCTCTTTTATTCCTCCCTATTTCAGTGGTTTGATTTTGCTATCGATCTATTTCTCGCCATGTTCTTTTGCTTTGAACTCCCTTTTTCCTCCGTCTGTCTTTCTCTCAAAGTCTTCAGAGTCAGCAGAGCTGTTTCATCAATTAAACATGTACACACTTCAACAGCTTCCGTTAATCCACTCTAAAGACCATGTTTTTGTCCTCTCTAACTACAGCTTCTAGAGGACAATTTAAGCCTTGTGATTTAATTTATATGAAATGACACTGACAGCTCCCTCTTTGTGTGTTTAGTGAGGATCGAGAATGATGTTGCCTCGGGGGTTTGTTGCTGGTGCTGAGCGCTGAGAACATCTTTATCAGTTTCGTTCTCATTATCTATTACAACTAATAAGCAAAATGCATCAAACCACAGCAAAATGCCTTCTGACAATGTCACTGTAAAATAATCCCACCACATCAGTCTAAACAATAAATTAAAAGGGTAATTCACACAAACATGAATGTTTTGTCATTTTTATTATAAAATATATGTTGGCCATATGATGCTATATTAGGTCATTCTGAAGTTATAACTTGTGATAAACAGACCAATATTTATGTCAAAGAAAATCTTATCAGCATTTTCAAATCTTCATGGCCAAAAATGTTGACTTAATTAAATTCAATTAAGTTTAATTAAACCATCAAAATATGATGGAAAAAATATATATAATTTTTTAAGATTTTAAATATAAGGGAATAAATAAACACTAAACTTGGTCAAGGTTTACCTGACGATATTATTTGCCAAAAAGGGCAAACTTCAAACTTTAAAAAAAGAAACACAAAATGCTCACAGGAAAAAGCATACATTGAATACAAAATAATTAATATTTCATGGGTTCTCTCATTTTTTCATGCATAATTTCTTTGTATGACAGGCTGGCCAAAAATTATTCTGCAAAAATTGGCTTCAATATTCAAAAAAAAAAAAAAAAAAAAAAAGATTCCAAGTACACAATATGCTTAAAAAGTCATATATTTATTTAAATATAGGGTGAAGATGTACATTTTCTTATAGACTAGACATCACTTTTAGCCACTGCTCTACGTTTCTCAATATTGCAAATTAGCATGTGTTTTTAAAGAATTTATTTGCAAATTACGGTGGAAAATAAGTATTTGGTCAATAACAAAAGTGAATCTCAATACTTTGTTGGCAATGACAGGTCAAACGTTTTCTGTAAGTCGCCACAAGGTTTTTACACACTGTTGCTGATAGTTTTTGCCCATTCCTCCATGCAGATCTCCTCTAGAGCAATGATTTTTGGGGGGGCTGTCACTGGGCATCACAGATTTTTATCTCCCTCCAAAGATTTTCTATGGGGTTGAGATCTGGAGACTAGCTAGGCCACTCCAGGACCTTGAAAGTCTTCTTACGAAGCCACTCCTTCGTTGCCCGGGCGGTTTGTTTGGGATCATTGTCATGCCGAAAGACCCAGCCATGTTTCATCTTCAATGCCCTTGCTGATGGAAGGAGGTTTTTATTCAAAATCTCACGATGCATGGCCCCATTCATTCTTTCCTTATACTGATCAGTCGTCTGGGTCCCTTTGCAGAAAAACAGCCCCAAAGCATGGTTTCCACCCCCATGCTTCACAGTAGGTATGGTGCAACTCGGCTTTCTTTCTCCTCCAAGCACGAGTTGAGTTTTTATCAAAAAGTTCTATTTTGGTTTCATCTGACCATATAACATTTTCCCAATCCTCTTCTGGATCATCCAAATGCTCTCTAGCAAACTGCAGACAGGCCCGGACATGTACTGGCTTAAGCAGGCGGACACGTCTGGCACTGCAGGATTTGAGTCCCTGGCGGAATAGTGTTACTGATGGGAGCCTTTGTTATTTTAGTCCCAGCTCTTTGCAGGTCATTCACTAGGTCTAGGTCTTGGAGTCTGTCTGTTTGAGGTTGTGGACAGGTGTCTTTTATACTGATAACGAGTTCAATCAGGTGCCATTAATACAGGTAGCGAGTGGAGGACAGAGGAGCCTCTTAAAGAAGAAGCTACAGGTCTGTGAGAGCCAGAAATCTTGCTTTTTTGTAGGTGACCAAATACTTATTTTCTATCATAATTTGCTTCTTTTTTTCTTCAAAATCAGACAATGTGATTTTCGGTATTTGATTTCTCAGTCTGTCTCTCATAGTTGAAGTGTACCTACGAAGAAAATTACAAGCCTCTCATCTTTTTAAATGGGAGAACTTGCACAATTGGTGGCCGACTAAATACACTACACATTGGTGCCCCACTGTACACTGTAAAAAAAATAAAAAATAAACTCTCCATTTGAAAATTTTCAAGTGACTGATCACATCTACATTCTTCAGTTGGCCGAATTTAATTCACAGAAATTCAATTCGGCCAACTGAAAAATTTAGATGTGATCAGTCACTTGAAAAATTTCAATTGGAGACCTGATTTTTTTTTTTACAGTATATATTTTTTAATTATATTTACTACATATATTAATTTTCCACTCTCAGAAAAAAGTACAGTGCTGTCACTGGGGCGCTACCCTAAGGTACAAAAGTGTATTTGTACCTTACTCACCACTAAATGGTACATATTAGTACCTTAAAAGTTATTGACGTAATTGTTCAAGTTATTGAAGTAATTTGAAAGTGCATGTTAATACCTTAAAGGTATATATTAGTACTTTTTTGGTCTTGTATTTTAGGGTACCGCCCCAGTGACAGCAATGTAACAAAAATACAATTCTGACTGTACGGAAGGATAATCACAATAATACAGTAATGTGTTCATGAATGTGAACTCTTCTCTACTAAGTGTGTTGAGCTCCTTTAATGTTTGATACTGAGGCATTCGGTGTGTGCTCCAAATATTTTATCTATCTGTGTGTGTGTATGTGTTTTGAAACTCTTCAGAGCAGATGCGTTAATATAATGATGTGTGAAGGATTTGAAAGCATATTGGCTGCCAGTATCACTGCTTCAACATTGTGGCTTCAGAGCACTCAGATATGTCAAGGATGTTCTAGTGAAATATTCATTCTCTCTTTTCTCTCGCGCGTTCTCTTCCTCTGTCTGTCTGTCTATTTTCACCTTTTTTGTTAAACCGCAACACAAGAGCCCTCAAAATGCCACAATATGCCCCACAAAATATCATTCACAGAACTTCAGTAAACATTTGAAGGTTACTCAGAAATTCAAGCTTTTTATGTCCCTGAATTATATCCATTTTCCCTCTGTGAGAGGGTTGGAGTGGCATTCGTGAAAAATAAGCATCAGACAGCGAGAGATCTTTTAGCACAGGCAACAATGCATATTAACAAGCACCATTTTTTACAACACGCTGACCTGGGTCTTCATGTCTATGGGGGTCAAATAGTTAAACATCTTTTCAGTAAGGTTAAGGAACACTTAAATAGGTGTCTCAATGTGATATTTAGCACCGGAGATGGCAATAACCAAACCTTTCCACAAGTGCAACTAACACTATTAAACAACATGGCAAAATGTGTTTATAGTCAAAGTATTATTATTTTTTGTTCGTGTTTCTTGGTATATTTTGATAGAATTTGTTTTTCATTGAGCTCAAAACACTGAATATATAATGAGCATTTTTTTACTTTCGGAATTAAAACTAAGTTTGCTAAATTTGCTCGCTTGCTTTCCCATTATGAACTTCCATTCCCATCACCCATTGTCTGGACTTTTTGATCACTTCCACTTTTTACTTGATGGTTATATTTTTGGATTGAGTAAACTTTTCTAGAAAAGTGGTCAAGATTGTCAAAACCATAGCGCGTTGTATAGTATGTTTTAAATTAGATTTAAAATTATTTTCTTTATCATGGACACTTTTATTTCAGCATGTCAGCACATATTGTATCTTTCCAATCTGTGAGGATTCATGTTTTATAAATGCAGTCTCATTCGGGCACATTGAACATGTATGTATATAAATAACATGTCTCAGCTGTTCTGGTACATTTAGAATTTATACATTCATGGGATTGAAAATGAGATTCTATCATTCTCCCAAATTTCATGTAAATTCTGGAACTGGAACACGAGCAGAGTCCTGACAATGACAAATGTTGCCTTGTACATTTGGCAATCAGTTTAATCCGTTTAAGGAAAAAATAAATATTGTGGTTCCCCCTAAGCGCTGTTCTCTGTAAGCTATATGCACCTGAGAAATCTAATTCTTGCTCCTGTCTCCTGCAGATACTGCTGGGGGAGCTCGCATCCTTCTTCACTAAACCTGAGGCCACACAGGAGAAGACGATTGTTACGGCCGACTGCTGCTATTTCAACCCGCTGCTGAGACGCATCGTCCGCTTCCTTGGTAAGCAATGCTTCACGTTTTCTCTTCTTCTTTCAGACACATAAAAAATCTAACTTTTTCCTGGCATGTTACAACTTCTTTTCTGGTATTTTGGAAATGGGTCTATGTGTATGTGTGAAGCACTTACACTATACTGTTCAAAACTTTGGGTTGGTCAAATTTTTGGTGGCACTATTTTAATATCCCCCTTTAGACATTCTACTGACTATCAGTACATTTGCAACTACGTTCTACTTATTCTATTAACCTAACCCAAAAGTAACCAGATTTGTATGTTTTTGAAGAAAATGTCATCTATAGCCACATTTATCTGAGCAAAAATATAGTAAAAACAGTAATTTGTGAAACAACACAATTTTTACAATTTAAAGGAAGTGTATGTAAGATTGTGGCCAAAACTGGTACTGCAATCACTATCCCCTCTCCCCCTCCCCCTGACGCGAGGTTGCCAGATAGGCTGCAGGATCCAGCAGGAACGTTTGTAGCTGCAGCTGTGGTAACTAGAGCAGATCTGGCAACCCGGATGCCGAAACACTACTGACTTCGTGATTGGTAGATAGGTGGAGGGCGGAGCTTCAGGCCAAAACACAACATGACAACATCAGTTGAGGGCTGCAACAACAACTTTTAAATGACAATATCCTGGCCGGACTACTGTTGTCAGTGATATAAGTATTTGACATTAACATGATTTCTTAATGTCTAGTGACATATCAGGGCCATTTTATGATTAATTGAAATACATTTCTTACATACAGTTCCTTTAAATTAACTATTTTCTATTATAATCTTAAATGTTAATTCCTGTAATGCAAAGCTGAAATTTCTGCATCATTACTCCAGTCTTCCGTTTCACATGATCCTAGCCTGACAAGCCAGACCCACATCAAGATGTTTGGTCTGGAAACTCACCATAGACAGGGCTCAATCTGAGGGGCGGGATAACCGGTTGTCTTTTAGACTCCCTCTGCAACGCAATTGGATAGCGCTACAACAAACCAGAGCAATGAAGGTGAAGCGGAGCTAGTTGATAGATTAAACATTCGCTGTATCGGCAAAACTCCGAACACATCTTCCCCTTTTAAGAATGACTTCAGGGCCGCTCTTTGTTCTTTTCTCAGAGAAAAGCTTAACTCCAAGTCTTCCAGAGTCGCAGTCAAAGCTGATTCGAAAGACCGTCGTTCGCCAGCTCCTGTGTTTACTAGTAGCACGCAAGCACAACTCTAAACACGATGTGATTGGCCTGACCAGATTTTGTTTTTTACAGCTCATACGTGTATTGAGAGTTGCTAGATGATACTCGCAGCAGATTAGATTAGCCGCTAGGGTGCGTCTAGAGTTCTAGGCTAACATGATTCTTCAGAAACATTCTGAAGAGAGGTATCCTTTTATGTTTAATATTTAAACATTTTTGTCTCCCTGTGTGTGTAATAAGCAGAGAGTACACGTTGTGCACCTGCATATAGGCGCATATAACTAACACGTCCTTTAAATAACACAAAAAATACTGTGCAGTAGTTTGCTCAAAATAGCAAATGCGCTAACAATCCGCCTGAGCATACCTTGTTTTCAGACCAGACTGGCCAACAGATGGGCACGACTGGACATGAAAATGTGTCAGGATAAAACTAGCGTACAAAAAACTTGCATTGCTCTTGGCATCGACTTGTGCCGGGTGTATGATAGGGCCTTACTGGTCTAAATGTTTTTACTGTCATTTTTGATCCATTTAATGCATACTTTATGAAAAAATATCTTTAAAACAATTATTCTTACTGCCTCCAAACTTTTAAACAGTAGTGTATCAAACTACTCCAAATGGCCAACATGTAAAAATCATCAAAAATGAAAATCAAGTGGCTGATGAAATGTTAATTTTGGCATGTTTCCCCCCTCTTCCTCTTGTTCTTAGGTGTGTATTCTTTTGGCCTCTTTACCACCACCATCTTTGCCAATGCAGGGCAGGTAGTGACAGGAAACCAGACACCTCACTTCCTGTCTACATGCCGGCCAAACTACACCGCACTGGGTTGCCATTCACCGCTGCAGTACATCACAGAGCGGCGAGCGTGCACCGGCAACCCTTACCTCATCACCACTGCCCGCAAATCTTTCCCCTCGAAGGACGCAGCGCTGAGTATGTACTCCGCTGTCTATACGGTGGTGAGTACAGCCAGGACAAGACATCAAACGTCACACAGCATATGAAGAAAACACTGTCATCCTCAGTCTCCTCTCCTTCAGTAGTGATGATCCTGTGTCATGATGATTCAGAATATCTGCTCATGACTCTGCCCAAACGACCAGCCTTTCTGACTTGTCAGCTTTGTGTTGTGGATTCTGATCTCCAGTTTATAATTTCTTAAGATTTTTTTATGGGTTTTTTTTGGAAAGAAGTTCATAATCTAGTCATAATTCACAAATGTATTTTTGCCATGATAGCAAAGCCCAGTTTACAATATCATTTAGTAAGACATTTTTATGTTAGTGAAAGAAATTCATAATTCTATTAAAAATGTTTAATTCATTAAAATTCAATGGAAATGTAATATAGTAAATAATTATTAATGTAAAAAAACTGTTTTGTATTTAAACATTTTTTATTTTATTTTTTGCCATGATGGCATGATTTAATTCCTTAAGGGGGGGGGGGGGGACACTCAGTTTCGGTCAATCTCATGTCAATCTTGAGTCAACAAATGAGTACCTATAGAGTAGTATTGCATCCTTCATATCTCAGAAAAGTCTTTAGTTTTATAATATTTATAAAAGAAATATGGGCTGTACCGAGTCTTTCTGGAAAAAACCGAGCGCCTGGAGGCGTATCGTTTGGGCGGAGCTAAAGAATGACGATCGCGAACAAAGCGGTGACATCCTCAAGCGTGGAGAAACCCATTGCTATCTCAGCTAATACAGATAATGATCCACAATCAAATCTGAGGCTGAAATAAATTGAACAGGAGAAACAGCAACAGCAGGACGTCCGTCTCTGTGGTATGTACTGTATTTAGTGGCCTGTCAACATTTGTGTGTCTTTACTCGCAGTTTATGAGGACATCATTCGGTTTATGGACTATTGTATGCGACTAAACCTTAGCAGTAGCAAGCAAAACGATTTTGCACGTCAGACTAGTGTAACGTTATACAGAGAACAGCAATGGAGTCCGTTAGCGCATTTGAATGACGAAGCACATGATCGTGTCGTTTACTGATGTTTACTCATACTACGGTAGCCAATAGCAGAGACATTTGAAGCAGTTTTACTCACCGCCTCTTCCAAAGCAGGACCGAACCTTTATCGCTGGGACCGCTCCGTCAAAAACACACTTCTTTGGTATGATTTGGTGAAGTCCTGTGACAGCAGTGACCGTGGAAATCCACTTTGCGACGCGACTGAAGCGATGCCTTGAAGCTTCCCGTCATTTCTGCGTTCAAATCAGTTCAAATGCAGCGCTGCCTTCCCGGAATGCTGTGCTGAAGCGTTGAAGTCGCTTGACGTCACCCATAGGAATAAAGTGGAGCGCGGCGCGCGACATAAGTGTTCATGGACGACTGGATCTGCAGCTGAGAGTGTGTTTACCGGCGTGCATTTCCTCTCTCGCTCTAGTCACGCGGGCGCACCCTACCAGGAGAAGAGCCCGTACGGCCCATACAAGGACCTTCCGTTCTATTAACGTCAAGTCGACCCATACTCGAAAAAAACTCTCCGAAACTTGTGAGAAACCGGAAGGAGT